>NW_004443949.1:22406540-22465827 GCF_000243295.1 Trichechus manatus latirostris | reverse complement strand
ATTTCTTTTGTTTTTGTAGGTTTTGTTTTTGCTGAGACTTTATGTTTTTCCTCTTTTTTTTTTTATGAGTATGTTTGTTAACTTTCTTTGTGGTTACCATGAATTCTAAGTTTGAAGCAGTCTACCATTACTTGGTATCGCCTTGCCTTCTTCTCCATTAGAAGGTTCTATACCCATGCCATTTATTCCTTCTTTTATTGTTTTGATGTTGTTGTCATTTACTGATTAACTGCTCTGATTCCCTGTTGTATTTCTTTTGGTTTTGGATAGTCCTCGGGAGTTCATTTCCTAGATTGGTATCTGGCTGGTACGATCTCTCCTCGTTCTCGGTTCTCTGTCAGTTTTCTCAGTCCATTTGGTGCTTGGCTGAGTTCTTTATCTCTTCATTTGATGTTTTAGGGTTTCAGGATTGTTGTATTCTCTGTTCGGCTTAGTTTTTCAGATCTTTGCTTTGGAGGGACGGCATGGTTCTTCTGCCTAGAGCGCCATTTTCCAGGCAAGTTACTTTTAAAGGGATTTACAAGTAGGGAGTTCATAGAAATTATGTCAGCAACATTCTTAATCATACTACGCAGGCGAAATGGGGTTTACATATAACCTCCAGGCAAAGGCCAGATTCAGATGCAAAGCTAGTGGGAAGAGGGGAGCCGTAGAAGAAATGATTTTTCAATACAACACTGTAGGACAGGAAGCAGGTAGAGAATACAGTACTGTGGGGGCTCTGTATGACTATGAGACAGATGAATTTTAGGCATTCTGAGTGTTTGGGGCAGAAGGGATGTCATCGTAATTTCTGGTCCTAGTTACCTAAGGTTTAGGGGAAGAAAAGGAAGTAGAGCAAATGTCACTGAGCACCTTTTATGTGCCAGACACTTGCTGATTGGTTTGTCTGCACCATCTCACTTAATCTGGGGAATATGTTTTAGGGCAAGGACAGTTATTCAATTTTTCCATATGGGGAAACTGTGGCTCAAGCAGGAAAGACACTTGGCCAAAACCACATGGCTAATAAGTCGCAAACCTGGATGTTACACTCTGAAGTGGGATTCAGACAGTTAAATAACTTATGGTGCTCTTAGTGTTTTCTTGGCTGCTAAACATTACAAAAATAATATTTGCTTATATAATGAGATAATGGTTAGGTTGGAATCAATGATAATAGTGTTCACAAAGTGTGAAAACCTAATTTTTGTAACGTTAAGAAGGTTAAGTATGTAGATATAAATTAATTGGATATAAGTAGATGGATATTTTAAAAGACGTGTCTTGGAAAAGTGAAATGTTGCATCTACCCTGAATCAGTATTTCCATAGCTGAGAAACAATTGGGGAAAAATTATGTACAATGCATGACAAAGGGCTAATTATCTCAATATACAAATAAATTTTATAAATTGGTAAATAAACTGCAGCAACTTTATAAAACCATAGACAAGTGATATAAACAGGCAGTTCATATAAACAGGCAATAAAGATAGAAAAACATGCTCAGCACTACTCCTAAAACAGCAGCAATACACCTCTTTCACCGATCGGATTTTTAGAGAGTTAAAAGATTGATTAAACCTAATATTGACAATTGTATGAGGAAATAGGACAGTTTTTCAGTATGTATTTAGCAAAAGTTTAGATGCCTGTACCCTGTGAGTAATTTAATTTTCTAGCATTTTATCTTCTATATATATTTGGACAATTTTGCAAAGATATACTGTATTTTTACGCAAATAATGTGCACCTTCTATGTTTGTTTGCCAACCATGCCTTCCCCCATGAGTCATTTTCATAAGCGTGCTATGCTAATTTTTTTAGAGCAGCATGTTAAAAAAATTGACATAGCAGCACTTATGAAGATACCTCACAGGGGCCGGTGGGGAGGGGTGCGGGGTGTGGTCACCAAACAAACAGAAGGCATGTTCTATTTGCGTGAAAATATGGTGCCCAAGTATGTTCTTTGAAAAATTATTGGCAATAACAAAAGAAAAAAAGAAGATATAATTTCAGTTTCTATTATTAAGAGATAGTGCAAATGGTTACCATGCTTGGCTGCTAACTGAAAAGTTGGAGGTTTAAGTCTACCCAGAGGTACCTCAGAAGAAAGGCCTGGTGATCTATTTCCAAAAAATCAGCCACTGAAAACCCTATGGAGCACAGTTCTACTCTGACACACATGGGGTGGCCATGAATTGGAATTAACTTGAAGGCAACTGGTTAACAGGCTGAGTACTAGTTAAATAAATAGTGGCACACCACTAAGGTAGCTACGAGTCAGAATTGACTCGATGGTGATGGTTTTTTTGTTTTGTTTTTTTTCCCTTAAAGAATGAAAGAGACACACTGCCTTGAATGTGTGGGTTTAAACAATTCATTATCTCTCACAGTTCTGTGGGTTAACTGGGCACTTTTTTCTGCTTGGCTAGGGTATTTGGGTAGCTGCAATCATTTAGAGCACATATGGGCAATTTTTTTTTGTGTGTAAAGGAAATAGTAAATAATTTAGACTTTGTAGGCCACATAGGTCTCTGTCATAATATGCTTCTTCTTTTTAAATTTTTTTTCTTAAATAACTCTTAGAAAATGTAAGGAAACATTGTTAGCTCAGGGCCACACAGACCCTATTGTGGCCTGTAATTTGCTGACCCCTAATCTAGAGGCTTTACTGGGAGGTCACCTATTGTTGATTGGGAACCTCTGTTCTCCACATGGGTGGGGTCTCTACATAGCTGCTTGGGCTGCCCCATGGCATGGCATGGATCCAGAGAGGAACCCTTCCAGGAGAGCAAGCCCCAATATGCAAGAGATTATTAAACCTCCTTTTGCATCATGCTTGCTGATCCCCATTGGCCAAAGTTAGTCACATGGCCAGGGCCAGAGTCAGTGGGGCGGACTACACAAGCGCATGAATACCAGGGTGCATGGTTCATTGGGGGCCACCAAAGTCCAGTCTGTCTTCTAAACTGATAGGAAAAGAGTTTCAAGTAATATATGTTTAGTGGAAAAAAGCAGGCTACTGAAGAATATGTGTTGTAGAATAATCCTGTATTTTTAAATATGTTAAATACATGACTCTTACATATGTATATAGAGATGGTTATATTTACTTATGTAAGTTTGTATGTATATGTAAATATGTGCTTCTGTATGTGAGAAAAGGCCCAAAGGATACAGAATTAACAGTGGTTAATTTCTCTGGGAATTAGGGCAGGTGAGTTTCATTAAGTAAGAGAGGGAGGACTCTTATCTCTTTCTCAGATACCCTTCTATACTGCTTGTATTTTTTTTAACATGATAATATATTACTTTTATAATTTTAAAAGGAAAACAAAATTTTCAAACCTGGGCTAAGAAATTTTTAAAAACAACAATAACAAAATTGCCCATGTAAGGGAAAAATAATTCAGTTAGTTTTTGTAGATGAGTATTGAGATATTTTTAAGTATGAGTATTAATTGATATTTTTAATATGTATTTAAGAGATCTTTTTCAAAAAGTTATATTTAAGTCAGTTTGTAAGCTAAATCCTGTTTTAATGCATATTTAGTTTAAGCGAGTGGTCTGTGATTTCTTCACAACGTGAAATTCAACAGTTGTCTAAATTGATGGTTTTGGTTGGTGAGTGAATGAAGATCACATAGTAGGCATGGCTTGAGCTAGCTGTTTTATTATGGGCAAGTTACAGAATTTCTCTGATACTTGAGAACAATTCTATATAGTGTTGTGAGGATTAAATAAGTTTAATATTTTTTGTGAAAGTATCTAGCCTAAAACCTGGCATATGTAAGTGCTTAAAAAAAATTTTTTTTTTTTGGTTGGGGTTTAAAAAGAGTTTTAAGCCTGATATATCTAAACTGTTGAATATTTAAAGGATGAATGGCTATCTTCTGAATTTTAGCATTAGTTTAGTTTTGTTTTTTAAGATTTTTCTTCATAGATTTCCCCTCCCCCCAACTTTGGTTGGTATTTACCTAAACCAACCAAACCAAACCCTGTGCTGTCAAGCCTATTCTGACTCTTAGCAACCCTATAGGACAGGGTAGAACTACCCCATAGGGTTTCCAAGGAGTGGCTGGTGGGTTCAAACTGCTCACCTTTTGGTTAGCAGCTGAGCTCTTAACCACTGTGCCACCAGGGCTTCTTTATTTAAGTACCAAGTAATTAAAAATAAAAATAAATGGAGGTTGATTGAAATGTGAAACATCATGATGTTTCTAATGAGAAACTTTTCTAATGAGAAACTTTTCTTGTTCAAGGTGATTTTATATGTAAGTAGATTTTTTATTTAATACCTGCTTACAAAATATCTAAAATGGGTATTTTAGCAACTGTAAAGATATGTTGGAGTCCTTGGGTGGTGCAAATGCTTAATGTGCTCAGCTACTAACCAAAAAGTTGGTGGTTTGAGACCATTCAGAGGCACCTTGAAAGAAAGGCCTGGTGATCTATTTCTGAAAAATCAGCCATTGAAAACCCTGTGGATCACAGTTCTACTCTGACACAAATGAGGTTGCCATGAGTTGGCGTCCACTGGATGGCAACTGTTTTTTTAGTAATTTATTAAATAAATTTATATCATGCCTATTTTGATGAATCCTTTATTATGTTTCAGAGGTGAATCTCTAGATAACCTGGATTCACCAAGATCCAATTCTTGGAGACAGTCTCCTTGGCTCAATCAGCCTACAGGATTCCATACATCTTCCTCTGTTCAAGACTTCAGTCGCCCACCACCTCAGCTGGTGTCCACGTCAAACCGTGCCTACATGCGAAACCCAGCCTCCAGTTTACCCCCTCCTTCAGCTGGTTCCATGAAGACTGTGACCACAGGTGTATCCACCACCCCTTCCCCCACACCACGCAGCCATTCCCCTTCAACCTCACAGTCGGGGTCCCAGCTACGCAACAACAGGTGAGGCCCTTCATGTTCCTCCTTTTCTTCTCTTAATCTCATAAAATTTCTCTTAAATCTCTTAAAATTTCCCCAAAATCTTGCCCAAGCTTTCTAATGAAAAAGAAAACCAAAATCTTTTTAGTGTGGCAAGAAAGATCTGTTAATATTTTTCCATGCTACCCTAATAGCGTTTACGGGTTTCTTGTGAAGCTACTGTAAACCTTTAAAATGTCTCCTTTATTGCCACTGTCTCATTTGCTTTACTTGTGGTCAGTGTCTTAGATGTAGACGCACATGAATAGTCTTCAATGTGGAATCATAACAGCATACAGTAGCTCATAAATGCTTTTCAACTTTATGAGTACAAGCTGTTGTAAAATGTTTGACTGTTTTGATAGCTGTTATACAAACTCATTTTATAAGAAATGAGTATGAGAGGAAGGCATAGTAACCAAGTCCTGCAGTCTGTGGAGCTTTTAACTAGCTTCACCAAAAAAACAGAAAGAAAAGTAGATTAGACCTTGCTTTTTAGACTTTTGATTATCAAGATCAGTGCTTATCTCGTCTCTGTTTTGCCAGTATTTTGTTCAGTCATCATCAGCTGACTTTTCTGTAGGCCATATGCTGTGTAAGAGTTACAATGATGGGGTCTTCACTAGAAACTTACCTTTTGATATGGACTAAGGCACAGATATCAAAACGTGCTAGGCTTTTTAGATGTGTGTAGCTTCTCCACAGATAATTTATGCTTCATGTAACTACATGCAGCATGCTTCTGTCACCAGAAACGAATGAGTTCTACTGACATATATTACTTTTTGTCATAAATGCTTACAAATGAAAACACAATGATCATTATTAGAGTTTTATTTTTAGCTGTCAAATCAGGGACTTTGATAAGAAAACATTTTATACCAATCCAAAATAATATGACATGTACCAGAACCTACAATATGTGTATCAGGGAGTTTGACTTTAGATAAGAAGGGGCTAAGGATTTATGGTAAATCTGAGGGGAGATGAGGAGGGCCTTGGGGTGGAGGGAAGGCAGAGGAGAGATTACCCACTTGCTTACTGAGAGCCTCGCTATAGGAGAGCAGATGGGGCACAGGCTATGGGCTTTTCTGCCCTGAGAAGATCTCTGTTTAGGAGGTGGCCCTCTAAAATCACGCTCTCAGCTGCTATAGCTCACTGTTCAATGTGACTACAGCAGTATGGTATACTGTGGGGATGCAAAAGTAGGAAGTGGCCTTCACCTTATCACCTGGGAGAGGAGATAAGACCTGCATCCAGAATAAATTAGAAACCCTTCTTATCTATCTAGATGGTAGCCATGAGGCAATTTTCTTTTCATTCTCTTGACAGAGGCAATCTTTTCAGCCAGAGGCTGAGAGTCAGGAAAGCTTTGACACCTCTGTTTTAACTAGAACACTGAGTGAATAAGAAAGAGGATGAAAATAAGGTTGAGGGGGTAGGTGATAGAGGACTTTCAACACGTCACAAAGGAAGTTGGGCTGTTCTTTGAATGACATGGTTAGTGTTGGCTTAACAGGTTAGACTGGCAAGAAGATGTAGGATGGATTAGAGGAGGGGGAGCGGTTGGTGGGCAGACACAGCTACTGAGCACAGCGATGACAGAAACTGGTGCATTATGTGAATAGGTGGCAGAGGTCTCAGAACTACCCTGGAGATCCTTTAAGGTTACAGTATACTCAAGGCAAGCTTTGGTTGGCTTGTGAAAGTTTTTCTCCCCCGATACATAGCACCTTTCTGAAATTATCCTGAATGTTAATACCCGAGTGCTGTTTTCAATAACAACCTTGCACTGTACAGGTGAGAGCCTCCATTCCCTTCTTGTTCTGTGTCTAGGTCAGTCAGTGGGAAGCGCGTGTGCTCCTACTGCAATAACATATTGGGCAAAGGAGCTGCCATGATCATCGAGTCCCTGGGTCTTTGTTACCATTTACATTGTTTTAAGGTGAGATGGAGATCAACGGCCTGCAGGTCCGAAAAGCTTTGCTTGGAGAGCGCATGGCTTCTTTGAGCTCTGGGTGTGGGCATGCACTAATGAGCTTGGTGCTCCTCGCATCTGCGCTTTGAATCGTGAATTGCTGCTATTACTTAGTTCTCAAATCTTGACCCTAGTTTTAAATAGTTAATCTAGAAATACTGTGCTCTTCCTAGCTCTGATTTGTTAGAGTGCATAAATGTCTTCTCTAACATGCTGCCATAGGCATATGTCAGATATAATGTACCGGTGTTATTAACATCATAAAACCAAAAAAGCAAACCCATTGCCATTGAGTTGATTCTGACTCATAGTGATCCTATAGGACAGAGTAGAATTTCCCCATAGGGTTTCCATGGAGCGGCTGGTAGATTTGAACTGCTGACCTTTTGGTTAGCAGCCGAGCTCTTAACCACTGCTCCACCAGGGCACCATTAACAGCATGGGGACATGCAATTATAACAGTGTTTGAAAGCATAACTTTGACTAGGGAGAGTATATGAGGAAAACTATTGCAAATATGTTTAAAATTGCACAGGCTACTTACACATTTGATGAGTTTTTGCACTTAAGAAAGAGCGAAGGCTGTGACTGCTTTGTTTTGTAGCATCTGTCTCTAGAGACACATCTGTGTGATTCTTGAACTTGCATTGGGCCAGAGAAGGATTTTCATTGTTGATCCCGGAGTCCCGCTGACTACAGCTTGTTTCAGCTTGTACATTGCTGGCTTGGTTTGTTCCTAGGCAGAGCAGGATGAGTCAAAATAATTAGTGTTTGAGCACGTGGAACCAAAATACCCAGCCTTGAAGTGAAGGTGCTGTGTGGGGACACCTGCCAAGCCATTGCAGCAGGGACACCAGGAGGGGCCGTCCCAGTGTGGGGAGCCAGAGTCCGAGTCTTCATTCACCTCAGCTGGTTCTTCCATGTGGTGCCTCACCCTCTTTCATTCTCCTGAGGGGCAGTGAAGACTAAATTTCCTTAAGCTAGTCACTGAATCATTTCTGCTGTTAGATATATTTAGCCTGATCATCTTGGCTCTTGAAATTGGCTTATGAATTCTTTAAATAATGTCTCATCTGGCAGGCTTCATTTTTATCTACTAATTATCTTTAGGCCTTTTTTTTTCTTTGCTCTCGCTGCAATGTACCTAGGAGCTTAAAAGCTGCATTCTGCTCTTCCTTACCCTCCCAGGACTGGCTCAAGCTTTGCTGCCCTGACTGATCGTGGATGTTTTTTTTCTTACCCCTCTCCCTAGTGCATGGCCTGTGAAAGTGACCTTGGCGGCTCTTCCTCAGGAGCCGAAGTCAGAATCCGAAACAACCAACTGTACTGCAACGACTGCTATCTCAGATTCAAATGTAAGAGAGCAAATCAGAGAGAAAATTTCTTCTCTTTTAAGGAGAACGCGGGTGCCCCCGCATCTCCCTGACACTGCAGCCAGCTCCCCATCAACCTCCCTGCCTTAGAATCCCACTTTTGAGTAGTGTTAGTCTGTCCCCTTGGAAAAGGTGTATGGTGAGTGGGTCACTGCTCAGGATTCCAGCCAAAAAGGGGTGGGTTGTGGGGCCAAGGAATGGTGAGGGGACGAGTGCCTGAGAGCCAGGACAGGTTCCTGTGCCATCTGCCCAGGGTCTGGAGAACCTGCTAATGACTGCAGTACAGACAGACAAACACCCAGGACAGCTCAAGTGAATCTTCATGTAGACTGTAATTAATGTGTGTTGGCAAAGGGTTGGTATGTCTTCACCACCTTCAGCTTGGTTCTACAGTTTAACAAATGGGCTTTTATTATGTGATTTAGAAAATGACCAACTTTAAAAAATATCCTTTAAAAAAGTAATAAAGAATAAACAGTCAGTTAATGCTTTTTTATAATATATAACCACATGTTAATATATATATGATATTTTTTAAAAGGAGCACATTAATTCTAATTATATGATGTTTCAGTTTTATTTTTGGAAAAATCGAGTTTTTCAAAAACTTCAAATGCTGCTTTGTGTCTGTGCATGTTTTATTTGTAAGTGTTGTTTAAAACATAGGACAGTGTAATGAGATTGCATATTGTTTATAGCTACATAAAGAAACCATTCTTGCTGTTTATATTTTGAACCTTGATGTTGGTAACATGTGTTTCTTCCTCGTTGTGAAAGGGTATTACAAGTGGTATCAGCAAAACAATTTGGTTTTGAACTCTGAGGTATTTATACGGCCCTTTATGTGGAGAGTGCTTTTGTAAATGATTTAAGCCCAGTCAACTCTCTTTTATCTGTCCGTGGGTTCTAAGCCTTTTTACCCAAGCTGTCCAGTTCTTTCCTGGGTGCTGACATTGAGGTTGGAGAATGTCAAGGCTGGGCATATTGGGGGAGTGTGTGTATGTGTGTGCCCTTTTCTCTCTTTAATCAAATTCCAAAGCCAAATATAATTGATTTTTGGAATCATCGCTGAAAAACTGCCCATGCCTTTACTCTCCTCCAATGCAAATAATAGAGAGTTGAGTGTCATTTATTTCTATATCAGCAATTAATTTTTACTCAATTTTTTTTTTTATTTTTATTTTATTTTTTTTTTGTGCAAATAAAGACTTCTAGAGCCCAGAGGCTGTGAATTTGCCTAGCTTTGTCCTGAGAGTGAGTGACAAGGTTACTCTTTCCGTCTCACTGGGCCGTTTTCTGAGTGATGACTGCTTTGTATCCCAGGTGACGATATTCAAGTGTTATTGAATCTAAGCGCTTTTCTTTCTTCTCTCCTTGCCTGATCAGCTGGACAGCCAACCGCCATGTGATGCAAACCTCCATACGAAAACACTGTTGCAGATAGAAGAAGAGGTGGTTGCTGCTGATGTAGATCTATAAATATATGTTGAATGTCTTTTTGCTCTCGTTTTTAAAAACAATAATCCCCCTTTTTTTGCCTCTTTAGATTCCATAGAAGCATTGTATTCCTGATACGACCTATATTTTTGTTGTTGTTTATTTATAAGAAGGTAATTATGTCTGGGGGAAAAGTGCAGTATTTACTTTTTTGAATTCAGCATATTAAAAGCACAAGGGAAAAAAATAAGAATTTCCGAATATTTTTGAGGCCGATAATGATCTAGTTTGATTTTCTTGTGGTGTTTTGAAGAGGGTATTTTATTGTTTTTTAAAGGTTCTTAAGCATTATTGGAGATAGTTAATATAAATATGTAATTGCATTTGCTTTATTTTAATGTATACTAAATTAATGCAGAACCATATGGAAAATTTCATTGAAATCTACTCCCAGTTTTGCTTTCTGTATTCTTTTTTTTCCACCTATGTAATATTACAATTAAAAAAAAATTAGCTTATGTAACATTTTATTGGCTTGATGAGGGGAGCTATATTTTCTTCACCAAAATTGTTGCTAAGCAATTGTCAGTAGAAAGCACCTTTTTTTCATTAACAAAAAATAACCATCGTTTGTATACAAGGTTTTCTTCATAAACTAGTGAGCCTCTCTGTTCAACTACATTTGTAAATAAAATTGTTGATGCATTTAAAGAGTATTTTCTTTGTGTGTGTATATATACCTTTCATGTCTCCTGATCATACTTAATTATATAGCCTTTCTTAATTTTGTGTTTTATTTAAAGCTTTTTAAAGGAGTAATTGACATAAAATAAACTGCACATACATAAAGTATACAATTTGACAAGTTTTGACATATGTGAAACTATCACCACAATCTTAATGTTGTTTTTACTGAAAAATTTTAATGAAGAACTTCGCTTTATTTTTATTTTTGGTCAAAAGTTGTGTTTCTGAAGACGGTGTGTTTTTATGGTAAGAGGTGATGTGAGTGGTAGATTGTTGCATCTTTTGCATAAAATCCTTACTCATTTTTCGACCCTAGTGATAAAAGAAGAAAATAACAGTGAATTTAGAAAATCTGTAGAGCAAAGTATACCTTAGTGTGTTTCAGAAATCTGGACTGGGAATGAAAGAATACAAAACTTTAGCATGATTGGAGCAAAAATATAAACTTGCTTGTATTCTTCAAAATAATCAATGGGTGGATGATTCTAGGAAATAAGAACTGTATTGGAAGTATGTAATTAAGAGGCTTTTATATGAGAGAAAATTAATAATTTAGTTCCAATTTTTGTTTTTAGTTCTTATTCTTTATTTCTTATTATTAAAGTAATACGTGTTTATTGAAGAACCTTTATCAAACACCTCAAAGCTTAGAGAATAATTCTCAATCCCAATTCCAAAGACAAGAGCTCTGATTTGGACTCATTTTACATACAGTTATTTATTCTCCTTTTTTAATGTTAGATTTTGAATTTTCTCATGCTCTTAAAAACGTTTATATATGTCTTTATTAATAGCTGAATAATGCTCTGTTGTTTGGCACTACTAATATTTAGTTGATAATTCTATTATGTACATTTCAGTTCTTTCTAAAATTCTGTAATGGACTCTCTGATCATATCTCTGACTATGTCTTTATATTAGATTCATAGACGTGAGATTGCTGGCTTGGATGTTATGCATTTTAAGACTCTTGTGTTACGTAGAGTCATGTGTTGCTTAATATCCACGATACATTCTACGAAATAGGACGTTACGTGATTTGGACGTTGTGCGAATATGCCTAAATCACAAGCAATAGCACTCATTGTTTTTCCACCTTTGCATTGTTTAATAACCTTTTGTTTCACTTCCAAATCAATACTTCTTGTTTGCCTCTTGCTGCTGCTATCACTAGCGCTGGTTTTGCTGAATTTGGGAGCCATGATGTACTTCACAGTGATATTTTCAAAAGAAAAGTAAACAGATAACACTACAACACTCAAGGGACGTGCGATACATGAGATTGGATGTTGCTGTATGAGTCAAAGCATACACTGTTATACTGTAAACTTATTTTTAAGTAGGGAAAGTTCACATTAAAATAATGATAGAAAGTACAGTACATACATAAGCCAGTAACATAGGTGTTTATTATTATCAAGACATATAAATGGTTATATATGTACTGTACCATTATATGCCTAGCAGCGCAATTGCTTTGTATACAAGAGACATGAGATATATGTGTTGTGTGCCAGAAGCTGTTGAGTTTGCTACGTCTGTTTAGGTCCACTATGTCCCATTCTCCGATCAGCATTACTGAACTCCGTTAACCTTATGGGACCATGGACGTTATATGCAGTCAGACATTGCCTGAACGGACGTTATGTGGTGCATGACTGTATTGCCAAATTGGATTCCAGAAAAATGATGCAGTTTAGATCCCCACATTGCCCAGGGGCTTGTCCATCTCATTGCATGTTCACCAAACTGAATTTCTGCTGCCTTATTCTCTGCATAGCATGTAGCAACTCTCAATATGCATTGGTTGATGAATGAATAAATAAATCTCTGCTTCAATTTCTGCCTGGTTAATACTGCTTGTTAATGCCTCCAGTGGGGACTTTAATTCTTACTTCATACTTTATCAATTTTCTTATGCAACATCTTCTCTGACCGTTATCAGTTTTCATCTAAGCCTTTAATCTTTTAATTTTAATCTATTGATCTTTCTACTCAGTCTGCTCTGTTCTTAGGGCTTTTTTCTCCTGTTTCTCTCATTATTTTGCTTAGTGATAAAAACTTGTTGGTACAATTTTCGAAGCTATTTTCTTCTAAGATCGTGGTTCTATAGTACCTTTTTATAACCTTATAGGTGTTTACTACTTTATCTAGGAACAAGGGAAGATTCAGTCATTCAACAGATATTTTCATTCAAACCTATGTGCCAGGCACTGTCTTAGGTATCATAGACACAGCAGTGAATAAATACAAAGACTTGGCTCTGATGGGGATTATATTTCTAGTTGGAGGAGATAACCATAAAGATAGACATGAAAATATACACGCAAGTGGTGATAGAGGCAATGGAGAACAAATAATACAGGTAAAGAGGATCCAGGAGTGCTGAAAATGGAGGTTTCATGGTGCTTTTTTATATGGGTCATCAGGGACAGCCTCTGAGCCACAGCCTGAAGGAATGAGGGAGCAAACCATACAGGTGTTTGAGGGAAAAGCATTCCAGGTATAGGGAACAGCAAAAGTAAAATTCTTGAGGCAGGAGGCTATTGGGTGTGTTCAAGAAGCAACCATGTGGCTGGAGTGAGATGAGGGGGTGAGTGGAAGGAGTTGTGGGGAAGGAAGGCACAGGTCAGCAGACTATTACCAGACTTTAGCTATATGCCGGGCAAACACATTTGGAGTTTGGTTTTTAAAGAAGGTAAGGTTGAACGATCTATTAGATATCCAAGTGGAGGTGTTGAGTAGAGGCTAAAGAACTAAGCCACAGACTCTGAGAAGTGGAGTGGTAAATTCTGTAGCCACCTGGTGCTGAAAAAGCAAAGACCTACTAGGGTGAAGGGACCCAGTGACTACACCACGTTCTTAGTTGTGAGCAATGGAGGTCTCTGACTGGGCTAGAGACAGGGAAAACGAGAGAGAGATTAAATCTTAAAACTCCAGTCCAGCCTAAAATCAACTAATTTTTGAATGAATTATGGTGATTAGCCTCTAAATTCACTTGGCTAGCAGAAGAAAGAGTAAGCTCTTACTCTGAATGGGATAGGAAGACATTGGAGGGTTTGAGCAAAGGAGTGAAATGAACTGGCTTACATTTTAAAGGAGTCCTTGGGTGGTGCAAATTGTTAACATGCTTGGCTGCTAATCTAAAGGTTGGAGGTTTGAATCCACCCAGAGGTGCCTCTGAAGAAAGGCCTGGGAAATTAGCCATTGGAAACCTTCTAGAGCACAGTTCTACTCTTGACACATACAAGGTTGTCATGAGTCAGGGTCTACTTGAAGGGAAGTGATTGTTTTTAAAAGGCCTACCGATGGCCGTGTGAAGAATGGAATTCAGAAGGGCAAAGGTGTAGCAGGAAGACCAGTTAGGTGTCTATAGAAATTGTCCAGACAAATGATGAGGTTTATTTAACAGAGTTAGTGCAGGGAAAGTAGTGAGCAGTGGGCAGATTATGTAGTAGATATCTTGAAGTTGAAGCTGACAGAATTTGATGTTAGATTGGATGTGACATGAGAGAAAAGGAAGGGTCAAAGATAACTCCAAGGTACTGGCCTGAGGAGCTGGAAAAATGGAATTGCTGTTTTCATAAATGGAGACGCCTGTGGGTAGAGCACATCTGGAGTTTGGTTTTTAAACAAGGTAAGACTGAACAGTCTATTAGATACCCAAGAAGTGTTGAGTAGGCAGCCAGCTATGCAAGTCTGGAGTTCGAGAAGTCCAGGCTGGAGATATAAATGTTCAATCCTCAAAGTATAGATGGCATTTAAGGAGGACAACACCTAGTCCCTGACTAATTAGAACAGAGAAGATGTCCAGTGACCTCGGGTCCTCCAGCATTAGACATCAGAGATGCAGAAAAGTGTCCAATAGGCAGAAGAAGAACCAAGGCTCTGGCACCCTAGAAGCCAAGTCAAGGTCATGTTTTGAGGAGGGAGGGACCTGTTGTGTCAAATGCTACCCAGAGGTCCCATAAATGATCCCTGAGAGTTGACAAAATTGGAGATCAATTTGTGAAGCGCATTTTTCCTGATCATGTGTGTATTGGTGTTGGTGAACCTTCTCAGATGTTTTAATTGGATGCTCTTCCTGTATAACCAAAAACCAACCCCACTGCCATTGAATCAATTCCAACTCATAGTGACCCTACAGAACGGGGTAGTGCTGCCGCATAGGGTTTCCAAGGCTGTAAATATTTATGGAAGCTGACTGCCACATCTTTCTCACATGGAGTGGCTGGTGGGTTTGAACCGCCAACCTTTTGGTTAGCAGCCTAGCGCTTTAACCACAACACCACAAGGACTCCTGGTACCTAGTCTAGTTTCCATTACCTGGCAACCTTTAACTAATTGGCTCTGATATTTATGCCTACTTTCCCAGCGAGATGAACTGAAGGAGAACATGAAGAGCCATCTCCAGGCCACTTTCTATTTGTACCTTTCCCAGAATTTATTAGGAACTAGAACCACAATTCTTCGTACATTGAGTGTCACCACTGGTACTTCCCCTCCACCATCTATCCTGTAGTGTCTGGGAGTCTGGAAAATGTGTGGAAAGAAAGATCCTTGGCAGGGGTGGTGGTGGTACGCTGGTGCCTTCAAAGACGGCTGCCAGTGAGGTAGCAATTCCACTCTGCATTGTTCTGGTACACAGACTTTGGATCTCTCAGCCAAGATACCAGCCATAGCCACTCTGCCTCATTTCAAACTACCTTAAATTATGATTCTCAGTTTGGCTTCATGGTGATTGATAAAAATTCCCTCAGATTCTAGCTTTGGATTGCTAGTTTTAGAACTTAAAAATCGTTGCCATTGATTAGATTCCAACTCATAATGACTCTATAGGACAGAGTAGAACTGTCCCACAGGGTTTCCAACGAGCGGCTGGTGGATTTGAACTGCTGACCTTTTGATTAGCAGACATAGCTCTTAACCACTGCACCACCAGGGCTCCAGTTTTAGCTCTTAGTGTTAAGGATTTTCATTATCTTCAATGCATGTTATTTTCATTATTTCCAGTGTATGTTTTCATGTGTGCTTTGTGGGAAGCAGGGAGAGGCGAGTCAGAAGGGGGAGAGAGTGAGTCATTGCTTAGGGGACGCTGAACTTCTTTAGGGAGATGGAAAAATTTTGAAATTGAGAGTGGTGATGGTTACACAACATGATGAACGTAATTAATGTCATTGAACTGTACATGTAAAAAATGTTGAAATAGCAAATGTTTTGTTTATATATTCATACCACAATTTAAAAAAAACTGCTGTCTAGGTGCCATATTACTGTATTTTTACGAAAATAACACACACCTTCTATGTTTGTTTGCCAACCATGCCCTCCCCACCTCAAGGTATTTTTGTAAGTGTGCTGTGCTAATTTTTTTTACAGCAACATGTACAAAAAATTGGCATAGCGATGCTTATAAAAATATCTCGCATGGGGAGGGTGCAGTTGGCAAACAAATATAGAAAGTCTGTGTTATTTGCATAAAAATACAGTAATGCATAACCAAGTTCTGTGTTTTAAAATTTCATAAATATTCCTGAAACTTACCTCTTCATATCCTTGACTTAAAGAGGCAATAAGCACATATGCATTTTCTCTAGCCGTTCATTTCTCCAGTTCACACATTTGTGAATTACTGTGTGTGTGTGTGGGGTGGGGGGTAATCATACTTCTCTTAGAGCCCCGAATCACTTGGGAACCTTTACAGCAGGCATAGCTCAAAAATATCAGCTTTATTTGTACTGCAACTTCCTGCTTCTTCCCATTTGAACTGAGTTTAGCTAGTGTGTCACACAAAGGAAGCAGCTTTTTGTCCTCTATGCTGGTGGGCTGGCCGTTTGGAGGAAGAAGAATGCAGGGGCATGTGGACAGGCAGCTTTAAAAGGGTCAAAGAAGGACTGTGGGGGCAGGCTCTGTGTAAGTGGCGACTTTCAACGTTCATTCTGTCCAAAAGAGGGTCATATTTGTCACTCTTCCTCTTATGGGGAGGAGTGAGGGAGGAGAGTAGAGAGAAAGGATAATTTCTTCTTCCAGTATTTCTGAGAAAGCAAATGTTTGTTTTATGAGTTGACACGAACATAGGGAAGGGGAGAGGATGACTTTACACCTATGTTATGGATTAAATTGTGCCCCCCAAAATATGTGTTGCAATTCTAACCCCAGTATCTGCGGATGCAATATTGTTTGGAAATACGATCTTCTTTGTTATGTTAATTAGTATGGGTTAAATGTAATCACTTCTGAGTTATAAAAAGAAAAGATTAGACACGGGTACGTCCACACTTGGGGAAAAAGGCAGATGCTATATGAGGATCTCCAAGGAGTGCCTGGGGCTACCAACAAAGAAGGAATTGATAGAGCTGAGACCCTGATTTGACCCTTCAGCCTCCAGAACTCTGAGAAAATAAATTTCTGTTCTTTAAAGCCACCCACTTGTGGTATTTCTGTTACAGCAGCACTAGGAAACTAAGATGCCCTATAATACATCAAAGCATGGAAACTCTGCAGAGCTAATCAGGAAGGAAAGTAGCATGAAAATTAAATTTGTTCTGTTCAACAATTTAATTTAATCTTAGCATTTTGCTTGATATTTCCATTTATATTATGGTGTGAGAACTAGGGGAAAAAAAACCTATCTGAATTCCAATGAACAGGCATAGAATAGTAACAAATGCCTGATTATTAAAGTTAAGAGATATGTCAAACAGGGTGTGTCAGGGTTGGGATTTTACTTGTTTTATTTAGCAGTTTAACATCCTTCCTTGCAATCTGGAAGAGGATTAAAAGGCATGCTAATGCAAATCCTAGTTCATTCCAGTAAAGATACCATGAAAACAAATAAAATTTGTGTTTGAAATCCATGCATAGGGGACAGGAAAAAACCAACTTCCAGATTCTTGTCATAAACCATGTAGGTGCTGGGAGTATATATGATGAATACAATGACATCTTTATTCTCAAAGGAGAAAGGCACATGTCCAAAGAATTCTAGTGTATGGTAGAAGAACCAGGATTATGAAAAAAATACAGCATGTGAGAAACCAGGAGTTATTTACATTGACTAAAGAGCAGAAGGAGCTCCTGGATTGTGCAAATAATTAATGCACTTGGCTGCTTACTGAAAGATTTGAGTCTACCCAGAGATGCCTTGGAAGAAAGGCCTGGTGATCTACCTCCAAAAAATCAACCATTGAAAACCCTATGTAGCACAGTTCTACTCTGATATACATGGGATTGCCATGAGTTGCCTATGGTCTACTGGGGGAACTGACACACAAAAAGATAAAAGATTATACACCACAATACCATGTGGCAAATTCTATAAGTTACTGTGGAATACAACCTCCGTTAGAAGGAATTGGACAGGGATGACCTCTTGGGGAGGGTGCTACTTGAGCTGGGTTTTAGAGAATAACTAAGAGTTACTTGAAAAAGAAGAGATAAGGGAGTGGGGAATTGTTGTTAGTTGCCATGGAGTGGATTCTGTCTCATGGTGACCCCATACGTTACAGAGTAGAACTAACTGCTCCAATAGGGTTTTCTTAGCTGTAATCTTAATGGAAGCAGATCCCTAGGCCTTTTCTTCCACTGTACTGCTGGGTGAGTTCGAACCGCCAATGTGTATGTTAGTTAAAACAACAAACTTGTTGCCGTCTAGTCAATTCTGACTCATAGTGACCTGAAGGACAGAATAGAACTGCCCATAGGGTCCAAGGAGCAGCTGGTGGGTTTGAACGGCCAACCTATTGGTTAGTAGACATAGCTCTTAACCACTCCTCCACCAGGGCTCCTGTAGGTTAGTAGTTGAGTGCAAACCATTTTTACCACCTAGGGACCTGGGAATGGAATGGCAGAGAGAAAAAATGAAACATGAATAAAGGCACAAAATTTGAAATCGGCTGATGGTATGAGAAAAGGTGGGAAACCGCTCCGTGACCCAGTCCCCTCATTTGAAGGATGAGAATTATGGTTGCTTGTTTGGGAGACTTGAGAGGATGATAATATTTACAAAGTACCAACTTGGCACTTAGTATTGTTGTTACTGTTGGGTACCATTGAGTTCATTCTGACTCATAGCGACCCTGTGTACAATAGAACGAAACACTGCCCGGTCCTGCACCATCTTCACAATTGTTGCTATGTTTGAGCCCATTGTTGCAGCCACTGTGTCAGTCCATCTCATTGAGGATCTTCCTCTTTTTTGCTGACCCTCTACTTTACCAAGCATGATGTCCTTCTCCAAGGTCTGGTCTTTCCTGATGACATGTCCAAAGTACATGAGACAAAGTCTTGCCATCCTCACTTCTAAGGACCATTCTGGCTATACTTCTTCCAAAACAGATTTTTCCGTTCTTTTGGCAGTCCATGGTATATTCAATATTCTTCACAAATACCATAAATCAAAGGCATCAATTTGTCAGTCTTCCTTATTCATTGTCCAGGTTTCACATGCATATGAGGCAATTGAAAATTCTAGAAATGTTAGCTGCTCCCCCACCCCCACCTTGTCTGAGGGTGTGCGTTGAAGTCTTGCAAGACAGTCTTCTTTCTACTATAGCATCATCAAGCAAACAAGGGGCTAAATTTCCAATTCTTACTTCACCTACTTTTGAAATGTTGAGCTTGTGTTATTCCCAGTAGTAATGTTCCCTTTGTGTTCTTTAAGTCACATATAGCACGTAGGTGCTGTTGTCCTCTAATATTCAGCTCCTCTCTCACTCTCTATTTTCTCCTTTCATCTCAGCTGTCTCCATCACTCACAGTTTGGACATGCAATACTGTGTGTGAACTGGACAGCTGTGGCTCCTCAGTCTTCTACACTCTCCACTCAGGATCCTCCTGCCCCATCCTTGAAATGGCCACGGGGACTTGTTTCTCCCTCTTTCCCAACTCTAGTTTCTCTATAGTATTGCACACTTCTCCCTTTTCCAGCCATTGAACATAAAATACAAAAGAACAGAAATTTTTTAGCTGAAGTGATTATTTAACTGGAGAAGAGGAAACGATAATCCAAGTTGCCACCAGCTGGCAGAGATTGCATCAGGCACTTTTATGTGAAATATCTCAGGTACACTTTCCACCAAGCCTGTGAGGTATATAGTACCATTCAAATTCTGAAGAAGAACTGGGCTTCAGAAAATTAATTGACCAAGGTTACACACTCCTAAGAGTGAAGCTGAGATTTAAAGCCAAGTTGAAGCATTTGCCACTATACCTACTCCTCATTTATTGACTGTCTCATTATCCGACATTTCACATTTACGACCATAGTAAAAAAATCTATCCAACTATTTTGCACATTAATGACGTATGTCAGGCAGTAATGAACACTGAGGTATGAGGTGAGAGTAACGCTGGCTGTGATGATTAAGGTTATGTGTCAACTTGGCTGGGACCGTTGGTTCTCAGTGGTTTGTCAGTTATGTAATGATGTAATCTGGCCATTATGTAATGATGTAGTCATCCTCCATTTTGTGATCTGATGTGATCATCCTTCATTTTCACATAATGCCGATTTTCGCTTAACGACCTTGTTTTTGGAACCTAACCATGTTAATCAGTAAGGAGTGGGTGTATTTTATTCTGTAAGTTAATTTGTTTGGGGGGCATTACATATGAAAAGTTACCTAAGAATCATCACCTGAGATCAGCCTAGAGGGCCCTGGAAGCTAGACAAATTTAGGTTTTGGACTGAAGTAATACAAACCTGAATTCATTGGTCAGTGTATTAGTTTTCTATTGCTGCTCCAACAAATTACCTCAAATTTATTCTCTTACAGTTCTAGGAGTCAGAAGTCCAATATGAGTCTTATGGGGCTATAATCATCATTTTGGCAAGGCTTAAGGCTCCAGGGGAAAATCAGTTCCTTACCTCTTCCAACTTCTAGAGCTGCATTCTTTGGCTTGTGCCGCCATCCTCAGTTCTCAAAGCAGGGCAACATCTTTAATCTCTCACTGCTTCTGTTGCCACATCACCTTCTGACATTATGATCTCCTACCTCCCGATTATAAGGACCTTGTGATTTCATGGGCCCACCTGGATAATCCAGGAAAATCTCCCCATCTCATGACCCTTAGCTTAATCACATCTGCAAAGTCCCTTTGCCACAGAAGGTAACATATCCATAGGTTCTGGGGATTAGGACTTGGACATCTTTGTGGAGCATTATTCAGCCTACTATAGTCACTGTGATATTTGCTAACTAAAAACATGAATTAATATCCTCCCCTTATGGGTCTATTTCTGCAAAGGGAGTACATTAGGATGATTCCAGCTAAAAATATTTAAATATTTTTCTCAAGCCTTATTTATAAATGTGTGCTCATCACTAAAAGGTATCGTAAAAATGGCATTTATACTCTCCGTAGACTTAATTTTCAGAGTTATAGTGGTTGTTACAATAATGTATACATTTCCTGCTTTGCCAGTATATATAGCTCATTTCATATGGTTTCCAAAGTGGGGTGCAAGATGATCAATTGTATTGTAGGAAGAAAATATTAGGACATATATTTCTGTGTATGTTTATGTTTGAAAAGAAACAATTGAAGCTTTTCTAATATTTAATATAAGAGTTGACACATATACACTTGTTGTTGGGAGGATAGTTTGACTAATCAGGAGCCTTGGGCCCCGGAACATACCTTGACAATGGAGACAGTGAACTGAGACTCAATCTGTCCTGGTTTCTTTCTCTTCTTTCTCAAGGAAACTCCTTCCCTGTCATGGGCCTAACCAGAACTTCTTTGTCCTGCTTATGTGTAAGTGTCAAATGGCACCTGACCAACCCTATATTTATGTATTTTCCTGGTGGGGAGAGAACAGGGTCTCTCAACCACAGCAAAAGAGGGATGTATGCAGACAACCAGCCCTGTGTTGGCTGTGAGGAGTGACCCGCTGGGGATGGGGGACTAATGTCCACCACTGAAGCTGACCTTCCTCTGTCTCTTCTCTATGAGAGTAAATTGTTGTTCCATCCATTGCCTGTGTGAGTCGTGTCTTTCTTGGAGACCTTGGACCTTGACTGGACACTTATCTTTATGGCTATGTTAATCACATGTCCTGCCTAGAGAACATGAGACATCCTGAGGACAGAATAGGAATTCCACACTCTGGAGGGGTTGACAATGGTGCCTCATTTGGACATTTGCTTTCAGCACCTTGTGATGTGTTACAGTTGTGACATCACCTTGTGAGATCTGTTTTTTAAAAAAATAAACAAAGCATGAAGAACATGAAGAAAAACCTCTTTAACCTTTTCGTGTTTAAAGTCAAGTAAGATTTAATTCAGTCCTTTATGTGCTAAACATGACAATAAAGGTTTAGAAGCCTTTTGTAAAGTTTCTTTATGTAACAGCAGATGATGGAAAGGCAAATACCCTTATTCCTCCTGCCGAAGTTAAAATGGCTGAAAGGAGATCCTGAAAATAAAATGGAGGCAGTAACAAGTATATTCCTTTGTCAGCAAGTATTGCTGGAAGAGGCAGAGAAAGCATTGCTGACGTCAGGAAGAAACAAGTATGATAATAAATAATTCAGTGTGAGAGGTTTCCTGCCTAGTGGAACAAAGGTACAGGTGTCTCCATCGTATCTCAGTTTATGGTATTTGCTAAATTCTGTCTCTGATGAAATACAGGAACTACTTCTTTATGAGCCATCAAAGGAAAGACAGTCCAGAAGAAGAAATTCAACAGTAAATTACTTCCTTATTGAAAACAATAACTTATGGTAAAACTGTGTTAAGTTTATCCATTGATGTAACAGCTATTTCAGAATAAAGTTTCCAAAATAAAGTTACAGAGAGCCTCAGATATTATCATTGTATTTTTTACTACATTCTTTATTGCAGATTTTAGCTTCAAAGAAATTGAAGCCAGAAATTTACAAAACACATGGCTGTGGTTAGTTTTATAAAAACAATATCTTTACTGGAGTAGAATATTACTTAACTTTGTAATGAGATAGGGAGTGACCGTGAAAATCTTTTTTTGCTACATAGATGGTTTCTGGTTTTGTTTTCATTACTTTGCCAAAGTAATAAAAAGAGCAGTTGAACTTGAAGATGTTTTGCATAGTTTTCTTTTACAAACAAAAGTTTTCCCAACATGTTGACCTTCCCCCTGATAAGGGACTATCAGTAGTTTTCCTAGTATATATTTAAAATACAAACACATATGCAATATACTTAGTCTTTTTCCTGGAAGATAAAGGTGACATTTTAACAAGGATTAAGAAAATAACTCCTTTTGAAAGAAATACATGCTGTAGAGAGAATATTTTGAACATTAATGTTTAAAAAAGTTTCCATTGTTATATAATTTTGTTGCAAAAAACTATGTAAATGTTGTTGTTAGTAGCTGTCTAGTAGATTCTGACTCATGGAGACCCCACGTGTGCAGAGTACAACTGCTTCATAGGGTTTTCAAAACTGTGACCTATTGGAAGCAGATCCTCAGGCCTGTCTTCTGAGGGACCTTTGGGTGGGTTTGAACCTTTTGGCTAGTAGTTGAACATTTAACCATTTGCACCACCCAGGGACCTATGTTACATGCATAAAAATTCTCACTGGAAACTGATTTGTTTAAAAATATTTTCATTTAAAAATATTTTTTAAAGAGATACGTTTCAGCAAATTTTGACCTTATTTGTCAAAATATACACAAAAGCAAGAGTCAGTAAGTGACTGTAGTGGGATGGAAGTTTCTGAGCTCATTTTCAACAAACCATTGCTTAATTGCGCAATGAGAGCTGTGAACTTGTGAACCAGCCAAGGATCCATCTGCATCCACAGCCCTTAGTGACAGCTGCCCAAACCAAGGTTATCCATACACTGAGCTGACAACCTAATCTCCCAATGTTTTTATCACAGACCAAGATAACTTTTTAAATAGAGAATATTCAATCACATTGTTTCCACAAGGAGCCCCAGTGGCACAGTGGTTAAAGCACTTGGCTACTAACCAAAAGGTCGGTGGTTCAAACCCACTAGTGCTCCCACAGGAGAAAGATGTGGCAGTCTGCTTCCCTAAAGATTTACAGCCTTGGAAACTCTACGGGGGCAGTTCTATTCTGTACTACAGGGTCACTATGATGAATCAACTTGACAGCAGTGGGTTTGATTTTGGTGGGTTTATTGTTTTCTCAAAAATATTAAGAAAAATAAAAATTTTGAGGAAGTTTTTTTTCTTGTACCAATAAATAGTTAAAACCCTTATTTTCATATTTATCTGTTTTTTAACTTCTGTATTTAGTACATCTTCGTATTATATATCACATGTTGTTACAGTGCTTGTATGAGATTATGGAGTCCCTGGTGGTGCAAATGGTTAACACACTCAGTTGCTGACTGAAAGATTGGAGATTCCAGTCCACCCAGAGGTGCCTCAGCAGAAAGGCCTGGTGTTCTGCTTCCAAAAATATCAGTCATTGAAAACCCCGTGGAGCACAGTTCTACTCCAACACACGTGGGATCACTTTATGTGAAGGGGGTTGCATTAAAATCCATTTTCATCTGTTGGAGAATTGAAGTACTGAGTAGTGGGACTCACTCTTTTGTTAGGGTTGATAATACACCTTGTGGAGAAATTTAATCTTTCGTATACATGTATCTTCGTGTGCGATCCTGTTGGTGATCAGATAAAACCATCTCCCCCTAAACGTTGTGTATTCCAGAAAGAGCTGTCTTTGTTTGCTCCCCAACTGCTTAAGGGTTTGGTCCAAGTTTTGCAATTATTAGCACCCATAGCACTTAGCACTTAGAATGAAGAACACAATGGTGTAATGGTTAAAACAACAGTCTTGAGAATCAGTCTAAGTGTGAATCAGGGTATTACTACGGTTACTATCACCCAGTGCTGTAACTCAAGAGGTCAACCCTGCCCCTCCCCGCCCCCCGCTCCCCGCCCAATGGGGGCCAGCCAGTGAACAGCCCCTCCCATTGGTGGAGCAGCCAGCCCTGCCCCGCTCCCGCTCAGGGCCAAGCTCCACCCACCACGGCTCACCGCAGCTCTTTTCCTCTCCCATTGGTCAAAGCGGAGACCCGCCTCTCTGCCAAATGGCAGGCGCCATGGTCAATCCACTTGCACCGGAACTGGTGGGTTTGGGGGTGGGGAGGTTGATTGGTTACAGCACTGAGCGATGGGTGACACGAACCCTAGTGACGCCATTGCCTTGGCAGCCTTTCGCCTAGTGGCACCTGCCCACCTGACACCAGTGTCACTTAACTCTTTTGTTACCGTTGCTATAACAGTACACTGGCCACATTTTATAACTCTGTACCTCACAGAGAGTATGTTATTCCTGTTCCAGTGCACTTAGCAAAGGTGGGTTTCTTTCGAAATGTGTGAAGCTCAGCAGACCGGAGTTGGAGCCTCATTGTTGTGTAAGTTGAGCATTAATATTAGGTGATGCTTCCTGGATGTGTTAGTTTTGTAAACTTTTGCCGTTTTTTTCTTTATTTCTGTGAGATAAGGCTTGCAAGCATAATTATGGCTTTCCTGTGTGATAGGGAGCCCTGATGGGTTTGTTTTGGTTTTTCTGTGTCATGTTTGGAAAACCAGAGGTTCCCATGTAACCTAATGGAAAGCGCCCTCAATAAGTTATTACTATAAATAGATCTCCTTGGTATATTGTCATACCACAGATCACTGGCACCACAGCGCCACTCCCCTCATTGGTGGCTTGTATTACCAGATCATATTTCTCAAAATCCATATTACCAACCAAAAATTTAAACACACTCAATTAGTAGGCATGCATTCCAATACTGAAAACGCAGGTATCAAAAAAAAAAAAAAAAAAAAAGCAGAAAAAATGTAGTAACGAAAGGGGTCATTTTGGTGTCACCCGTCTGTATCAGGGGTTGTGGTCTGCACCCCCCCAAATCCCCGTGGTGATGCCACTGGTATAAATCCAGCCTTGCTACTAACTAGATGGCTTATTGGATGGATGACCTTGACTAACTTCACTTTCCCTCTCTGTGCCTCACTTTTCTTATGTGTAAAACAAAAGTAAAATAGAAATTAATAACAGTACATCTTTTGTAAGCTTGTTGTGGTCAGTAACTGAGCTACTTCACCTAAAGCTCTTAGAAAACTTCCCGGCAAACAGAAACAAAAAAAATACGTGTTAACTTTTAGATGAATGGTAATTGCTGAGGTTTTTTTTTGTTTGTTTATTGTTGTAGTTTAAATGAAGTTTACATTTCAAGTTAGCCTCCCATACAAAAATTTATACACATATTGTTATGTGAACCCAGTTGCTCTCCCCATACTGTGACAGCACACTCCTCCTTTCCACCTCTGATTCCCCATGTCCATTCAACCAGCTCCTAACCTTCTCTGCCTTCCCATCTCACCTCCGGACAGAAGCTGCCCATTTAGTCTGTTGTATCTACTTGAGCTAAGAGGCACACTCCTCACAAGTATCACTTTATGTCCCACAGTCCAGTCCAATCCCTGTCTGAAGAGTTAATTGCTGGGTTTTGAGTGAAAGAATAAATAAGATATCTTCTAAACACTTTTCTTCAGCTTTTGAGGTTAAACAGCATGATACAATCTTCGCAAGTCAACAATACATAGCATTTTATTCTATTAATGTGACTTAAATTCTGCATGTCTTTGTGAGAATTTTTACTTCTCAGAGTTCCTTTTACGTATTTCTAGCACTAGGTGGCAGTGTTAGCGCAAGATAAAAATATATAGTGTGGCCGGGGGGGGGGGAGGTCCCCCCCCTTCTTATTTTATAACTTTCCAGGCAGCTTTTGAATCACCCATCAGTCCACTATTAGCAGTCTGGGCACATTCCAGTGCTGAATCCTACAGGAGACTGGTTGGAGGATTAACAGGAAATTTAAATTTTCTTGCCTCATACGGAGCAAATCTGCCTGTTGCGGTGTCGAGCAGCTAGGTCCTCATTTTCTCTCTCGTGTTTATGGTGTGCTCTGGGGCTTTTTTCCTGAGCGAGAATAGACGTAGGAACGTTTTAGCTCACTAAGCAGCGGCCTGGAGAGTTTGTGATTTTCACGGAGAGAGCCGCCAGCTTTGATGGAGACGGTCGTGTTTCAGGAATCTCAACGTTTCCGCAACTGATGAGCCAACGACTCTTTGCAGTTGGGACTTTGCTGCGGTCACTTTTTTCTGGCTCTCTGGATGAGAGAGAGAAGTAGTTGTCAAGACACCAAGATCTTGATTTTTAAAACCTCCAGTTAAAAAATAAAAGTAAAAAAAATGTATATTTAGATTTTAGGCTGGGCTCGTCTGATAATTTCAGTGGAGTGCTGAAATTATTCCTGGTTTAAATGACAAACACAACTGATCCAACTGGGACCACAGGAAGATGGCAGCCCTTGCTCCTCTGAAGTGGCTTCTCACCAATGTTAAAAAGCTGTCGTTGAGCGTTGAGTAGACTCTGACTCATGGTGATCCTATGTGTGTCAGAGTAGAACTGTGCTCCATAGGGTTTTCAGTGGCTGATTTTTCTGAAGTAAATTGCCAGGCCTTTCTTCCGAGGCTCCTCTGGATAGACTCGAACCAGCAACTTTTCTGTTAGACTCCGAGTATGTTAATCGTTTGCACCACCTGGAGACTTCATGTACACAGTAGCCATTACATAAACAATTCGGTTTCAGTTGCAACTGCCATGTCAGTGTCTTTAAATGCTCCCATACCCCATTGCTGTTGAGTCAATGCCAACTCATAGCAACCCTATAGGACAGAGTAGAACTGCCTCATAGGGTTTCCAAGGAGTGGCTGGTGGATTTGAACTGCCGACCTTTTGATTAGCAGTCAAGTTCTTAACCACTATGCCACAGAGCTCCAAATGCTCCCATAGTTAAGATTATTTTAGCACCTACCTGCATCTGCAGAGTCCCTGGGTGGTGCAAATTGTTAACGTGCTTGGCTACTAACCAAAACGTTGGAGGTTCAAGTCCACCCAGAGGTACCTTGGAAGAAAAGCCTGGTGATCTACTTGCAAAAAAATACAAAACAAAAACAAAAAACAGCCATTGAAAACCCTATAGAGCACAGTTCTGCTCTGACACATATATGATGCTATGAATTGGTGTCCACTTCATGGCAACTGGTAAACCAATGTTACTTGAGCCCAAAGAGCAGATTAATCTTCCATGGATTGACTCTTACATGTGCTTTTCTTCATTCATTCAACACACAAATATTTATTGAGAACCCACTATGCACCAGGTACTGATCTCAGCAGTGCAGACAAAACAAAGTTGTTCCTCTTATGGAGCTTATATTACAATGCGGGAGACACACAAATATGTCAGGTGGCATATGCTGTGAAGTGGCATAAAGGGATAGAAAGTGATGGGGAATGAGGGGGTTCTATTTTAGATAGGATGGCCAGGGAAGGATTCTTGAGTACGGTGACATATGAGCAGGCACCTGAATGAAGTGAGGGAGTGAGACAGGCAACTTTCTACAGGGAGAGTATTCCAGGCAGAGGGAAGGATACAAATGCTCTGAGGAAACGGGGGGATAAGGCATGGAGGCAATAGCAGATGCAGAGTGATAGGATCTGAAGCTTATAGAAATTTGTTGCCCTCTTTTGGAGCGAATACAAAATTAAATACAAAAGTGAATATTTAAAACAAGAAAAATCTTAGGAAATTATAAAATGAAAGAAGCTGACAAGTTGCACTTCAGATTCCAGTAAGAACATTTTTACTACCTAACTGTCTGACTCACCAGTAGAATAGTTTTTTTTCCTACACTTTTGGCAGCATGCATTTTGCCTCTTCATACAACTCTAATGATAACATGTTTCTATAGAGATAACAGAAAGATAACATAGTTATTCCTTTAGCAAGGGTGAGCAAAATATTATTGACAGTTTATAAAATTTCAGCTTCCCAACCTCTTTTTGGTGATGTCATATACATTTTTAAGACTGTCAAAAATAGAAAACCCTCTCAATTTCTTTCATATATAACCTGTAAGATTTGGAAGAATAGACTAGCTCTGGTTTCATTCATTTCAAACCTTGTTTGTCTTCTACTACCAAACATTTTTAGAGATGGGTGCCACATACCCTGTTGCCACTGAGTCATGACAACCCTTGTGTTACAGAGTAGAACTGAGCTCCGTAAGTTTTTCTTGGCTGTAATCTTTACAGAAGCAGATTGCCAGGCCTTTGTTCTGTGGCACTGCTGGGTGGGTTTGAATGGCCAACTTTTCAGTTAGTAGAAAAGCACAAACTGTTTGCACCACCGAGGATGCCATGTAATTTTCATTCCTGATTTGACCTCGGCCTCACATGTTCACATCACAATATTGCAAGGTGGATCAGCACAGAGGAGGGTAGACATTTCCTGGGACCCATTCCTGCAGCAAGACATCTAACACCACCCAAAGTG
This sequence comes from Trichechus manatus latirostris, assembly GCF_000243295.1. Classification (NCBI taxonomy): domain Eukaryota; kingdom Metazoa; phylum Chordata; class Mammalia; order Sirenia; family Trichechidae; genus Trichechus; species Trichechus manatus. Next base: position 22,437,001 of record NW_004443949.1, on the reverse strand, counting down.
ACTGCAAACCACATGAATATATCACACTTACATGAATGACAACTTACTGGAATCAACTTCCCACTGGCTAGATCCCAAAAACGTCCATGGCTACTCAACTGCCTCCTGACCGGAGGGGCGGTTTGATGGAGACAAAGTGGAAATGGAAAGAGAGAGGTCTTAACTGACTGTGGTTAAAATATATTTATTTTGTAAACTTTACAGAATCTTACGACCATATCGATGAATTACTGTAAGGTAAGGGGCCCCAAAGCTTAAGTTTCATTAACTCCATGGTAAATCCAGATGCCTAGGTGGCACAAGTTGTTGGCAGTTGGCTGCTCACCTAAAGGTTGGTGGTTCGAATCCACCCAGTGACTCCATGGAAGACAGGTCTGGCTATCTACTTCCACAAAGATTACAGCCGAGAACTCTGTGGAGCAGTTCTACTCTGTAACACATGGGGTCGCCATGAGTCAGGGGCCTACTCGATGGCAGCCAACCACAACAACTTGGTAGATCCACCTCTGACGGAAGGGAAAGATGCTGCTCTACTCTTGAGCCTTTGAATTAGAAAGAAGTCCAGGAGCATAAGATTTGTTTGGGAGATTCAGTTAATATCACCAAATGCCTAAAACATACCCAACAGACCATGATAGACAGAGTGCTCCTCTTCTGTAGCTATGCTGCACCAACAGGGGTGACATGAAGTCATGGGGTAAAGCTGGCAGCTTCTCGAGTTTAAATCCAGTGATTTTACTGGAAGCATAGTCATGGAAGCATGGGAGGTGGGATTAGGTAATTTAACTGATAAGTTTGTAGTCATTTTAATACTGAAATACTTATAAAATATGTAAATCCCATTTGTAGAGTATGTAAATTGCATGTGAATTTTTAGGCTAAAACAAGCTTCCAGAAGAATTTCTCCCTTTCAGTGACCTGCTTTAGAGATATCACCATAGCTTCTTTTGCAATTGGGACTTCCTCAGGAGGAAATTTAGAGCAGTGTACTTAAACTAAAGTTTCCATCCTATAATAGCCTATGATTCTTGCCTACCAGGGTAATACTCCCGACAATATAGGAGCTGATTTTTTTTTTCTGTATAGTTGCGGTTATTTGCATGACCTATGTGTATGGATGAGAAGCAATATAGCATAGTGGTTAAGGGTATAGTCTCTGATGCCAGACTGTGATTTTCACCTGGACTCCATCATTCACTTTCTCGGCAGATGAATCTCTCTGTGCTTTGGTTTCCTCTTCTGTAAAATGGGGAAGATGATAGTATATAAATCATGCAGTTGTATTAACTGAGTTATCTTTGATGTGGGCCTGTGATCACATGAAGTAAATATTCAGTACAGGTTAACTACTTTTATGATCTCTCCACACTACTCCTTTCTCAGCTCTTCCCTTTGTGATCACCAGTCTTCACTGATAGGATAGTTTGTTGGGATTCCTGGTACTGTCTCTGCGACCTGGAAGAAGGCCAGTTCCAGTTGCTGTCAAGTTGACCTCACTCATGGTGACGTCAGGTGTTCAGAGTAGAAGTGTGCTCCACAGGGTTTTCAGGGACTGGTTTTTCAGAAGTAGTCATGCTTTCCTTTCAGGGTGCCTCTGGGTGGTCTTAAACCGTCAGCCTTTCACTTAGCATCTGAGCATGTTAACCATTTGCACCACCCAGGGACCCAGGCACAACTAACACAATGGGACTTGTGACCAGGCTTCATTGGGGCCATGGTTTAGCCCAGTGATATATTTTTAAATTGATTTATAGCAGCTTTTTTTAAAAATAAAATCATATGCAGTGTGGCTGCTCAGATGAAGCAGAAATGGACCTCCCAGAGGCCCACCTACTTGGCCTCCTCTTAGTATTACTATGCTATCTCTTCCAGGGTCCTGAGTACTCCCCAAATCTGCGTCTGGGGTCCTGAGAGCGCTCTAAAACCTTTTTGTTCTTTAAAACACAGTTCAAAAAAAAAAAAAGAACAGCACCACCACCTAACAACCAGCAAATATCTCTCTTTTCTAAATTGCAAAAGAAAAGGCAGATATTTTTCTAGATATAGCCATGCCGTCCTGTCACGGTAATGGGGCCATGGTTACTGAGGACAGTTTATCCACCTACAGATCTATAGAGTCGGATCTAATGTTGGCTTCAGTCTTGTCTGCCAGCCAAACCTCTAACCAAATTTTCAAACTGATTAACTTGAGTTTCATGTCTAGTTCCTGCACTGTGTATTTTTATGGTTTTAGACAATGATGGAAAGAAAATGGGGAGTTAGCTCTTTTCAACTGTAGATTCAACTAACATTGATTGAACACCTAGACACTGTGCCATGAACTCTCATTATTAACCTGTAAAGTAAGAAGTTCCATTTTCAGATCAGTAAAGTGAGGCTCACAGTCATGAAGAGCCTTGCTTACATCAGAGCCATAATGCATTAGAGACATTTTTCAAAGTTGTGACTTTAGATTTTACACTCAACTTCTAGGCCAATGTGCAAATGGTAACAACTTGGATTTATGTAAAGCTTTATTGTTTACAAAACACTTTACTTTTTAAAATTTTGCCATTTGATAAACTAAAACCGAACTAAACCCTTGCTGTCAAGTCAATTCCGACTCATAGCGACCCTATTGGACGGAGTAAAACTGCCCCATAGAGTTTCCAAGGCTGTAATCTTTATGGAAACAGATTGCCATATCTTTCTCCCATGGAGTGCTGGTGGGTTCAAACCAACGACCTTTTGGTTAGCAGCTGAGTGCTTAACCACTGCATCACCAGGGCTCCTTGCCATGTGGTACTCAAATCCAATTCTTTTACCAATTACTGGTTTTCAAAATAGGCTTTTTCAGATGAACTAGTCTCTGAAAGACAGCCCAAGACCACACAGAAAGTGATAGACATAGCCGGGATAAACCCCAGCTCACGTAGGTGCAAGCCCAGCGTGCCATCACCCAGTCCACCATCCCAGGGTAAGAGGGTTTTTGCCCTTCTATCCCACCTAGCCAGTATGCTGGTAGGAAAAGGTTCTCGATGGCCCCTAAATCAGGATTTTCTTAATTATGTGTCAGTTCGGCTCCTTCTGTTCCTGTTGGAGCTCACCCCTCTCTGACCACAGCATCGCTGGTTTCCTTTTGTTTTTTAACAGTCATTTATGGCTGGCTCCACAGAAGGTTATCCAGGTGGCAGGAGGACCTGGCTGCTTAAACCTCTTCCTTGTGAAGGGAAAATAGTCTTACTGCATAAGATGGGTAAAGGAAAGGGAGACCGGTTCTTTGTATTCATTAAACACCCAGCTTAAACTTCGTCAGCTCTCTGAAAACACAAAGAAGAATGGTGAGACATGGGTTCCAATACTTGCTTTTAAAACACTGTGACCTTGGAGAAGTCAGTTTACCTGTCTGTGCCTCAGGCGCCTAATCAGTAAAATGAGATAGTCTCAGCTTTGTCCAGCCGTCATGACTGAAGTGAGCCTGCCTTACCACTAGGGGGCAGGCAAATCCAACCCCTGAGGTGATTATGTATCACCAAAAAAACAACCCACTAAATCCGTTGCAGTCAAGTGGATTCCAACTCATAGCTAACCTATAGGAAGGAGTAGAACTGCCCCATTGGGCTTCCAAGGCTGTAATCTTTACAGAAGCAGACTGCCACATCTTTCTCCTGCAGAGTGGCTGGTGAGTTCTAACTTCCAGCCTTTTGATTAGTAGCACCCCCCCGCCCAACACACACAGGGCTTCCTGTTTATGTATCACACACAGCAGTAAATAATGAAAAGAAAGTTTTAAAATAAATAATAACACAAATTTAAAAAATCAACATAAAATAAAAAAATTTTTATGTGCTCTTTGAGGACTCAATTCTAGAATCTGTTCTTATGTTGGAGTTCATTGCCTATATTGTATGTTACAACAGTGAATAATGTCTACCATTAATTAAGTGCTTACTGTATGCCAGACACTGTGCTGTACCTCCTACCTTCAGTCTTCACAGTGAACTCTGCAAGGTGGGCATTATCCAGTCTTTACCCAGAATGATCCTGAAGCTCAGAGAGGTTAGGTAGCCTGCCCAAGGTCACCCAGCTAACAACTGGCAAAGCTAGGTTTCAAACAATAGGTCTGATTGCCTCTAAGCCACACCTGTTTTAGTCCATGGTTTTCCTGTAGCTCCACCCTCTTACAGCCTCATAGTTGTGTGCACATGGCCCACTCTATCCCTGCAGTCACCCAGAGGGAGGATGATGTCATGGAAACACTTTGCTCTTGGTATTCATAAAACCATAGAAACCTCTCATATGTAAAAGATTAGGTGATACAATTATTTCTGTCATATTATTTGACTCATCTGTTATACCCTTGTCATAGATTGAATTGTGTCCCCCAAAAATGTGTGTTATCGATTTGTCTGGGCCATGATTCCCGGTATTGTGTGATTGTCCACCATTCTGTCATCTGATGTGATTTTCCTATGCGTTGTAAATTCTGCCTCTGTGATGTTAATGAGGGGAGATGGGCGGCAGTTGTGTTGATGAGGCAGGACTCAATCTACGGGATCAGATTGTGTCTTTAGCTGGTTTATTTTGGGATATAAAAAACAGAAGTGAGCAGAGAGACAGGGGGACCTCATACCACCAAGAAAGCAGTGCCAGGAGCAGAGCGCATCCTTTGCACCTGGGGTTCCTGTAGGGAGAAGCTCCTAGTCCAGGGGAAGATTGATGACAAGGACTTTCCTCCAGAGCCGACAGAGAGAAAGCCTTCCCCTTGAGCTGACGCCCTGAGTTTGAACTTTTAGCCTACTTTACTGTGAGGAAATAAATTTCTCTTTGTTAAAGCCATCTACTTGTGGTATTTCTGTTATAGCAGTGCTAGATGGCTAAGACAACCCTCATTCATCCCAAGTAGCTCTGAGGCCCACACTCCACATTCTCACGCGTACACCCTGGTGCTACATCAGGCTGGCCTTTCCCCTCTCCTTTGCCGTTCTCTCTCCACATTGAGCCCAAGGATAAGTAAGAGCTTATCTCTCTGTTCTCTCCATTAGGAGCCTACAGCCACTCCAAAATACCTGTAGAGTTCATTACCAACTCTCCCATCTGGTCTTTACTGTTCCACATAGCTGCCTCCTCTGTCTTACCTTGTAACCCTGGTGGTGCAGTGGTTAAGAGCTCAGCTGCTAATCTAAATGCGGCAGTTTGAATCCTCCAGCAGCTCCTTGGTCAACCCTATGGGACAGTTCTACTCTGTCCTATAGGGTCGCTATGAGTCAGAATGGACTCGACGGCAATGGGTTTTTTTTCCCATCTTAGCTTAGCTAGTGTTTCACGTGGAATCTGCTACTTCCAAACATGTAAATCTGCTGTACGTTTCCTATCATCTGTCATTTGAAATATCCTTCTCTCTTATTTGTCACATATCAGTTACTTCTCATTTTAATGTCAAATCCAAAATGTTGTCTCCACAATGCTTTCCTTGAATATCCTACCTAACTCTGAACATGGTTTTGCTTAGCATTTATTTTCTATTAATTTTCACCACCTTGTATATTGCTCCTGAGATTTTCTGTTTCATGCGTTTGTAGTGTAGTCCTGACTGCATGACAAGTTCATTGAAGTCACTGGTCTTTGATTTATGCCAGTATTTAATAGAATACTAATAATAAATACTCATTGAGATGCAGTCTGTTTTTTGTTGGGCGGGGAACAGATCAGAAGCATCTTTTTAGTAGCTCAGTAGATCATCTAATATTAAGTACCCGTTGGATAAGAGCTTGGCTGATAACCAAAAGTTCGACAGTTTGAATCCACCAACGGCTCCTTGGAAACCATGTGGGGCAGTTCTACTCTGTCCTATAGGGTCTCTATTAGTTGGAATCAACTCAACCACGAGTTTTGTTCTTTTTTTTTTTTTTTTGGTGCAATGTCTTGAATCCTGGGCTTTGTGCCTTACTGCACGGTCTCATATCAGTCTAATTTCCGGTTAACGAATGATGTACCTAATGGTAAATAGTTATGTCCAAACGCGCAGCACTGACAATGGTGGAATTTGAATCAGGCAATCTGACTCTAGAGCTCATGCCTTTAACCACTTCTCTATCTTGCCTTACAGCCAGATTTTGGTACTGTTTGGACTTTATCTTTCAGAGCTGGATGTGGGAGAGAAGATGGGAGTAGTGATGGTGGGAGGGATGACAGTAGAACTGGGGATCTGGTGGAAGTCTTCTTATTCCACAATGTATCTGTCTCTGTAACTGCAAACATCTTTAGTAAACTCTTCTAAAACTCACGAAAGGCTTGAGACTAGGTTTCTTATAGCACTTCTGTGAAGGGGGCAAACTAGCTCAAGAAGGTGGAGAAATCCTGGTGAGGATGTCGGACTTCCAGTCACTTTTATCTAGATTTCTAAAAAGAGTGGGTGCTTCAGTGGATATCTGAACAAAAGTTACTACCTTGGCCAAACAAAACAAAATAGTTACCACCAGTTGCTAAAACAAAACAAGAAACTAAAAAAAGATCAAGATTACTTTAAAATGACTGTTTCAACCAGAGATCTTGTCTAGATTAAGTAAAAATAAGCTCCCAGCTGAGGATCACTAGGTGCCCAGTATCTTCCCAAGCCCTCTCTCATGTCTGTCATGGAGGCATGGTCACTGTAGGGTCAACTCTTTGCCTTGGGTATGCCGCCAAGAAAGGAAATGCAAAGGCTGACATTATTCTGCCACATGTTTCTTTGTGTCTGTTATAGTTGTGGTGGAACAGCAAGCCTACCACTCAAATCACATGGCTCCAAGTCACTTACTCATTGGTTAATATCAGTATTAATACTGAAAATATTGAATAACTGGCCTAACCAGGTAGTGACCATTGGAACAGATGATAATTACACATGACTCATGTAGACAGTAAGTGCCAGTTAAATACTGGATTTGGTTAAACCAAGCGCCTTACTGTTTTTCCTATTGTTAGCAAATAAGAAGAGGTGGTAAAGTTGGCTGTGGGCTGGACTTCAGGTATCCCAGAAAACTGGGATTGGCTGCTGCCATTGGCAGCTCTGGTGGGTGTTCAGGAAATTAGTAGGAGGTGCTGAGCTTATACATGGCATCCCAAGAACAGAAGGTAAGGTAAGTGGTAGCTAAACCTGAATGATTATTGGAGTTATCTCAGAGGTTTTTAAAAAATACAGATCCATATAGATCTTAGGCTCTACATAAACCAAAAACCAAACCTGTTGCCATGGAGTTGATTCCAACTCATGGCAACCCCATGTGTTCCAAAACTGCTCCATAGGATTTTCGTGACTGGAATCTTTATGAAGCAGATCACCAAGTCTTTCTTCCATGGCACCACTGGGTGGGTTTGAACTGCCAACCTTTAGGTTAGAAGTTGAGCATAAACCATTTGCACCACCCAGGGAGGGTCTCCCTAAAGCTTATTGAATCTCTAGTTATAGGGGATGAGAAGCTGCATTAAAAAAACAAAAACAAATTCCCCAGGTGAGTTTGATCATCAGTTTGAGGAATCCCTTATCTGAGAAAACATTCCATCATTCTTCTTTACTTTTTATTGAGAATTCTTCCTTTCATTTCCTGGTTGAGATCTAGGACTGTTTTCCTTGTTATCAAGGTCAATTATCTGAGCAAATGAATAAGTGGACAAGGCATTCAGAAGAATGGATGCAAACTTGTGTGTATGTGTGATGCATTTGAAATAACATTTTGTCTATAATTAAGTCCAATGAAAATTTGGTATTTTATGCCTTGGTTACATTGTGTAGAAAATGATGATTATAATAAAAATGATGATACATGAAATCGTTTCCACAGTGTCAATTGTGCATCCTCGCCAAGTTCAAGGCTGTCGTATGAAGGCTTTTGCCTAATCCCACCATCAGCCTCAGTTTGTTTTTTTTTTCCCTTATTGGTTAGGAGAGTTTTAATTTTTTCTCTTCTAAATTCTTAGTCTCTCATAGGCTTCCCAACAATAGAAAAATACCAGTACAATTCCCATAATGACAGTTGCTCTTTTTCTAGGTTTTCTATTGTAGGGCAACGATTTTTGAGTCAATAGATTGGCCAGTGGGAAGCTTACACTGAATTCACCATTTTGCCCCTAAATTTGCTTGGGGATTACCTCAGTAATCTCTGGGGAATAGTAGGCTTTCCATAGAAGAATCAATTATACTTATCTGGCTGGGAGCCAGTTCAGAAACAAAAGACTGCGTTATTGGTTATAGTACTATTTTCCAACCTAAGTAATGGAACATGTTCTTAATGGTCAGGAAGTGATAAAAATAAATATGATCATTGGTACCCATTAGATGTCATTGTGATTATTAAAAATTGCAAAGCAGAGAAACCAGTTTTGAAGATTGTGTGATCACTTTAAAAATAAACTCAAAATAAACTCAAATTCAAACATGCAATTCCTAATCAGTTGTCTCTATATTAAATAATGGATGGAGAAAGGACATTCAAATAAAAAAATTAAAAATCCTAATAAAAAGTATGTGTTTATTATGAAAAGACCAAATAAGAAATTATTTAGCGGATGTTTCTTGGGAAACAAACTTTTTAACAAATGGACACGTGAAGGGATGTGCGTGGAAACAATAAAATGTGTGGAAAAGTTTGCTTCAAGGTATTCCTTACTTAAAACAAAACTGGGTTCCTTGCATATAACTGTGAGTGTTTTGAGCATATCATTTAATATATAGTGAATCCCAACTTTTTTTATGCCCCAAACTTCATTTCTTTTCAATGACCCCCACATAATAGTATTTGCACTTTTACCATGTAATAATTGTGGCAATTCGTAAGAAGACCACAACGAATTTAATAGCACTTCAAATAATTGGTATTTGGTAGATCAGAGTAGCATGTATAAACTATATAAGATTAAAAATAGTAGCGTTTATATATATATATAAGAACTTTATGCAATCTGCAGACAATGTCTGGGGCATTTGAAAACAGGGCTTCAAACTGGTTTCTTTCCAGTTCAAACCACTGCTAAGAACGTGCATTTCTAACACGATCTCAGCTGAGAATTTGCGTTTCTACCCCAGATATACTGAATTAGAATCTACATTTTAACAAGAACCCCAGGTGATTCCTATGCATAACTTCCTGGGAACCTGTAAGAAATGAAGGAACAGGTTCAAAGCCCTGTTTGAAAATACGGATTCTTCCACTCCTCCTTGCATTAACTGCAGATCTCCAGAGGATTCATGGCTACCTCATGTATTTGGAATCACTGCTTTGTAGAGTAAAAACAAGAATAGTGGATGATTTATTAACCTCTCCGAGAGACACATGGTCAAAACTCTTCTTGGCTGAAAATTATTCTCTCCTGCTTATGTCCATGTTGGCTACCATTTATATCTGGTGGAGCCCATCTTGCTCTCTCAGGTGGCTATCAACTCTAGCCTGTGTCTCAACAATACAACATGGGTCTAGAGGAAGAGAACCGGGGGAGGGCACCAGTTTTTAGTGCTGGATTGGGATTTGGGGTTAATCATTTCATTTCTCTTTTTATTTGCAACACACAAATTCCAATGCTCTTGTTAATAACCTAGTTCACAGGGTACTAAGAGAAATAAAATGAATAGTAGGGAATAATCTGAAAGCTTTGGCTGAAAGGTATGATTTAAATCTGCCTAATTATGGATAAGGAAGTGAAACTGACGTAAATTTGTGTTTGTGTTGAAGTATTTATGTAAATTAATGACAAGAGTTCTAGAACGTACAATTTTTTTAAACATATGTTTTTTATTCTTTCTCTAGTAGATAGCAATAAAGACACCCTGCCTGCCAGAGAAAGTTGGAAAGAGTGGAACTGAAATAACTATTCTTGTTGCTTTTCCTCTCCTACAGCTAGCCTGACCGGTAATTCATGTTCCGGATTCTGGCTGAGGCCCCCAGTGCCATGCAATACCCAATACCCAGTGGAGTGTAAAGAATCTTTGGAAGTTGTTTAGAGGAATATACAATAACTTCTCATATATTCAAAATGCTGTTTATTCCTTGAATTCACAAGAGAGGAACTCTAATCATGGCAATATTAAGTACTGTAATGAGCTACAGGGTAGCAGAAGGCCCTGGGGTAAACCGTTTCTGTACTATTGATTTACTTATTTGATTTCCTTGTAAAACGCCCATGAACTGAACCACTGTTGCAGAATACAAATGCAGGTTTTCAATCCAAGCCAAGCATTAAGATTCTTTCTTTAAAAGAATTCAGTGTTCTCTGGAAAGCCCAAGGAAGGATAGTTAGTATCTTGGGCCTTGGAAATCAGTGTTTTATAGTTTGATCAGGTTCATGAGGGTGAATCCCCCATGGAGAGTACCACAACTTCTATCAAGATCCCATTAATATGATTTCATTTTCAGAAATTTTTCTGTATACTCTAATATCTGCCTGCCATTCTGTTTAATACTGTCAGAGCATGAGGATATTAAGATATGATTTGTGTCCTCAGAGAAATACACAGTATTTACCATACTTCTGTAATTCCTTACAGTTCACAGAAGATACACAAGCTGCAAACTTCAACGTCTCAGGAGCCAGGTAGATAATGTAAATGTGTGGAGTAGCCTGTTATAGGACAGTAGGGAGTGGTGGGGACTGTGGCCAACTAAATGTACATTCCCCTCGTAAGTTCAGATTCATATTTTTTAAAAAATGCTCTCCTATTCAAATGAAACATATATCTGGGCTACATTTACCCTGTTGACTTGCTTTCAGTTTCTGATGCACACACTCTCATTTGAGCCTCTAGCAACCATGTGGACTTGACTTTATATCACCATTTTGCAATAAGGAGACAGAGGTTTGTGAGGTAAAGGTCTTGGCTAAGGTAACTTAGCTAGTAACTGGGAGAGCAAGGATAAGACATTGAGTTCTGTAATCCAAGCCCAGTTATTTTTTATAAAAATAAGTAGGGGCAGGAAGAGGCAAAAATGGCTAATTATTTTGGTACCTACTTACTCTTCTAGTATGTACCTTTTCATTTAAGGAATCCTTCACTGATTTTGATTGCCATCTTCCCCATATTTTCATACAACATTAAAGAACACAAAAAGTATATATAATACCCTATAGTCAACATGCTTCAGATATGTCAGAGGTCTCCAGATTGTGTTCAAGGCATTGATTTTCTGTCTAAAGACAAGAAGAAGTTGCTGAGAAAAATAGCTGATGCAAATAGGCTTTGTTGCCCTCTGAGTCAGCTGGTCAATCCAGAGCAGATCCCACACAGGGCTGCAGACCTCACTAGGGCAGTCTGTGCAAGAGGACAGGTACAACTCAGAGACTTAAGGTCTTATCTCTAGACAAATCTCACAGGGCAAAAATATGGGCTTGGGAGTCAGAAAGAGCTGGATACAAAACCTGTATTGAGCAATATAACTAAACCCTCAGCATCAATTTTGTTGTTTGAAAATGGGGTAACAAATTATCACAGGGGCTAAATCAGTGGTAGTATTTCAGCTAGGTGTTGGGTGCAGCTGTTAGTGAATCGATATTGTTAGCTGCCGTCGGGTCAGCCTCTGATGCACGGGATTCCTTGCACAGGACCGGACTGTTGTGATCCATAGGGTTTTTATTGGCTGATTTTCAGAAGTAGCCCGTCAGAACTTTCCTCCTAGTCTGTCTTAGTCTGGAAGTTCTGCTGAAACCTGTTCAGCATCAGAGCAACATGCAAGCCTCCATGACAGAGGAGTTGTGGCCCTTTTTGAGGTGTATTTGCTGGGAATTAAACCTGTCTCCTGCGTAGAAGGAGAGAAGTCTACCACTGAACCACCACTGAACCACCAGTGCCCCCTAGTGAATAATAAATGTTCAGTATATCCTGGTTCTCTTTTCTGCCCTGGTTCTTTCCCCTGGCTTCATACCTGGTGGAGGAGGCTTGGGCCAAATGGGTGAAATGAGAATGAGGGAGAGGATGTGCTTTGAGTGCTGGACAACCCAGTTCCTCATTGCCACAACCTATACACTGATGACAGGGAAAATATCTGCCTTAGGATGCTCCAAATACTTCATCACGATTAAGGGACAATTAATAGGAAATAACTTGTAGAAAACGAAGTGGAATTTCTGGAAACTGCTAGCATAAAAGCTCTTACAAGGTTGCATGCAAATTAGCATAATTTTAATTACATGTTCTATTTTTGTCCTGTGAGATACTTATTTGGATTTCATTGTGCCCATTGTATGGCTTTTGTTCTGAGTTCGTGAGTTTAATTATTTAGTTATTTGTGAGTGCATCTGGGCATAAGTGCCACAGTTTTATTTTGGTGACAAATTTATGGTCAGTGAATTCTAGTAATTAATGAATAAATTATTTCTCCTTCATAAATGCCTCTGCAACTTGTGATTTCCATAACAATTCATAATACTTAAGAAAGGTTCTTTATTAGTTGAAAAAGCCACTGCTAAATGGGATCAGGAGAGGGAGATTTAAATTGCTTTAGTTAACTGTGTTAATTAATATCCAACATGTGTAAGATATTGAATTGGTTTTGGTTGGCTTGATTAGAATTTAGTTGCCTAAAATCTGTCTAATATATGAATGTCCTTTGTTAAAAGCAATTCTAATTCTCTTGTGAAGTGAATGGGAGGAATAAAAGGATTTCCTCTTTTATAATCTTTGATTCCTGGTATATCCTTGAATCCCCAAAATTAAAAATAAAGAAATTGCACATGCAAACAAATCCGCATATTGGCTTTCCAAAAAAGAAACTCTTACAGCCACTTTGTGATGTGATTTGAAGGAATTAGGGAAGGTTACAACAGTTTGAATGTTTCAAATCTTTCTTAAGCAAAATCAACACAAACAAAAAAATCTCATTAAACTCTGTGCTTCACAAATCACTGCACTAAATGGAGTAAGGCCAAAAAAAAAAAGATAATCTCTGCCCTTCTGGCGCTCACAGTTGAGTGAAGATGGAAGACACAGTTATTTAAACAAGTTAAGGAGTTTGGAAGACGGTTTGGAGAAGGGGGAAATATTGAGGATGGGTTCTGTGATTTTCTAGTCCTTCTCAATGCTCTAAAACAGAACCATCCTGTTTTGGTTTATAAGGTCTCTTTTCAGTTAGACTCTAGAAATGCAGACCAACAGATAGATTCCTTGAGGACATGGATTAAGTCTTATTTTTAGATCATTATAGCAAAAAAAAAAAAAAAAAAAAGCTTAACGTGGTTTCTCAATGGAAAAATCCAAGAATCGTTCTTGATTTCTGTTTTTCATGACAACTAGCTTATCCCCTCAGCAATTCTCTTCAGCTCTGCTTTCAAAAATATGTACTGAATCTGGACACTTCTTACCACTTCTATCACTATCTTGTAGTCCAAGCCACTGGCCAGAATGCCTGTTCATCTTGACTCTCTTCAGTCAATTCTCCACCCAGTAGCCTGAGTGTTTCCTTCTCTGATCCAGTTGTATTGACCTTCATGTTGTTTCTCCAACATCCCAACTCTTATTCCTGACTCGGGGTCTTTGTACTTGCTATCCCCTCTGCCAGAATAGTTTTCCTGCAGATATTCTCATGCCTAATTAACTACCTCATTCATGTCTCTGCTCAAATGTTATCTCTTCAGAGAGGATTGCCTGACTACCCTATCTAAATAACACCCCCTCTGCTGCACCAACCTGCCTTTTTTTTTTTCATAGTATTTATATCAATAGTTGGGGTTCAATCAGAGAAATATGTATGTATGTATGTGTATATGTATTTCTCTGATTGTATATGTATATGTATGTATGTATGTAAAGCTGTTGCTATTGCCGTTGAGTTGATTTCAACTCATAGCTACCCCATAGGACAGAGTAGAACTGCCCCATAGGGTTTCCAAAGAGCGCTGGTGGATTCGAACTGTTAACCTTTTGGTTAGCAGCTGAGTTCTTAACCACTATGCCACCAGGGCTCCATACATATGTATATATACACATACATAGTGTAACCTGTGAGAATCGGAACTCGATGGGACTGCCTTGTTTTTCCGGGTCTCATAAGTTTTCCACCTTTGACAGAGTGCAACCTTAGCACTTTTCTGTTGCTCATTTTAGTGGAAAACATTTGAGTTTTTCTTCTCTAACAGGTTTCTGGCTTACGCAGGTTCCAGCTTTCACAGGTTTTACTGTGGGCATATATATACATGTATATACATGTAAAAGATATATATGTGCATCACATTCTGGGGCTTAATGTTCACAGGGGCAACTGTCAGGAGGGGAACATGGATGTATAGTGGGGAGATCAAGGACCAGCTGGAACCCTCAACATGAGCTGGTACCCCACAAGCACGCACTAAAACCTGTGTCTGTTTTTGCCTCTGACCTTGATGACAAGGCTATCCTGCAGAAGCCAAGGCCCTTCATTACAGAGCTAAACACACGCACCTGGTCTAGGAGTAAACCTGGTCCAGGAATAGAAGAAACTGAAGGAGGACCTGAGAGAAGGTAGACCCAGCTGCTGCTTCAGGCCAACCGGGTAACTGAGCAGATCAGCAACAATGTACGTGGAGCTACAGAAATGCTGCTGCCCTCAATCTCCCAGGAATCTTCTTTGTGGTCTGATGAGAAGCACACAAGAAGTGAAATTCTGGGAAATGTAGTTCAGCCCAGTCAACTCGACACATTACAAAGCCATCACAGTATCTGTAGCACCTAACATTATGGTGTATATTAATTTGTTCCATGAAAGTAGATGTTTTTTATCATTTATAATAGAACGGTACTTGGCACATAGTTGTTACTCAAGAAGTAATTATTCACTGAATATTGTAAGTATCTAAAGATACTTACTGAATTTACAGGTGAATGTGTAGTCAACGTACTCCTTGGTCTGAGGAGAGGAGTTATGATTCAATCAAGGGGTGAGGAAAACAGGCTGGGTATACTGGTGACTGGTTTAATGCATGAGCTGGACCCTGTGTGGAAACTGTGAGAAGAAGACAACTCAATCTTTCTCCCACTTGCTCTTCAGACATGCTCTCTGAGCTCAGACTTCCCCACTCCTGACAAAATTTTTGGCAGGCCTCATAGCATTTCTGATATTCTTTAGTCAAAACAGCAGTCTTGTTTCAATGAGACTAGCGTAAAAATTAAAACTTTTAACCAGTCTGAGTCTTCTCCTCACCCCAGGCTGATCCGACTTTGGGCTTGGAAGTCTCTAGTGAGGAAGGAGGGCATTGCCAACTTCTCACTTCTGGCCACAGCCCTTTCTAGAGGCTTTTTCTTTGCCTCCAGGGTTGGGCCACTCTAGCGAGGGGACTAGGCACTTTGGGTCCTTACTAGTGTTATCTGCCTGTGGTGCCCTCTAGATATGTGATACATTTACAGTTCTTTCCCTCGTGGGTGCTTTTGAAGGTTCTCTAGCTGTTTTCACTGTCTGGAACTGAAAAATGGAATTCTACGGATAGAACAATGGCTTATCCAGCTGCAGCTTTGGGAAATTGCACACCTGTTTACCATTGTTCTCTCTTTGCTCGCCCCCCTCAGGCCCACTAGATCCATGCCCCTGTGGCTCTCCAATGTAGAAGAACACATGTCAGGCTCTGCTGGTGGGGAGGGTTCTTAAATGGACTTTGAAGGAAGCAATGCCCTCTCTTGCCTGAGGTAGAAGTTATGGAAATGCATAGCCATCAGACATCTCTCTCCAAAAGAGCCTTCTTTTCTGGCTTCTTCTACCCTCCCTCAATGAATTCCTTACTTTTTCGTATATGGCCTGGTGGTGACTGGTCTAATTAATAATGTCTTCACATGTCCTACATATGAGATCTGACACCCTGCTTCAGGATGTGGGGTGATTGTCACTCACTTTACTGTTCTTGCGACCTCTGCAAAAACTCAGAGCTAGAAAGAGTCCAATTTTAGCAATCTATTGTAAAAAAAAAAACCAAACCCGCTGCCATCGAGTCAATTCTGACTCATAGCTACTCTGCTTCAGATATGTGATTTATAGTAGAGTCTGCTTTTGAATTTCCAAACAGCTCCCCAACCAGTCTGTTGCTATTGTCTAAAATAACAACCTTACTTATTCTTTACTTGGTTTTATTAAGAATTTGTCCCCAATTTGACAATGCCACAATAACCTCCCCATTCAAATGACTAATGTGACAGCCTTTGTGTTAAGTGCTTAACAAATATACTATTCAGCCCCCCAACACAACTCAAAGTAGTTGTTATTATGTCCATTTTACAGATGAGGAAACTGAGGCTTAGGGAGGATAATAGCCCTACAGGATTTGTACTCAGGTTCTAATTCCAAATGCTGTCTTATTAAAGTCTATATGCGGATAATTCAAGGAGCCCCAGTAGTGCAGTGTTTAAAGTGCTCAGCTGCTAACCGAAAGGTCCGTGGTTCGAACCCACCACTTACTCTGTGGGTGAAAGCTGTGGCAGTCTGCTTCCATGAAGATTCATAGCCTTGGAAACTCTATGGGGCAGTTGTACTCTGTCCTACAGGGTCACCCTGAGTTGGAATCAACTTGACGGCAATGGTTATGGATGGGTAATTCTGGTATAAATGTTGGACTAATTGAGACAATCACTATGCTTTTGAGATCTATAGCTTAAGGGCTTAACATTTTGAGGAGTCCTGGCTTCCTTTAAAAGTGGCTTCTGATAATCAGAACTCAGAAGCCTGAACTAAGAACTGAAGCATAAGCTCCCTGAGTCTTGGTCAAAGCAGAACTGATATTCACTGTTTCTGTCTGCCTGGGTCATTGAAAAAATAGGACACCTTTGATGGGAGAAATAATGGTAAATTCTGAGATGTTTGATGTTGACTTAGAGAAAAGATGAGAGAACTGAGGTGGCAGATCACATCACATAAGTTTTGATATCTTGTGTGGAACTATGCTAGTGGGTGAAGAGTTGTTGAGGCAGAAAGCAGGGGATTTTGTGGTTTTGAAAAAGAACTGCAACAACAAATGTGTTGTGCAAAATGAGTCTATCCTGAGAGGCAAGCAGAGAGGATGGATAACAGTTAAATTGTGAGATGGAAAATTAAGAGGAAGGAGTGAATGCAGAGAGAGGAATAGATCAGGAGATGTTTTGAAGGAAAAAAAAAATCCACTACAATTAGTGACAGTTATGTTAAAGACGGGAAAGAGATGGGTCAAAGATAAAATCAAAAGTTTCAAGGCTTGGAGATTTGAAGAAATGAATGGTAGAGCCATTGGAAGTGACAGGAGATATTTTGGGAGAGGCATAATTTTTGATGGTAACATGATGAATTTTGTTTTGGATAGGTTGAGTTTGCAGTGACTTTGAGACACCCAGAAATGCCCTGTAAGCAGTTGATAAAGTACTTTCTAAGCTGGCTGACTTTCCTTTTTCTTTCACGTACAGTAAACATTAGACTTCTGATTATTGAAGTTCCTTTTTTTTTTTTTTGGTCAAAATTGAAATCAAAACTAGTAATTTGCAAGTACTTGACATACATCTTAAGATGGTAGAGATGTTTAATGCCTCCACCACTCTGATGTTACCTGTTCCGTTTCCCCTCCCACCACAATAATTAGGGAGCCTACGCTTTGCTGGACAATGAATAAGGAAGACCAAAGAAGAATTGATGCATTTGAATTATGGTGTTGGTGAAGAATAATGAATATATCATGGACTGCCAGAAGAATAAACAAATCTGTGTTGGAAGAACTACAGCCAGAATGCTCCTTAGAAATGAGGGTAGTGAGACTTTGTCTTACATTGTCTTTGGACATGTTATCAGACAGACTGGTCCCTGGAGAAGGACATTATGCTTGGTAGAGTAGAGGGTGAGCAAAATAGAGGAAGACCATCAGTGAGATGGATTGACACAGTGGCTGCAATGATGGGCTCAAACATTGCCATGACGGTGAGAATGGCACAGGACCAGGCAATATTTCATTCGGTTGTACATGGAGTTGCTGTGAGTCAGAACCAACTCGACAGCACCTGAAAACAACATGCTTTGCTCACAATGCTCATATATCTGTGAAGTATGGTCCTGCTGTTCTTTCATTCCCTTACTAGTAACAATTTATCTTCTGCCTTGCCCTACTAACATTTTGCATACAATTACATTTCAGGGTTTAGAATCTTCAATCATGGCAGTAAACAGTGATGCTGCATTAATTTTAAATTCAGGTGAGAGTGAAAGAGGTCAGTTTGGAACTAGAGAGTGACTGAATTTCTGTAGGAGGCAGAGTACCTTCAAAGGCTTCATTTCAGCCAGATGATTTGTGAGTGACCCTTGTGGCTGATCAGAGAGAATAATTAATGGCTTGGACGTGACAGCCAACTTGGCTCATCACTTCTGGTCAGTTTCCCATCATCCTTGGAGGCCCGAAGCTAGAGAATTTCGAGGACTTTTTGGACCAGAAAAACCTGGGGGTTTAGGTTCAGATTGTGCCAGGAGAATGTCTGCTCTAAGGAGCCAGTTAGAGTTCCTTCGATTTTCTACAAATAGCAGAAAGATTTGGAAGCAGCTGCCTTCATTCAAGCCACCTCACTGGCCTAGGTGCTCAACTTTTCTTTCCTTCTGCGCCTGTTTCGTACACAGTGCAGTTCCAACTGTACTGTCTGTCACTGCGTATGGTGATTGTCAGGGAGGTGGAGGACCTATCCCTTTCGTGGGTGTGTTTTATGTCCTTCTCTGATGTACCCTCTGTCCATGGAGGCTTGGGAAATGCCCTTTCACTGTCTCAAAGACTGACCTTTCTGTTTCTGCAGGGAAGGCAGAAGGGTGCTCTTCCTCCTGTAGTGTCCCTATTTAAAATCATGTCAAAAAAAAGGGCATAGAGAGGAAGGTTTCCCTTGTCTCACTTCTCAGGCCAACTCCACAGCTGCAGTTGCAAACTGGTAATATTATTGCCTGGATTGTATGGATTTAAAAATAAAGAGGTACAAGTGATTATTAGTACTAATGAACATAGGGTGAAATAATATATGTCTGCACTGTGAGCTGAGCTGTTCACAAACAGATGCTCAATGAGAGGGCATATCAGAATACGTAGGGGGACTCGTTTTCAAATGTACACATCTAAGAAATTTCTTCCACCTCTAAGACAATCAGTGACAGATGAGATAGCTAGAAATGCACCATGTGTATGACTGGCATAGAGAAGAAAAAAAGTTGAGTGCCAATGCCTGTGCGATTGATTAAGATTTGAAATTGTTGTTCAGGTTGAAGTGTTTACTGATAGGCGATCAGAAGCTGAATTTGAAAAACAGGTTGACTATACTCCTAGATTTCAATATTTCCATGTCATACAGCTAATTGACCTATTTAGGTTAGGCTGCTTTACACCTGAAATTTCATAAGATTAGAAAATCATGTTGCAATTGTTCATATTTAGATCGGAAGGGATAGTAATACTTATCATGTGGCTCAAAATATTCATTTCATGGGAGAGAGTCCTGAGGCTTAGAGAAGTGATGATTGTCCATGGTCAATGTGGTGTAATGGGAAAAACCTAGGCTTTGGAGACACAAGAGACTCTCTTTGATTTCTTGATTTGCTATTTGACCTTGAGCAAGTTTCTTAACTTTGCTTAGCCTTGGTTCCCTGATTTTCAAACTTGGGATAATAAAACCTGTCATTCAATTTTATTGTAGAGAGTAAATGAGCTAAAATTCCAAAAACAGTGTGAGGCATGTAGTAGACACTGAACAAATGGGAGCTACTACTATTATATTATTATTATTATATAGCTAGAAAAGACAGAGTTGGGACTAGAATCTGCATCCAGACTTCTATATACGGCTTTTGTTCTTTTACACTGCACAGCTCATAAATCGCATTCCACTAGCATTTATAGTGTTTACAAAAACTTTCACATCTGCTGCTCATGACAAAAAGGAGGGGCCAGTATTATAATCCAGTTGTGTTTGTTAGGGGATGTTAACTCTGAGAGGTTAAATGGCTTGCTCAATAATGCCAATAAAGAACAGAGCTGGGACTGAATCCAAACCCAGGGCTTCCTCCTTACGCCAGCTTGACTCCTTTGCAAGCAAGGTTTTACAGGTCACCATTCCTTCATACTTTAAAGGGCAGTATCAGTGCTTCTCCTAAAATACCTTCTTTCTTATTGCATGTACCGACTAAGTTTCTGAAATGATAACGTAACTGGTATATTGAATGAGTTGAACTCTGTAGGGTGCAATTGAAAACAAATTTATTATTTCTCATTATTGTCCTATCAAACACTGGCTATTTCATTTTGTAAGAGAAATGTTGTATCAGCCAACTTCATTTACGTTTCCAGGCACTATTCAATAGTAAAATGTAAACTGACCTTCTAGTCATAGTAGTAACTGGTACTTGACTAGCTCTTCCAACATAAAAAACTATAAAACTAAACAAATATGTATGTAGCAACTATTTTCAGATGTTGAACAACAGGTAGCAAAGGACTGAAATCTCTGAGAAGAAGAAAACACATAAGTCCAATGGTTGCCCCAGATTTCTGACTGGAAGCAGTTTCTAGACCATGGCAAAAGAAGGTGAAACCCAGACAAAGCTCGACAGTCTTACTGAGCTGAGGAGTCAGGGTTTGGACTGCTGAAGTGGCTGGGATTTGCAGGGAAGGACACCAGAAAAGTGGTAACAGGGCAGAAAAGAAGCTCTAGAAATCAAATAGGGTCCCTTTGAATCTTTGGCCAAATACTAAGCTGCATGTATAGGGAGAAACTCAAAGGCTTGGCAGTAAATAGTTACTTGGGGGAATTGAACTAACCTGAGATTTTGGAGATCACGGAGTGCAGGGCATCATTAGAGTTCTAACCAGCCAGAGTAGAAAGACCTTGTTGACCACCTAAACATTCAGTTGAAACCCCAGAAAGACTACTCTGGCTTTAGAGAAAGATGGAGGAAAATATGACCTATAGCCAGTTGAAAAAAATAACAAATAGAAATAGACCCAGAGATTACAGGGATGTTGGAACTAGCAGAGCTTAAACAGCTATTATAAATATAGTCAATGACTTAAAGGAAAATATGTTCATAATTAGTGAACAGCTGGGAAATCTCAGTAGAGAAATTGAAACTATAAAACAAGAAACAAATGGAAATACTAGAACAGAAAAAATAAAATTACTATAGTCAAACTATTGTTATTGGTATAAGAATAGGCAAACAGATCAGCAGAACAGAAAAAGAGTCCAGAAACAGACCCACACACACATGGTGTTGTGGTTTTAAAGATGGTTATAGATTCTTAGTTACCCTTCCCATCAGGATGTAGCATCTTCTTGAATCTGGATGGGCTTCTGACTGCTTTGACCAAAAAAGTATGATGGAAGTCTATATAATTTCTGAGACTAGGTAATACAAGGCCATGCAGCTTCTGCCAGGTTCTCTTGGGACATTCCCTCTGGGGAAAGCTACTCACTGTGTTTAAGAAATGTTACTAACCCTCTGATTGCCACGCTGGAGAGGCCATGTTTATACACTTTGGTTGACATCCTTATCTGAGCTCCCAGCAGACAATTGGCATCAACTGCCAGCCATGTGTGTGAGCAATATTGGAAGTCCAGCCTAACGGAACATTCAGATCACTGCAGTCCCCTGTAATACGTGACTGCTTCCACATGAGAAACCCCAAATAAGCACTGTACAGCTGAGCCCTTCTCAAATCTGTGACCGACAAAATAGTGAACAAAGTAAGATTGTTATTCTAAGCCACTAATTTTTGTGGTAATTTGTCATGTAGCAATAGGAATTGGAAAATAATTGTCAATTGACTTTCAACAAAAACACCATCATAATTCAACGGGGGAAATGAGAATCTGTTCAACAAGTGGCACAGGAACAACTGGGTATCTGTATGGAAAAAAAAAAAAAAAATAGAACCTCGATCCCTGCTTCACGCCATTCATAAAAAATTAGTTCAAGTTGGAAGATAGAGTTAAATATAAAAGCAAAATCTATAAAACTTTTACATAAACAAATTGAGCAATATTTATATAATGGAATATGCTCAGTCATAAGAAGGAAAAAAAAGAACATATGCTGCATCATGTATCTCAAAACCCTATTCTGAACTAAAGAATTATTCTGAGCAAAAGAAGTCAGCCCCAAAAGAGTACATAATGTGTGAATTAATTTTTTAATGAATTTCTAGAACAGGTACAACTAATCTATAGTGATAGAAGCTTGAACAGTTGTTGCCTCTGCGTGGGACAGGAAATCTGGCACTGGTGCCCTCTGTCTATGGCAGATTCCCAATGCTGATTATTTTTCTCTCAGGTGCTGTTGTGACTTCTACACAAATACTCTTGCTGAGGCTTTCTAATCGCTATTCTCATGATGTGGGTCTTAGCCCGTAGGTATCCAGTGGTCCACCCCAAGCTGATTCTCTCTTTTGAGGTTCCATAATACACTCCAGGGGTCTCCTGACTAAAGTTCACTTTAAGGCAGCTCCGGATTAGCTTTCTTCCCCACGTGACCCACATCTCACCACAGAAAACACTCACATACTCTTGCCTGACATTAGAAGAGTAGCAGTTTGCTTCCAATGTACTTTTTTACTCATTAGCCGTGGGCTTCAGCTTCTTGCTTTAGACACTTTCACGCAAGGTTCTGTATCAGTCTTGGACTCCATATATGCCAGAAGATATAGGTCAAACTAACTTGCGATTTATTAGAAGCCCCATTTACTTGCTCTCTTCTCCTCCTCCATGATGGGAAGAGAAAAATGTTATAGCATTCCATAACTTTCTGTGGTAGATTTGCTCTCTGATCCCTTTAGCTTTAACCCTTTTATAACCCCAGGATGGTGTCTAATCATTCACTTTGCGAGTTCTGCAGAGGTGGTCTTGCACTTCACTATGTAATGTGGAGGCACTTAGGACCTATTGTTTGCTTTCTCCAGATTTAGACTGAGCAGAAATTGTTCAATTTAACACCCTGCTACAGAAAGGGGGCATTTCAGTGCCCTGTGAGCTGACCTTTAGCTGACATTCTTGGCTTTCCAAAGCCGAGCACTTTTACTAAATTATTGGCTGCAGAAGATCTGTGAGAAGATTCGGTTTATACACAATTAACACAAATGTCAAGTGTGACAGCTGATTCTGTGATGCTTTCAGCAGTGAAAATTCTCTTGTCTAACCAGCCTTTCTGCCACCCACAAATGAAAAAAGAGCTGACTGTCAAAGTCTGTAAGCTAGTTCTTTCCTCCTGCTGAATAATTGTTTTCACATTTTAACTTTATTTTAAAATTAAAAAAATCAATATATTCAACCCTATGATGTGATAAACCATAGTTTTATTGCTATTAAAAGAAAGCTTTTAAAAATTATGGCAATTCTAATTGGATCTGCAGCATCTGTTACAATGACAAATCTCTGGGACTAGAGTAAAATGACCTCCTTGTTAACAATTTATGCCAAACAAGATGATTTAGTCCTGAATTTCCTGACAGAAATAGTAGCCAGTGTGAAAAGCACATCAGAACTCAGAACTCAAGAGTGTGTAGTGATCACTGTGGTTTTCCTTATGAAGAACAGCCTTTGTACTGGGAAGTTGAATGTCCTTCTTCTTATCCCTTTCTTTTTATTGCTCTAAATGACATCTTAGTTGCAAAATTGGATCTCTCATAAGAAGATCCCATGATTTCCAGTTAGAAGATGGTGAGATAAAGTTGGCATTTCCTACTTCTCCTTTGGAATTACTCAAAAGCAGCAAAGAGAATGAGAGATGTAAACAACTCAAGAAGGTTGTCCAGAGGCAAGTGGTACAGGAAGCCATCAGAAGGGGAGGAGAGCATGAAAAACCTTGTGAAGAGGAGAAGGGAGGGGGAGAAAGCATCAGTATCCCTAGCTTACATCCTCTTGCAGCAAGGTGGGGAGTCTCTAGGCCAGAGAGCTCCAAAGAACAGCAGCATCCTGGGGTCCTTTTAACTACAGGGTTTTATCTAGGGCTATCAGATGTTGGGTTCAGTTTCACGGAGTATGTAAAGCAGGCAGACTATAAGTGGCTAAAAATCTACTTATTTGGGCTATTTTTAAAACAATTGGAAATGTACAAATTTGAGTTTGGCACTGGCAGGCTTTTCTGGGGAAGGCTAACGGGCCTCAGCTTGCTGTGAAGAAATAACCTGGGGCTAATACACAGAGGCCATCTTTGGCTAATTTATATTACAATGTATTATGTGAGGTTATACATATAAATGTAATCACTAGGAAAAATTCAGATACAAAACAAAATACAAAAAAGAAAATAGACCACGTAGTGGAAAATTAAAAAAATAATAAAGTATAAGACACTTTTGCTCTTAAGAGAATGAGACGTTTCCTTTTCCACAAGCTGTCACAGTCTCTTCACTTCCCGAATCCATCTCTTACTTTGCCCCTCACCCTGTGTTTTATGTGCAGAATCCAGGGTAGGGGGACAGGGAACACATTTCTCTTTTGCAGCTGACAGCATCCTAGACCCTGGAAATAACCAGAATGGATTTGTTCGGTAGGTACTACGGTATCCCAAATGAAGTGGCGATTTCATCAGAAAGGCCTCCCAATGAAAGGAGCACTGGAGTGGTCATCAATGATCACAAGCTGGGCTTCAGCTTCAGAACTCTGTAGCCCATGACTGTGGACGGGTGGACCTTTAGGCCCTCAGTTGTGGTGTGAGAGGACTTTGCCTGGACTGTCTAGAAGGTTAAGGAGCCCTGGTGGTGTAGTGGTTAAGTGCTCATCTGCTAACCAAAAGGTCAGTGGTTCGAACTCACCAGCCACTCTGTGGGAAAAAGATGTGGCAGTCTGCTTCCGTAAAGACTCCAGCCTTGGAAACCCTATGGGACAGTTCTACTATGAGGCGGAATCGACTCAACGGTGTATCTCGAAGCTCTTTCAAGTCAAATTTGATTTACGTGTGTTAGAGATTGAATTGGATCCCCCCGCAAACGTGCTGGAATCCTAACCCCTGTACCTGTGGATGTAATCCCATTTGGAAATAGGGCTTTCTTTGTCATGTTAATGAGGCCCTATTAGCACAGGGTGTATCCTAAACCTAATCATGTCTGAATAAAGAAAAGAGCAGATTGTACACAGAAACTTGATAAAAAATGGGCTAAAATAAATGCCACATGAAGATTGCCGAAGAACCGAGGAACCCTGGGACTGCGGAAGCTAATGGGAACAGGATCTTCCCTCAGACCCGACAGAGAGAGACTTCTAGAAAGGCTTCAGAGATTCAGACTTCTACCCTTCAGAACCATGAGAAAATAAATTTCTGGTTTTTATGCCACCCACTCGTGGTATTTGTGTTACAGCAGCACAAGGTAACTAAGACAACAAAGATAACATATAATAGATATAGTTTGTGCCTCTGTTTTCCTTCCTTCCTTCTTTTTCTTTACCAAGGTGGTGATTTTATGAGATCTTTTAAATGAATGTGTATCAAGAGGGAGTCAGGAAGGGCCCCAGGCCCCTGAATCAGGAGGAGCCTGAAATGGGTGTAGGAAAGACTTGTGTGTGGGTGTGTGTGCTGGCACTGGAGTGAAGAAGCACCGTCTCTTATAATCATAACTGCTAAGATCAATTATTCTTACTTCGCCTACCTCTCAGGGGTTTTACCTAGGAGTTGATCAGGGCTTAGAAAAGATGACTAATTGTGAATCTCACTGAACTGTGGCATGGCAAGGGCATAGGCTCTGGAGAGTGAAATTCCTGAGTTTGAAATGTTGCTTTGCCATTTACTCTTTATGTAGTTAACAGCTTCTCCAGGCTTAGTTTTCTTATTTGGGATATTGGAGTAAATTCACCTTGCAAGGTTGTCATGTGGATAATAATAGGTACCTTTATTGAGCACTTACTATGTGCCAGGCTCTCTTCTAAGCACTTTACATTGTGTTAATTCATTGAATTTTCATAAAAACTGGTAAGGTAAGGACCGTTATTATTTCCATTTTACAGACAAAGAAACTGAAACACAGAAAAATGAACTTACTTATACAAAGTCACAGAACTAGCTAATGGAGAAGCCAGGACTATGAACCTAGGCAAACTGTTTCTAAGGCATGTGTTTTTAATGTCTTTGCTATAGTGTCTGTCTAATTCATAGGGTTAGAGATAAAATATGCTAAGTGTCTCACAGCAACTAGCAAGTATCAAAGAATAAAGCTATTTTTTGAGAAGAGGTAGCACGACTGGTGTTTTAAGTCTAGGCATGGAGAGACATCGAGTGAGTTGTTGACTGTTAAACCACTAAGAAGTGAAATTTCAGAAAGAGAGAAGAGGGTAATAGATATTCTCGATAAGTAGTGCACCTGTGGAAACAGCAAAGATGAGCAGAGAGTTGGGAGCAGATGTCCCTGGCAAATAGCAGTTATCAGTCTTGAAGAAGAGTAACCAGTCTTGGAAGGAGCTGGGATATTCTGGGGAACGGCTTTGAAGCCATTTTGTGGGTAAGGAACACGTTAAAGAGCTTCTGTGACTTTCTATTCAGGAACTCAAAGGAGGCACAATTAGTTCCATCTTTAAAGAACTGAGTTAACTCTCACTGCTTCCAACAAGAAAGTTTTAATTCTTCATCAGAGACCTCAATAGTGTCTCTCTTGCTCCAATAAAAAGAGTGAGGGTTTACACACACACTCACACTTACACACACACACTCATGCATACACACATTCACACACTCACCTACACACATGCTCACTTACCTACACACACACACACACAGAGACACAGACACAGACACAGACACACACATTGCATTTTTTTCTGGGTCCCAAAGTCCATTGACCTATTTAATTGGTTTCTGTCTGAGATGAAAACCCCACTAGCCTGCCCGTGGTGAAGCTTGCTTCACTCTGTATGTGAATTCCTCCTTCAAAGAGAGATTGCAAAGTTCTGCAAAGATCATGGGAGCTGACTTGAAATGGAAAGCAAATATTCAGAAGAAATGAAGTTGCTAAATGTGTTGTACCTGGAATGCAAAGACCCAGTTTTGGATTTGGACATGGAGGTCTTTAATCCCCTCACTTTGCCTCAGCGCAGAGCCTGGGTTCCTGCTGGCAGTATACCCTGTCAGGCTGTGGGCAGAGAGCAAAGACTTTGCCTTTCTTTTGGTTCCACTTTTTCAAAGCTTCCTGGGAGATACAGAACCTTATCCACTACTGTAAAAGATGAGCTGTTCAGCTTACCTCATTCACGGCCACCATCCATCACCAAATAACAGGCCGCTTTGCAGTTACAACTCTTGATGTTCGTAGCCCGGGTAATTTATGCATATTGCTCAAACACCACCGTGTCCCTACATGGTAACAGCAGTTGTGACACTGTTTGCCAAATATATTTATCTCTGGTCATGCTGCCGTGCTGAGCTGGCAAAACAGATGCAGTCACAATGCCTGCTTTATTCTGGGTAGCTTCTCGGATGTGCTTTGGCTCCTGTGGAGACTAACCTGGCTGGGTTGCAAGGCCAGAGTGGCTAACGGGAAGGCCTAAGGGTCCTTTCACCATCTGGCTTCCTCCCAAATGGTGGAGTCAGATGGTGGTAGAGCCACTCCTGCTAGCCAAGTGCCAGCCTCAGGACAACCCTGGGTGTGCCTCAGGAGGCAGAAGGAGTAGTTAAAACTATCCTGAGCTTCCAGGGCCCATGGTGAGATACTACCTTTCACTGTAATTACCCTTCACACCATGGCTCTGTTTAGGACTGATTGCCTGTTTGGATAAAATTAGATTCTGAATTTAAAGGCATATGGGTATGAAATGATATTCTAGCTAGATCATGGGATTGCAGCTAGTCCCTGCTGCCTCTGTACCTCAGGCCCTATGAGGAAGAGGCTGTCACTCTCCTGGTGTTATTTCTGGAGTCTAAGAACAAACTCTAGGGGATAATGTTGTGTGGGTGAGACTGAAAACCTTGATAAGATGGGGCTAGTGGGTACCTGCAGGGCTTGGAAGCTTCGAAATGTTCTCTCCAGTTCTTAACAATATTTCTGTTTCAAATGACACTGAATACACTGTAAGCTTGGGCTAGGCAGATATGGGCTAGGAAGGTGGTGCAGTGGTTAAGAGCTCAGCTGCTAACCAAAAGATCGGCAGTTTGAATCCACCAGCCGCTCCTTGGAGACACTATGGGGCAGTTTTACTCTATCCTGTAGCATCACTATGAGTTGCAATTGACTTGACGGAAATGGCTGTTTTTTTTTTTTTTATTGTTATTACTTTTAAATTTTACTTTGTTGTTGTTGAGAACATACGCAGTAGACATACACCAATTCAACAGTTTCTACATGTACAATTCAATGACATTGATTACATTCTTCGAATTGTGCAACCATTCTCACCCTCCTTGTCTGAGAGGTTTCTATCTAATCTTTCAGGTTGTTGCTGTCAATTTGATCCCATATAGATAATTCTTAAAAGAGCTTAAGGCTCAGGCAAACATTTTTTACCAGTAAAGCTAAACTATTGTTTGGTTTTAAGAAGACTTCAGGGGATATATTTGGTTTAAAGTTTTAAAATGATCTCAGAGTAGTAGTTTCAGGGGTTCGTGCAGCCTCCATGACTCTACAAAGTCTGGAGTCCAAGAGAATTTGAAATTCTGTTCTGCCTTTTCCCCGTTTTGATCAGAATTCTTCTATAGGATCCTTAATCAAAATGTTCACTAATGGTAACTGGTCATTGTTATTTTTTAGGATAGAAATAAAAAATCAAATGAGTTAAATTAAGTAAGGAAAAAATCTTTTCAGTGTAGAAATGTCAGAGGAAAGAGGACATGAGATCAAAGGTTACTTTTTCCTGAAATGACTGGCCCCTCTACTTTTTTGGTGACTGAGGACCAGATGATGGGGCTCCGGGGGTGTGTACTGCTTGTTACCAGAGTATTGGCACCAGCAGGGTAAGGATGATGCTGTCCTTTTCATCATTGTATCCCCCTTACCTGCAGGCACTTAATGAATAACTGTTGAAAAAAACAGGTGAGTGAAATTGTCCTCCATTGAAGATACAATAGTGGATTGCTTTCCTCAAAGATCCAGATGATCTTTATGTAGTTCCGAATCAGCAGGAGGCAGGTACCATCCTCAAGTCAGGGAAAAGCAATGGCAGTATTCTACCAAATTTAGCTCTACATAGTGTATAGTTTGGACTAAGCTCCCACTCTTGATTGCTCTGACTTCTTGGTCTATTCAAGAGTAGAGGAGAACCCCAAGAAGAAGACATCGGCCTTCATGATAAGAAGAGGAGTGGGCTGGCTTTAGTATGACTTATTAAATAACAGAAATGGGCTCATAATTACACCAAAATCTCTGCAGCTGTTCACTAATTCACATGTAGAATCTGACAGAGGCCCTCCTGTAGAGATACAGCTGGGAAGAGGACAGGAACCCTGGCAAAAGAAGGGGAGGAAACCAGAGACAAACTTTGCAGACCTCAGTGGCTCTGAGCCTGCCCTGACTGGGCACCACAGGCTAGTTAGTCTTTCCAGGCTCCTTTTCAGTGTGTGTGTGTATGCGTGTGTGTGTATATGTCTAGATAACATCTGGCTGTAGTTTTAGACACATTTGGGCCAACTGAGGATTTCTTGTGGGAGCTAAGTGGAGTGATGCACAGGTGGAAATAAAGGACTTGTGGGTGATTGCCATCTAGTTTGATAACTTTCACATAAAAGTGATTTGTGCTGCCCACTGACATATTAGAATAATAACAATTTGTTAATAATAATACCTGGCACTTGGCTTCGCAGATTAGTACTCTTCCAAAATGATTACCCAGAACCATCATTACAGCAATCTTCCTTGAAGTTCACGTGGGAAAAGCATGACTCTGAAATAAGACTCTTCTGAAGGCAAGGACTGGGGACAAGTGGCACCTAGCTTCACCTGCTGTTTAGCCCAGCTCCCTAGGTTTTATTCAGTACTGGTTATTTCTCCACATTTTCGGAAATTTCACTGATTAAGGAATGGAAGGAGGTAGAATAGTGGGGATGTGCGAAGCAAAAATAAACCCTCTTTTAGTAACCACATTATAGTTGCTTGTTTTCCCTTTAGCTGAGCTAAAACAAATCAACGTATACCCAAGAAAGTCTGGGTTAAAAAAAAAAAAGTGTAACAAGATGAATAAAATTTTCTTTGCCACAGTTTCTCCTAGCGAGAGGACTTTGTTTGTTGTAGGGGAAAAAAATCTTCAATAAGTTGCTTGGGATGAAGAGTGGGACCCAAAAGATGAGCCTAGGTAGTGAAAGATAGTCCCTTCACCACCATACATAGACAAGAAAGGAAATTTGAGTGGATTTGAAAGGGGTGGGGATGAGGAGGGCGTGTGGAACAGAGGGAAAGAAAAGGCATCAACGAGGCAGGTGCAAAGAGGGGGAGATCCAGAGTTGGACGCTCCAGTAGCAGCAGAGTTGTAGAAGGATTTGAGGGATCAAAAATGTGTTCCATGAAGTTTTTTTTTATTTTTTTTTTATTGTACTTCAGGTGAAGGCTTACAGAACAAATAGTTTCTCATGAAACAGTAGTACAGATGTTGTTTTATGACATTGGTTAAC
>NW_004443949.1:22369042-22399577 GCF_000243295.1 Trichechus manatus latirostris | reverse complement strand
AAAAGAAATGCTCTCAGGGATCCCTCTGCACGTCTGTGCAAGCCGAGGGGGAGTCTCCTTGCCACGCAGCTCCCCCTGGCCAGAAAGGGCTCCCAACTCAAGAAAAGGAAAAGAAAACAAACAAACCATTCTAAACAAATAAATGAATAAAAGCCCCGGGATCCCACCAGCGTGGCAGCCCAGACCAGGAAGCAGCTCCACACTCGAACAGAGCTCCACAGCCCCTCAGGAAGAAGCAAAGATGGCGCACGAAGCCAGGTACTCGAGTAAAAGAAGGGGGAGGTGGCGAGAGGCAAGGAAGAAATCAAAAGAAGCAGAAAAAAAAAAGCAACACTAGCAGCCAACAAATGGCACTCAGAGAGCCAGCTAGAGCGGGCTGGTGTTTCTGGACAAGAGACTGTGTCCACGGGAGGCAGAGGGGGCCGAGTGTGGGTGAAGAAGCGTAGGGAGTGGGAAAGCGTATATCACAAATTACTGCAGCTCTGCAGCACCTCAGGAAGAAGCAAAGATGGCGCATGGAGCGAGGTCTCGAGCGAAAGGCGGGTAGGTGGCGAGAGGCAAGGAAGAAATCAAAAGAAGTGGAATAAAGCAACACCATCAGCCAACAAATGGCACTCATAGAGACGCCCCTTCTGGTGTGTGGAATCCAAGCAGCCAGTGTTTCCCAGTCAAGAGATTGTGGCCACAGGAAGCAGAGGAGGCCCAGTCGGGGTGAAGAAGGGTGGGGGGTGGGAAAGCGTATATCGCAAATTACCGGATGTTTTGTCTCCCGCTGGATGCTCCGTGAGGCTGCTTTCTCGTACCCCCTGTTTGCTGGTCTCCGATAGGAGTTGAAGATGGCGGATCCGCGCTGCGTTAGCTGTTAGGGGACCTCTGCGTGAATCTCTCCTCGCTCTCCATTCTCTGTCAGTTTTCTCACTCCATTTGGTGCTTGGCTGAGTTCTTTATCTCTTCATTTGATGTTTTAGGGTTTCAGGATTGTTGTATTCTGTTCGTCTTAGTTTGTTAGATCTTTGCTGTGGAGGGACAGCGTGGTGCTTCTGCCTAGAGCGCCATTTCTCTCCATGAAGTTTTGAGTTGGTTGTTGCCACTGCTTTGTCATCTTTCTCTTCTCAGCTTCTGCCTATGGTCTCTCCAACAGAATAATCTTTAGTGAAATTGATATTTCTCATCCTTTTTTTAAGGGAGGAGATGAGTATAAGGGGATTCATTCGAAAAAATTGAAGAGGTGCCTTTGTGTGTTTGGATCAGTGCTGGGCAGAACAGGTGTAGCAGGTGGGAGCATGGGGACAGCTAACATCTGTGCTACGCTAGAGTGACAAGAATGATAATAACATATATGAGACAGCAACATTCATATTTTTAAAAGGTAGAATATTGGATTTTATATTCAGGATTTTGAATTTAATTTTCCCTTTTATGATTCTATCTTATTCTTTTTTGTATGGTATTTCAGATGGTTCTCTCCAGGAAGGCTAAGGTGGTTGATTACCTGTTGGCAGATAATGCCATTTGTGGGTAATCTCTTGCCTTATCGATTGAATTACAGTCATGCGCCACATAATGTCCATTTGGGAAGTATCTGACCGCATATAGATCCCGTAAGGTTATAATAGAGTTCAGAAATCCCAATCAGAGAAGGGGACGTAGTGGACGTAACCTCAAAAACAAAGAAAAAATTCTGCAAACTGTTAGCCGATTGGCTCCACTGAAAGCTACAAGGTTAACGAGAGTGCAAGAGGGACCTGTATCAGATATGGAGAAATTGCTAATGACATGGATCAAGGACGAAAACACAAAAGTGAATCCCTCTCAGCACATTGACCATCACTGGTAAGGCACAAAGCTTGTTTGAGATGCTTAAAGAAAAAGCAGGAACAGACTACCATATCGAGTTTAGTGCTAGCTCTGGGTGGTTCAAGTCTTCAAACAACGTTTTTTGCTGCATAATGTGAAAGTGAGTGTTGAGTCTGCGAGCGCTGATGTGAAGGCAGCAGAGGAATTTGTTGAAACCTTAAATAAACTAGGTGTTCACCCAGCATGCAAATCACATAACATCCTATTTCACAGAACGTATCATGGATGTTAAGTCATACATGACTGTATATGTTTTATGTATTTTTCTAAACACAATCCATGTCTTGGCAAGCTGTCAAAATAGCCTCCTCTAATGCAGAAATACCAGCTACTCTCCTGGCCCTGAATGGAATTAGTTCTGAGTTGCAAAAATAAGAAAATAAGATTACAAGACAGGATGAATTGTTCATTTGTTTTTGTTGTTAGGTGCCATCAAGTCGGTTCCGACTCATAGCATGGTGAGTGAAAAATAAACGCAAAGGCAGATGGGGATAAAGAAATGTTTGCCCTGGCTGTAAGAAAGCACTAGAGAGACTTTTGAAAATAATAACCCTTAACTTTAACATTTATACAGCTCTTCATAATTTTGAAGTGTTTCTTGCTAATTAAGAATCATTAATCAGATATTAGCTGCAGGTCATTCAGTGAATTAGCAGTTGATTTAGATTGAGAGCTGTGCATAATTCTGGAGACTAGGAACAAACTTGATTCGTTTTATACTTCTCAAAAATTATTATTTTTGTGTTCATTGAGAATTTATGTGTGTGAATTCTCTTTATGGATACCAGTATATACTTACATATTATTTATTGTATAACACAGCATTTGCACAGAATACTAATATGTAATTTATTAGTTTGATATTTACTACCACATTTATGGAGACAAGACTATGTTGGAAATCTCCCAAGTTGTTAGACCTGTCATAGCGAAAATTATCCCTCAATACACTCCCCTTATGTAGGGGGACATCTGGCATTCAGTAGACATAGTCTCCTCCCCAATCCAGATTGAACATTGCCCCCTTCAATGCACCAAATAATTCTAAAGGAATCTGGAATAAATACCATCTTTCACTGCAAGTGGATGGGTTATGTATTTGGCTGTCTCTATTGGTATAAATCGTTTATCCTCAATCTAACCAGAAAAGAAATTATATATAGGACTAGTTTATTGGGCACATTTAAGTCTAAATATCAAAAAATGCTTCTTTCCCACTAATATTTCAGCATATCTGTTCTTTGACCAATAATTACAAGTAATTGAGGTCTGGGGAAGCCACAGATATTTGGAGTTGAGTTTTTCAGAAATTAATGGAGGCTCCTTTGACTTTGATATGTGAATTTATTAAGATTCGCTATGACTGTCATTGAATTTTCTACAAAGGCTTTGTACCTGTGGTTGTATCTTTCCAGTACAGCCTCCACATTTCTGTCCTACCTAAAATCATGCAGAATCTCTGCAGCTGGATGGCTGGCTTTGAATCCTGGCTCTGTGACTCACTACCATGTGACCTGGGTATCTCTGCCTTAGTTTACTCACCAAAAAATGGGAAATAAGTTTTCTCCTTCCTTCAGTTGTCAGAAGGATTAAATGAATCAATATTTGTAAAGTGCTGAGAACAGTATCTGGCACATAATCAGTATAATATAAGTATCTTTTAAACCTGTTACAAATTTCACATTGAAAAATACTTTGCTAAGTTGTATATACAACATATCTTACTTGTGTTTTCTATATCTTAAAAATTCACATTTTAAAATTATATTTTACAAACAAAAATCAAATTTTTTCATTTGACAAAAAAGTTTGATACTGGTAAAGTTTAAGAAACAAAAATTGGCTGAATTTATATTAGAAAACCTGCTTTATATTAAAATTCCATGGGCATGAGGGTTGGGCAAGGGGTGTTTAGCGATGGCTATAAGTATTGCTGATGAGATGGCAGGAAACTGAAGGGCTGGATTAGCTTCAGCTTCTCCTATAGCATAACCCAGGAGGGTTGTTGATTGGTGTGTCTGAGGTAGGGAGCTTTGAAGGTCTCGGCAAGCCTGACTGGACAGAGTTCTTCAGCTCTACTCATACCCTATTTCAGTGTGATTCTGAAGAAGTAAAGGTCACAAAGTAAGCCAGCCGCCAGAAGGAGAGAATTTCTAATAGGGGGGCAATTTTTCCAGAAATGTTTGAAAATTCTCAAAGTTCTCAAATAGAAAGATTTTCATTAAATAAAAATACTTTAAATGTCTTAACTACAAATTCTTAGAAGAGTAATTTTCGTTTTCAATCACAAACAGAAGATCAGGCTATTAAAATTCCTGAAAGGTTGCATTATATTTAGAATTTTTTTTCTTGGATGTCAAAATACCAGAATACTAGTATGATTATATAAACAAAGGCAGGAGACTGAGAACCATACCACTAAAGTTCAAGCCCTGAATCCACTATAGAAATAGTTGCCTTTATCTGCATTTTATAGGCTAATGTATTTCTGATTGGTTCCATCGTTCCTTTCTTTTCATAATAAGGTTGGTTTAAGTTAGGAGTGAATTCATAGAGGATGATTAAGTTAGGATGTGTGCTAAATTATGCTTCAGGAACCCGTTGTCGTTGACTCTGACTCATAGTGACCCTGTGGGACAGAGTAGAACTGCCTCATAGGGTTTCCAAGGCTGTAATCTTTACAGAAGCAGACTGCCACATCTTTCTCCCATGGAGCCCCTGGTGGGTTCCAACTGCCTACCTTTCGATTAGCAGCTGAGCTCTTAGCCACTGCACCACCAGGGCTCCTTGCTTCAGGAACAAACAACCCCAAATCCTACCTTGTATCTGAGGAGGGTCTTGGGTGGGAGATTCTCTCCACTTCCACTTCCAAGTGGTGATAGATACCTCTTTTGTATCAGTGCAGTATTCGGAGACCAAGATATTTCCTGCCTCCCCATTGGGGCAAATGGCTTTTTTTTTTTTTTTTTTAACTTCTTTCAGGAGTGCTTCTCAGCTAGCAGTAAGTAGATTCCTATTGCTTGTTACTCAGTGCAAGGGTGATGGTGGAAACAGGAAGGAACTGCCCCTCCCTCAGGGAAAGATGGCTTTGGCTTCTAACTGTTCCCTCAGCCCCACCCTGCTAGAGACAGACAGTGGATTTTGCTTGGGCCCCAAGGGTGGGAATATTTCCTGCCTTTCTTTATGTGATTTAAAGCTTTTGCTTCCTCTGAGAGAAAAGTCAGGGGAAGTGGACAGGGTTTCACGCTTATATGCCAGAGGTGTGACTCTCTCAGGTCTACTCCCAACCCCCAGTCTTTCTTGTTAGTGCCAGTGGAGGACTGTGGGAAAGGGCTTGAGAGTGAGCGCAGATTTGTCTTGTGTCTGAGGCTCCCACGCTCCCCAAACCAAATTCAAACCCGTTGCCATGAAGTAGATTCTGACGCATAGCCACCCTATAGGACACTGCCCTATAGGGTTTCCAAGGAGCAGCTGGTGGATTTGAACTGCCAACCTTTTGGTTAGCTGCCAAGCTCTTAACTACTATGCCACCAGGGCTCCCCCAAGCTCCCAGGGATTCTAAACTGGTCCTGGCTAGCCCACATTTGACCTTTAAGAGTGGATTAAACTTTTTGTTGTACATTTCTGTTTTATTTTTTTCCTTACCTACTTTTCTGGAGTTCTGGTGGTGCAATGGCTAAGCGCTCAGCTACTGTCCGAACTGTTGGTGGTTCGAACCCACCAGCCGCTCTGAGGGAGAAAGATGTAGCAGTCAGCTGTCTTAAAGATTACAGCCTTGGAATCTCTATAGGGCAGTTCTACCCTGTCCTATAGGGTCACTGTGAGTCAAAATTGACTCAATGGCAGTGGATTTTTTTTTTTTTTTAATTCTTCCTTTGAGGCTCTGCCACAGGTGACATAGTCATGTGTCTCATCCTTCCTTGGAGGAACTTGTTACCTTTAGATTGCAGTTCGCCTAATGGTCTTGTAACCTCAGCTCTCTGAGAGGCTCAAGAAAAGCTATGATTTTGTAGACAATCTGACTTTTCTCATTGCTGGGTTGGGAGGAATGTTCTCTTGCAGCTTTACGCTTTTTAAGCAGAAGCCAGATTAATATTTAAGTCTTTATCAAGCTGTAATCTTGTATGCTTCAATGGCCCAGAGAGGAAATGGGGAAAGGTAAGAGTTCCAGAAATTCAGGGGAGCAAGCTGTATTTGACCTAACCGAAGAGTGCACTGTTGTTCACCTTATTAATTATGTAGAGAGCTGGTGACTCAGTATGTCCTATGGTCTACCACATATTCAAAAATCTCTCCTTAGAAGGCCATTCAATGTGAAATTAAGCATAATCTTTCTATCTTGTACTAAATCCTCTTCAATTTGGTCCCAAAACACTTTTCCCAACATCTCCCGCCATGTTTTGCTGCCCCTTGTGCTTCAGTATCATGAGTTGACAGACCTTAGGGTTTGCAAGGAGCAGTTGGTGGATTGGAACTACCAACTTTTTGGTTAGCAGCCAAGCTCTTAACCACTGCACCACCCAGGCTCTGCGTTGGAATCCAGAGTCTGCCATTTATTAGCTCTGTGACCTTGGGCTAGTTACTTAACCTCTCTTTGTCTCAGTTTCCCCTTCTATAAAATGGAGAAGGTAATTGTGTATATGTCATAGGTTTGTTGTGAGGTTACCAGTCTGGTCTAGACTATGTTCCTATTTCTTTGAGAACCTCATCTACAAAAGCAGAATATATACAACACTAATGCTCAGCTCAGGTTCAAGTTAGTAGTCACATTTACATTTGCTTTTCTTGGGATTAGCTTTTTGCCTTTCTTGGGATTAGTTTTTTTTTTTTTTTATTACTATGATGGACATATATATATATACATATATATGTATGTAACAAAAAATTTGCCATTTCAACATTTTTTACACATGCAATTCAGTGATATTATTTTCATCATATTGTACAGTCATCACCACTGTCTGTTTCCAAATTTTTCCTTCACCCTTAACAATAATTCAGTGTCCCCAAAGCAATGACTCCTGCTTTCTCCCTCCCTTCTACCTCTAATAACCACTAATAGACTTTGGTCTCATACATTTACCTGTTCTAGATATTTCATAGAAATCCTGATACATGCTACAATACAGATAAACGTTGAAACATTATGCTGAGTGAAGTAAGTCAGTCACAAAAGATTAGTGCTTGTGAGTCAGTAAAAAGCAAACACACAAACAAGAAAACTGCTATTTGGGTTAGTAGTTTGAGTGTTTAATCCCCTGGGGGAGAAGATGAAGGCACCCTGTTTGATGAGTTCTGCATATCCCAATACTCCCAAGACTTCTCCTTTTTCATTATTCTTATTAGCTTGTCATCTTGTTAGTTTCACTAACCTAGTCTGTTAAGACTACACAATAAGTTGACTGGAGGTT
Source organism: Trichechus manatus latirostris (assembly GCF_000243295.1). Taxonomy (NCBI): domain Eukaryota; kingdom Metazoa; phylum Chordata; class Mammalia; order Sirenia; family Trichechidae; genus Trichechus; species Trichechus manatus. The sequence goes on along the minus strand of NW_004443949.1, from coordinate 22,392,309 downwards.
CTGGATATCCATGGACTTTTGAAAATCATCTGTTGGTTCTCTGGTTGGTGTACACTCTAAAAGCCACTCTTTCATCAAAAAACACAAATAAAACAAACAAACAAACAACATTTTTGAGCACCTATTATATATCAGGAATTGGTCTCACCAAATGTTGGCATGGAGACTTTTTGCCTTATAAACTACTTGAAAAGGAGAATGGATTTAAGAGAATACAAAATGCACTGGCAAATAGAAAAAGATACCAGCAGCGAATCATGCTATTCCATCATTCTGTGATATTTCTACTTCTAGTCACAATAGGAATCATCAAGCCTGACATTGATGGTTTTGCTGTTTTTCATGTTAGCATGGGAGTTGAGGGAAAAATATTAAAGGCTTGTAAGAGGAGTTATAAAACTCAATATTACACATTCCTGTTTTTAGTCAGTCACATCTGTGTTTTTTGTTTTTTCTTTTACTTGAATGCCTGCAGATAGTTCAATCATATTTTTAAATAATTCATTTTATATGTACAATTCAGTGACATTGATTAGATTCTTCAAGTTGGGCAACCATTCTCACTCTCCTTTTCTGAGTTCTTTCTTCCCCATTAACATGAACTCACTGACTCCTAAGTTTCCTGTCTAGTCTTTCGAGTTGCTGTTGTCAGTTTGATATCCCATAGAGGTAGTTCTTAAAAGACCACAATGCTCAAGGCAGACATTCTTTACTAGTTAAGCTAAACTATTATTTGGTTTTAAGAAGACTTCAGGGGTTATTTTTTGTTTAAGGTTTAAGTCATGTTTTTAAAGAATTCCAAGCTACAAAATTACTGCTAAACCTTTGTTATCAAAACTCTTGGGTAGCTAAGTGTTCTGATTAATTGAGTTTTCTTGTTATAATGAAAGATTAAATTGAAAACTATTGTTTTAACTTTTTTTTTTTTTAATTGTACTTCAGGTGAAGGCTTACAGAACAAATAGTTTCTCATGAAACAGTAGTACACATGTTGTTTTATGACATTGGCTAACAACCCCACAACATGTCAACCCTCTCCCTTCTCGACCTTTTTTTTTTGGAGAAAATATACATAGCCAAAGATACACCATTTCAAAAATTTCTACATGCACAGTTCAGTGACATCGACTTCGCTCTTCCAATTGTGCTGCTATTCTCACTTTAGATGAAGGCTTACAGAACAACATAGTTTCTCATTTAACAGTGCACATGTTGCCCTATGACAATGGTTACCAACCTCACAACACATCAACACTATCCTTACTCAACCTTGGGTTCCCTATCACCAGCTTCCTTGTCCCCTTCTGCCTTCTGGCCCTTGTCCCTGGACTGTTGTACCTCATTAGTCCCACTTGGTTTTATGGGGCTGTCCACGCCCAGGCTGAACGGTGAACCTCGGAGGTAACTTCACCACTGAGCTCAAAGGGTGTCTGGGGGCCATACTCTCAGGGTTTGTCCAGTCTCCTTTAGGCCAGTAAATCTGGTCTTTTTTTTGTGAGTTAGAATTTTGTTCTACATCCTTCTCCAGCTCTGTCCAGAACCCTCTGTTGTGATCCTGGTCAGAGCAGTCAGTGGTGGTAGCCGGGCACCATCTAGCTGTAGTGGACTCAGTCTGGGGGAGGCCTTGGTAGCTGTGGTCCATTAGTCCTTTGGACTAATCTTTTCCTTGTATGGACTAATCTTTTCCTTGTATCCTGTTCTCTCCATTCTCCCTTGCTCCTGAAGGGATGAGACCAGTGGAGTATCTTAGATGGCTGCTCACAGGCTTTTAAGACCCCAGACAGTACTCACCAAGGTAGAATGTAGAACATTGCCTTTATAAACTATGTGATGCCAGTTGAGCTAGATGTTCCCCGAGACCATGGTCCCCAGAGCCCTCCGCCCAGCAATTCAGTCCCTCAGGAGTTTGGATGTGTCTATGGAGCTTCCATGACCTTTCCTTATACAAGTTGTGCTGGTTTCCCCTGTATTGTGTACTGTCTCACCCTTCACTCAAGATACCACTTATCTATTGCCTATTTAGTATTTCCCCCCCACCCCTCCCATCCCTGGTAACCAACAAAGATTGTTACATTTTGTGTGTGAACTTTTCTTGGGTTTTTACAATAGAGGTCGCATACAGTATTTGTCCTTTTGTGATTGACTTATTTCACTCAGCATAATGTCCTCCAGTTTCATCCATGTTATGAGATGGTTCACAGATTCATCGTTGTTCTTTCTCGTTGTATAGTACTCCATTGTGTGTATGTACAATGGTTTGTTTATCCATTCATCTGTTGATGGGAATCTAGGTTGTTTCCATCATTTTGCTATTGTGAACAATGCTGCCATGAACAGAGGTTCTTGTTTTAACTTTTTGCTGAAAAAATCATTCAGTCTTATTTTTCCCCCAGTATAGTGAACGTAATTGAAATGGTTTTTGTTTATTTTTGGTTGCTTTATTTTATATTATTTTTTAAGATATGGCTTACTCAGTAACTCATGATCATATTTCAAAATTTTCACTCATCATTTTAGAGCACTGAAAATTGAGACAAAATTTGGATTTAACAGTGAGTTCAGGATATACCTGAGAAGAAAACAGGCAGTATGATTTAGTGTGACATGTATTGAATCTTGGGCCTGAAAGACCTAGATAAAAGTTTCTGCTCACCATTTGCCACCTGTACGATCCTGGGAAATTTACTTAATCATTCTAAATTACCTTGGTTTCTTCATCTTAATATATGAACAAGAATATACGCTTTACAGGGCTGTGATGATAAAAAGAGATATTGTCAATAACGGGTCTGACATATAACTGTGCTCAGTGTTTATGAACTGCTGGTTTATTTTGTTATTGATTATTCCTATAAAATCAAAGGCAGCATTTATGGTTTAAGAGGGTAGATTGGCCACATATATGTATCTCATCTTGCTTTTGCCAGTGTTCTCTAAAGTAATAGTAAATGGATTAAAAACAAACAAAAACCACATGGACAAATAGAATAGGAGAAGGGACATCAGTGGGAATAGACATTTTAACAAATTTTTGGACATAAATTTCTGAACAGAAATAAGATGTGGGAAGAGAATTGATTGAGAACATAGAGGAAGCCACAGCTGGAAATGTATGCAGAGACGTTGACTTTTCAAAGAAGTGTAGTTATTCCCCCCAAATTCAGAGAGGCTTTGAATTTGGAAACTGGGAAGAATGAAGAGCATGTGGCTGAAAATAGGGGATGTGGTTGAATATCAGAAAGCAAGACAATCATTTCTCGCTCCTCTCTGCCAACCTTGGCAATCAGAACAACCGCAGTGGCTTCACTCCCTGGTTAGGAGGGCAAAAGTTACTTCCCTAAGAGAACTGAATTGTAGAGGTATGAGACATGGAGATTCAGCAGAGGACAGACAACATTGGATATTGTGCTAAAAATGGGGGAAATTAAAAATATAAATCTATTGCCTTTCTCTCTTGCCCCGAGGCCTGAAATTCTAAATACCAGCAGCAAGGCTACCATGTACGTTGATCCATATGTGCACCGTTCCATGCAAGAAGCCATCATTCAGGTCATAGTATTTTATATTTATCATGACAATTTTCAGCAGATGGCAGTAAGTTCCTTATTTTACCAAGTCAGCCATTAGTACAGTTTTCCAACTGATGGATATAAAGTATCTTGAAGAAGTTGTGCCTTTTTCAAAATTAAGATCACATGCACATGCACAAATAATCTGGTGATCTGGTGACCATGATCTACCATCGATTGCAGAAATTTTCCTATGCTGCACCAGATTACACACATGGAAGGTCAGGGAGTTCTTTTCCATAACTGCAAGGCTTCAGGGCTGAAAGAAAACAAAATCCTTACAAAATGTCATTAGGAGACCCCTAATTAAAATCACCCTAAAATGAAGCTCTGCTTACACGAACAGAGCTTCCAATCACATACATCTGCAAAGACAACAAATGATCATGACGTATTTGGAGAATGCATCAAATATAAAAGAGAGAGCTAAATAAGCAAACAGAAGAACACGGATCAATCAGAGATAATGCAAGGAACAGAAGAAAATGAAAGTAACCACCATCACCACTACTACCACCACCAATACAACAAGACAACTCTCAAAATAATATCCACAGAGAGATGAGAGAATATATTATAACTATAAAGCATGACCAGAATGCATAATGAATGGTTAATACAGGTAAAGAAAAGGAAAGTTGGAAATTAAAATAAATATTACAGAAAGGTTAAGATATAAGTCAACCCAATCTCCTAAAAAGTAGAGCACAAAGGAGGAGAGGTAGGAACATACCCATGAGAATGAGTTCCAGAGGTCCAACATGCTAGGCAAAGGAGCTCCAGAAAGATAAAACAGAGAATAAAGGAGATGAACATCTCAGAATAATAATAAAAGAAAACTTTTGAGATTTGTGAGGGCTCAAAAAGGGCCCAAATAAGTGCTAAGAACAATGAGTTAAAATAAAAGGACATAGAACTTAATGGAATTTTAAAACACCAGTGATAAAGAAGAGCTACTAAAACAAGTTGAACGTGGAAGACTGAGTTAGAATGCAGCAGATATTTCCGCAGCTACCCCTGGACAGTGGAGCACAGCGTTCACGTTTCTGAGGAAAATAATTTTCAACTTCGAATTCTCCTGCCCACTAAACTATCAAAAAGGTTTGAGGGAGAATATAGATATTTTCAGGGGGGTAAATACTCAAATTTAAGCCCCGACTATTTCTTAGGAAACTATTTGGGGATGTACCCCAGGAAAAGAAAGGAATAGACAAACAACAACCAAAAAAAAGGGAAGAGAAAGGATTTAGACAACAATGGATGAAACCCCATGAGGGTGACGAAAGGAAGTCTCACAATGATAACTGTGCATCAATCCTAGAGAACCAAAGTCTCAACTGGAATAAAAGGGCAGAGAATCCCAGGAGGTGGGTCTTCAAGGAAAAGAGACACTCGGTAGAATAGCAGATGTATGGTGTCATTGGACGGAATTAAAGACAAGTGTAAAAAATAAAGGGTGAGGGAAGGGAAGAGAGTGACAAGGAAAAAAGAAAAACAACAACAACAAAACAAAACCCATCTTTATAAGATATGCAAAATATTCATACTATACTACTTGATTGCTAATGAAAAAATATTTACATATTTGTAATGGCTACTTGTTTGGCTAAAATAAATTATATAGCAGTTTGATAGGATGGGGAAAAGAAGGTAGGGGATAGTAATAAAAGAATGAATCATTATCAATTATAACAAGTGTCAATAATGATTTCTAAAATTGATAAATCATAGTAATATAAACGTATTATTTGAAAATGTGGCAGTAACTTAACAGAAGAAAATTGTTTTTGACCAGCACACTTGGGATTAGAGAAGGGTGGGGCAGGAAATATAGTTTTTCATTGTAAATGCAGTACTACATGTGCATAAATTAGCTTGACTAAAATTAGGAAAAAAGTTAGGGATAGACATAATTTCCAGGTAGCTGGGTTTCATTTACCCAAGGTTTTTATCATTGTATGAAATTCTGTGATATAGTTGAGGCATATAAATATGCATGTGTGTGTGTGTGTATGTGTGCGCATGGGCACGTGTGTGTGTGTGTGTGTGTGTCTATATGTGTTTGTTTGCATATGCCTATATGATCTTTGAGGTCCCTGGGTGGTGCAAGCAGTTTGTGATTGGCTGCTAACCAAAAGGTTGGTGGTTGGAAAGGACAAAGTAGCTCTGCAGAAGGCCTGCTGAACTGCTTCCATAAAGATTACAGCCAAGAAAACCCTATGGAGCACAGTCCTCTGTAACACATCGGGTTGCCATGGGTTGAAGCTGACTCAGTGGTTAACAGGTTTGTTTTTTTTTTTTTTTTATGATCTTTGATAAAGATATGGAAAGATATATACAGATTGTCAACACAAATTATGTTGGGAAAGGAAAAAGTGAAATAGGTGGAGAGAAGAAAGAAAAAAAAGGAAACTATTTTTCTAACAAACCCTATCCTTTTAAATTTCAGATCTTTTGTTTTTCTCTTAATGGTAGCTACTATAATCATCTAGAAAAATTTAGAAAGATTTAGAAAATTTAGGAAAATATTAATATTTTTTGGTGTACTCTGTAGAAATATATTTAGTTTCCACTAATTGGCATTATGTACAAATCTCTCTTTGCACCATTTTAGAAGTTAGCTGACTACCATTATTCTGTACAGAGAATCAATATTAACTGCATTGTTCTGTTTCTAGTTTCATTCAAACTAATCACAGTTATTTTATGCAACCAAATTCATTTCATTGTTTTTAAAGAGTTTGAGGGAAAAAAAAGTAAGGCCTTATGTATTCACACTATTTGAATAAGTTATTAAAAGGAATTTTACTTGTTGGGAAATATGAAGAATCATAAAGGTGCTTCTGCCTTTATTCATATTTTTCCCTTTTTGCAGGAAATAGAATTAGAAAATGAGATTTGTCTACAACAAAATCTGTCAGTATCAATTTCTCTACCATTTAAGTATCTTCTTAGGGACAGAATCATTTGGAAATATCTCCTCCTCTACCATTTATCTAGTGTCTTTATTTTCCAGATACTGTCAAGTAAGTATTGTTAACTCCATTTGTTAGATGAGGAAGTTGTGGCTAAGCAAGGGTTAGTAATTTGCCTAAGATCAAAGCATTAACAAGTGGCAATTAAGAATCAAATCCAAAACGTGTGCTTTTTTTCCCTGCTCTGTACTGCAATGGAGGGTTACATACAAAGATGGAATTAGTGATCCCTGTCTTGATTTTATTCCGGAGGGTAGGATCTGTGCCTTCTCTCGAATCTCATTCCTGAATCCTTTTCCCATATCCCAAACACATATATAAATATTTAATGCCCCCATGGAGAGATGGGCCTCTGGAGGTATTCTTTGCAATAGGCAGCTAGCTGGCCTTGCCTTAATGAGTTCAGATCCCTTGGGTGTACTTAGCTGAGCTCACTGTGTGAAGAAGATGAATTACAAAAGAATTCTGGCACTGCTTTGTTGACTGAGACAAAGTGAGTAATTTGCCAACAGATAGAAACAATACTTCAAGGCTATGTTGAAGCATAAACAAAAACAATAAAATTAGCCTCTAATGGCTAGGACTGCAGCCAGGTGTTGCACGAGGACATAAATATTTCTGAGATAGAAAGGGTTCATTGTGCTTATTTTTATATTTCTTATTCAGACTTGCCTTGTGCTGGGCAAAGGTCTATTGGTTGACGTAACAGGCGCTCAGTAAACATGTGTTGCTTGATTGAGGAATGTCTTAGTTACCTAGTGCTACATAACAAAAAAATAGCCCAAGTGGGTGACTTTGAAGAATAGGAATTTATTGTCTCACAGCTTTGGAGACTAGGAGTCCAAATCAGAGTGTTGTCTCTAGGGGAGAGAACTTGCTTGTCAGTAGCCCTGGGTGTTCCTTGTCATTCCTTGGCTGCTTGTAGATGTATCTTCACATGGTGTCCATCTTCACCTTGTGTGTGAGTCTCTCTGTTTTCCCTTTTACAAGAGACCACTTAGAAGGGTTTAGGTTTAGGACCCACCTTACTATGGTATGACCTCATTAACGTAACAAAATAAAAATTCTATTCCCAAATAGTGTGAGATCCACAGGTTCAGGGGTTAGGACTTCATCTTTTTGGGGAACACAAGTCTGTTTATAACAATGAATAAAACAGCTGGTTTACGTTGTCACAATATGAAAAGCTAAAATAGGCTCTGAAAATGAAGAATGCAGTCTAGGCAGGTAGCCACCATTTATGGAGAACGATGTGCCTATCACTGTGCTAAGGGTTTTTCAGGGTGAATGGCTCACTTACTCTTCACAACTCCCTGCTGAGGTAGGTGTTATCATTACCTTTTTTTTAAGCATGAGGAAACCAAGGCTTTAGGCATTTGCTGGTGGTCACGCGAGGTGTCAGTGATGAAGACAAGCTATACAGCTAAATGTTCTGGTGAGATCTAGAAGACAGTGAACTGAAGGAGGTAAAGGATTCTCACCATATTTTTAATAATATTATACTAACTCTTCTCTTCACTCTTATGAGGGAAGCATTGAGGACTCCCATATCCAAATCACAGGGATATAGAAGAATTTAGCTTGTTTTCACAGTATTTAGATTTTTCTTAATAGAAAGATGTTATTTAAATTCAAGGAATTAGTAAACTTGTTTAGTTTGCCTAGTCATAATTAATTCCTATGCATGTTCCCTGGTGCTGTTTTAATTGCTAAAGATGGTACTCATCATGTCCTCTGACCGTCCTTCACTAGAACTGCTGATCCCCTGGTAGTCATCCTTAATCATCTTCTCATTTAATTTCATCCCCTTTGTTACAGTTAATCCTTTTTGAATGAAATCTCACTCTACTGCTTTCTGCACTGAACCTAACTTCTTTCACACTCTTTTCCTGTGGATTTTGCTAGGCCAACTATCTTATTTCATGCTTGTTATATTTTCTTATTAGTGAGCTCTTCCACTTCCTAAATTGTTTCTGTGTTTTATTCTGAATGATTTCCAGTGTTTGACTTATGTATGGTTAAGAGCTGTCTTAGGCTAGGTTCTCTAGAGAAGCAAAATCAGTAAAGCATATAAATATATATACACAGAGATTTATATCAAAGAAATGGCTCATGGAGTTATAGAGGCTGGAACATTCTAAGTCCGTGGTTCAAGGTAGAGGCTTCTCCTGATTCACGTAGCCGCAGGGGCTGGCCAACCCAAGATCGGCAGGTCAGACAGCAGGGCTCTTGCTCACAGGCTGCAAAGATTGACGAATCCCAAGACTGGTAGGCAAGACAGCAGGTAAGCTGCTAGCTCAAGTTCGGAGAACCGGAGGTCAGATGAACTGGAGCCAACTGCAGGATCCAGAGGAAGCAAAAGCCCACGAGCCCTTGTAGTATGTCCACTTATATTCATTGCAGGCCACATGACCAAGGAAACTCTCTTTCAACTGATTGGCTGCTCACAGCAGATCCCATCATGGAGGTGATCACATTATATCAAATCTCACCATGGAAGTGATCACAACATCATACGACTGCCAAGCCACTGAGAATCATGGCCCAGCCAAGTTGACATACAACCTTAACCATCACAGGAGATTTCCAGAACCAAACAATATTTTCTAGGATTGTACAGAATGGGGCTGGAGGGAAATGTGCATCCTTCATTTCTATCTTTTTCCTCAAGAACTAAAACATCTCCTGATTTATCACCATCTGTCAATGTACAGGACACACATATGTGCTTGGCACCATGCTAAGCACTTTATGCAACATCTGATTTAATCCTTAAAGCCACTCCAAGATTCCAGCATTATTTTCGTCAGTTAACAGATTAGAAGGCTGAGGACTGGTGAGATTGAATCCACCCACCAGTAAGAAGTGGACCTAGATATGAATCCAAAAGGATCTAATTCTAAAAGCAGTACTGCAAGACATCACACTATACTGCTGTCCACTGAAGCTGGATGGTCATTTCCTTTCTTTCCCCTTGCTGATTTAATATTTTGAAAATTATATTCTGTGTATAGTAGGCTGACTTCATTTCTTAATAGAATGGAACTCATTGTCATTCTTTTCCCACACTCATTACATTTCTAATGCTTCTAGCATCCTCTGTCCACCTCACCACTGCTCACTTCCTTTCTTTAGATACATTTTGGTCACTAGTAAAGATAGAGAATCAGATCAGGAGAAATCTCATTATTATTTGTTTATGTCTCTGAGCAAAAGTCCAGATCAGAACAATGTCTCTGAAGCTTGTGATTCAAGGAGATGTGCATCTAGCTGTCAGGACATGAATATGCTGTGTCTGCCTTTCCTTCAAGTTATAATTTGGTTAAAAAATTATCCTTGGCTAAAGTAAGGAACAATAATCAAAGATTCCTTGGCTTTATGCTTGGAGGCAAGGTATTAAAAAGCTTCTAAAGTGACCTAAGTCCTTTGGCAGGGTTGAGAGAAAAGTCTAGAAAAGAGAGGCCCCTGTAATTATACTCCCTTTTGTTTTGGTTATGTGACTGACATTTTAAACCTTTATTCTAGTGATGGGAGTCCCTGGGTGACACAAATGGTTAAGTGGTTGTCTACTGACTGAAAGGTTGGCAGTTCGAATCCACCCAGAAGTGCCTTGGAAGAAAGTCCTGGTGAACTGGTTCTGAAAAATCAGCCACTGAAACCCAATGGAGCACATTTCTACTCTGACACCCATGGAGTTGCCATGAGTCTGAGTTGACTTGATGGCAACTGGTATTCTTAGTGACAGATATAAAAATCTTACAGTTTATACATCATCATAGTCTATAAAGCACTTTCATCTACATTATTTGATGCTTAAAATTCTCTTAAGATATGTAGACAGGGAAGATTGTATTTTACCATCTCTAAAATGAGAATAATATCTTGTAGAGATGACATGTTTTGTCTCAGGTCATTTGGGCAGTAAACGGAAGCAGCCCTGGGTCGGCTGCTAACTGAAAGGTTAGCTATTTGAACCCACTCAGCTGCTGCACAGGAGAAAGACGTGGCGATCTGCTCTTATAAAGATTACAGCCTAGAAAACCCTATGGGGCGGTTCTACTCTGTCACATGGGATTGCTGTGAGTCAAAAATTGGCTCTAACAGCATCCAACAACAACAAATTCAAGTTTCTAACTCATCCAGTTAAATTTTTCAGAAATCATTGCAGCTTAGTAATAAAAATTAACATTTATATTGTGTGCTTAGCCTCATAATCCTCACAACCACATTCTAAAGTAGATTTTTAAAATTACTATTTCACAACCCATGGACAGTGACTTAAAAAACAAGCTTAAGAGGGTTGAGAAAATTGTCCAAGGTCACATGACTGGCAGTGGTAAAGGAAGGATTTAAAACCATCTTGCAGAACATGCACTCTTAGTCATTATACGGCCCAACTTCTGCAAAGCAAGCATTTGTTAATGGGAGGGTAAAACCCTGGAGTGGTTTACTAAGGGATGATGTATAGGAGGGTCATTTTCAGCCTGGAAACAAAGTCAGCCCTGCAGTTAGATAGGTGACTGGAGGGGTAGTGCAATTTGACTTAAAAGGCAGATGCACCTAGCATATGTCTTTTACTTTGAAACTTTAGTTGAGTTGCTAGCTCACGTCATTTAAATAATGTCTATTCTGATCAAGCATTTAAAAACAATTTCCTTAAGTTCTTATTAAAATGTGTACTCCAGGCTTTCCTCCCATCTTAGCATTTGTTCGGGTACCATGATGAGACTGGAAGAGTTGAAATCTGAACAATGACAGCCCTGTGCTGCTAGGTGACAGCTCTCAGGATCTGATGACAATCCAATCTGTGTAATGGTGATCAGTCTCTTGAGAAGTTAAAACTGCCTTCAAATCACAATGAGATGTAATGGTGAAGTTTGAAAAAGAAAATAGCCTGCCAATTTTTTTCCTTCGTTGTTATATCTACTGACCACCTTTTTTCCCCCCTCCACAGTTAAATCTTAGAGATAAGCATTTTTTCTTGTCAGAAAGGAAGGCTGGGTTAGGAACTTTATATGAATGCTTTTATATTAAGCAAGTTTTTTGGACTCATTTAAAGTAAATAAATAAAAGCCCTTATTTAAGAAAGGAGCCCTGGTGGCACAGTGGTTAAAGCACTCGGCTGCTAACCGAAAGGTTGGCATTTCGAACCCACCAGCCACTCCACAGGAGAAAGATATGGCATATGGCAGTTGGCTTCTGTAAAGATTCCAGCCTTGGAAACAGTATGGGGCAGTTCTACTCTGTCCTTTAGTGTTGCTATGAGTTGGAATCCATTCGATGGCAGCAGGTTTGGTTTTTATTTAAGAGAGATGTTTGACATAGAAAATCTTTGTACACTCTTCATTGGTTTACAGACCTTTCAGTATAACACTCAAATTGGAAGAAGAAAATTTTCTTTAAGCATCCATTGGATGGCTTTAAAACATTTAAACGTCAGCAATATTCATGAACTTTATATGAAAAGAAGAAAGACAATCCATTCACTGGGAATTGTTTGTGTTCAAATATGAACGTGTCTGAATTATGTTTACTGTCCCATGTACCATCTAATGAAATATTCAGAGTAACTTTTCAGTTTTCAGAGACAACTAATCATAAATAATTTATTCATCTATAGAATCAAGCAAGCATTAAGCTACTTCCCTGGATAGTGACAAAAACCTTTTTGTCTTGTCAGTTTCAACATATATTAAAACTTAAAGTGAATTTACCATTGGAATAAGCGATTAGAGTTATTTGTACTACATGGAATTATGTAGTTAAAAAGCCTAATGTTGAGAAGGGGATATATAAAATTATTTTTTTCATTAAATTTTTAATGACTTAACTTTGATGCTGTTTGGTGATTTCTGTTGGTTGTCCTGGCAACCTGCTCTCCACATGTGCTGTTGAAAACCCCACTGAATTGCCTGAATATGCCTAATGCATTGTTTATGACAGTTGACCTCAATATAATCCGCTTAGCATTACAGAATCTGTTTAGACCAAAGAATTTATCAGCCATCACTGCATAGTGATGAGCTTTCTGTGCCTGCATTTTGATTCAGGCTATATGTAGATAAAGGGCCAATTTAAATGAATAGACACTAGACACACCTTTGCATTTTATCGACATCCTACAGCTGAAAAAAAAATCTGGATGTCAGTGCATGCTAACAAAACTGGAACCATATTCTGACGTTGCCTTTTCTGATTAACAATATTTCTAGTTTTTCTTTCAATTATTTAAATTTTTTTCTAGGGCTTTCTTATGCAAAGCTAAGCTAAAGTCAGACTTGGAGTTTAGTTTAATTTTCATATTTAATGTGGAAATTTCTGGTTTTCCAGGATTATTTCTGGGATTCAATCGATATAGTAGCTGTAGGGAGGATTAGGAGAAAAAATAATTTGGGATTTTGGCCAAGACCCTGGATTACCTGGGTTTGGACACTGCTTCCTGCACTCCTTCCAAAGTTCTGCTGATCTCCAAGCTTTTCCAGGGATAGTTCTTTTCTTTTCTTGGAAGACAATGGATGTAGCTCCTTTGGCCTGTTTCCTGCCTGTAGAATCCAAGAGGCAGATAGCATTCTCTCCTTTCATTCTTTGTCCCTTTCAGTTTTAGCTGATGGGTTTTCTGCAGTGGTAGTTAGTTAGGTCCATCAGTCACAGGCTTAATCTCTTTAACAAAAGTTTGTGTAGCCATGTCTTTGGTGAACATTCTAGGACATGTGTCCTTAGTTTGTACTTTTCCAAAGACTTTTCCAAATCTTTAAGTTCTGTTTTCATTTTGCACAGTTCATTTTTAAGTCCATCTCTTTCTCCTCACATTTTACTATAAGCAGCAAGGAGAAATCATGTGGCTCCTTTAAGGTCTTGCTTAGAAATCTCATCAGCAGATATCTAAGTTCATCATTTACAAGTTCTACCTTCCGCCAAACATTTGAGCGTAATTTAGACAAGTTCTTTGCCACTGCATAAAAAAGCATTGCCCTTCCTCCATTGTCCAATCACATGTTCAACATTTTCTGTTAAAGCCTCACCTGAAGCACGTCCATATTTCTAGCAACATTCTCTTCCTGGCAATATATGTATTCTCTAAGGTGATAGAAACTTTCTCTATAGCTCTCCTCACTTCCTTCTGAGCCCTCGCCAGAATTGTCTTGGACGCCCATAATTCTACTAACAGTCTCTTCAAGGCAATCTAGGCTTTTATTACTAGGCACCTTAAAACTCTTCCAGACTCTACCCATTACCCAATTCCAAATCCACTTCCACATTTTAGGTATTTTTTAGAGTGGCATCCCCGTTTCTCGGTACCAAATTCTGTCTTAGTTTTCTAGTGCTGCTATAACAAAATAACACAGGTAGGTGGCTTTAACAAACAGAAATTTATTTTCTCACAGTTTAGGAGGCTACAAGTCTGAATTCAGGATGCGGGCTCTAGGGGAAGGCTTTCTCTCTCTGTTAGCTCTGGAGAAAGGTTCTTGTCTCATGAACGATGTTCTTGTGGCTTGGATTTCTCTTACCTGATCTCTACTCTGCTCACATGTTTAATCTCTTATATGTCAAAAGAGTTTGACTCAGGATACCCTGACATTAATCCTGCCTCATTAACATAACAAAGAAATCCATTCCCATATGGGATTATAACCACAGGCATAGAGGTTAGGATTTACAATACATATTTTTTTGGGACATAATTCAATCCATAACAGGTGTTTATTTTTATTAATTACAAGATTGTTGAGGTGAACTTCCTCTTTTACTGATGAGGAAACTGAAGCACTTGGAATTTATATGACTTTCTGAGATCTTCCAGGTAGTAACTGATAGAGCCTGAATGCCGGAACTAGAAGTCAAGTTTACTAACATCAGTACAGTGTTCTTACCAATAGACAAGTATTTTCAAAATTCAGTCATTAAATATAATCTTCATAATTATTTGCCATATCCAAGTTATCACCCTACTGTAATTTACGTAATATTATTCTTTGTATTTACTTTCTTTTTCACTGAAATAAATTTGTTTAGAATTTTTATATCATTATTTAAAAGATAAATTTAGTATCACTAGTCATAAATGAAAGGTAATTATAAAAATAATTCAATAACAAGAAACAATCTTACCATATTTTAGCTAGATACTGTCAGAAGCAAGTTAAAATACCAAAAAGAGAACAGCTTCGGTGAGAAGTTTTAAGATTCTAGGGAGCTTCATGACATCAAACAGTTGTGCCCTGTAGTAAGAAATGAGAAAATAGAAAGATGATGAGTTATGGTAAGAGACTGGTCATTTGTAGCTTTGGGTTTCAGAAATGGGTCAGAATGGATGTTGATAATGTACAAAGGTTGGTCATGGGATTGCAGGCTGAACCAGAGTAGGATGCCATTTCTGTTCAAGAAAAGTTTGAAATCATCATGCGTTACTCATTAGAATTCTTAAAAAGGATCTTGCTCGTTTAAGAACCAAGTCCCTGGGTGGTACAAATGGTTAATGCTCTGGGCTGCTAACCAAAAGGTTGGAGGTTCAAATCCACCCAGAGGCACCTGAGAAGAAAGGCCTGGCAATGTACTTCTGAAAATCAAATATTGAAGACTCTGTGGAGCACAAGTCTACTCTGACACACAGGGGGCTGCCATGAGTTGGGATCTCTATAAGTCGGGGTTGCCTCAATGGCAACTATTTTTTTAAATGATTTTTTAGCCATCTAGCTCACTATCATTTTGTCTCTCACTTTCTAAGATGGGTTTATAACAGTTGTTGCTGCTACTTTCATTCTAATGCACATTGAATAGGAGTTTTGTGGCAATGAGGCAATCCATGTTCAGTGACAGGCTATAATGAACTGAGGGGGTTACTCTATCAAATGCACTTCTGGTGGGAGTGATGGGAGTGCAACATATACATCAGTCAAATAGCCAAAAAAAAAATGGCCTTTTGCCTGCTGGTTAGGGATGTCAGTGATATGACCACATGTAGAACAGATGGTGTAAGGCAGGTTGGAAGGAAACCTTCCAATCAGAGGTTAAGCCACTAGAGTTTTCTTTAGCAATATGTAATTGCTCTCTGTATCAGTCAGTTTCTTAAGGAGGTAATTAGTGAAGGTATGAGAACAGCGCTATGTTTCTAGAAATGGGGAAGAAATAAAGGAAATCACTCATATGCCTAAGAAACTGGGAGGAAAACCTATCCTTCTCACTCTAATTTTTTTTCTTCCCTTTCTGATCATTTTGTTTCAATTTTTCTTTATCTCTTTATATTTTTCTCTCTGACAGATCATCCTGTAATTTTTCAAGTACCTTAGCTCTAAATCTGTTGCCATTAAGTTGATTCCAACTCATAACGACACTATAGGACAGAGCAGAACACCCCATAGGGTTTTTAAGGAGCGGCTGGTGGATTCAAACTGCTCACCTTTTGGTTAGCAGCCGAGCTCTTAACCACTGCGCCACCAGGGCTTCATTTTATTTTTATCTCAGGATGATCTAAAATGAGAGATTTTTCAGTTTGGAAAAATAAAGGCTGAAGAAGATTGTAATCAAAACTGATGAAATATATGGATACGATAAGCATAACGCAATTTACCCCAAATTCTAAAATATCAAGAATAAGGTGATCCTGCAAAGTTTAGAAATGGTAGATATAAAGAATAAAACAATGGATTGTTGACATTTAAAGAATTTCCCCTGAGAGTTGCCCAAATTATAAATATCAAGGAAGTTAAATTTTCCACATAAAATTCAATAAGTATATTGAACTACATATGCATTTCCTGTGGACTCTCAATGAGTCCATATATTATAACACTGAAGCTAAACAGTTGTCAGAGTGGAAAAGGTGGTTAACTTGTGGTATAAGGATGGGCAATTTGATAGATATGATATACGGGTGGAGAGAGGGAGCAATAAAATGATACAAATCTTACTGTGAAGAACTTGGTGGTAAAAGCATTAGTGAAGCTAATCAAATTTTAATATAGTTTTATCTCTTATTTGATGAGTAATTTTTTCACTGGCTCAACACTAGCCAAAACATTTTCCCAAATTGCTTTTCCTATTTCTCTAAAGTGTATGTTATAGATTTATTCATTTTGTAGCTATGAGTTACCACTGAGCTAGATAGTCTTTTCTTTAATTTATCCCAGAATTCTATATTGAACTCATGAACCCTCATTTTCTTAACCTTAAAATTTTATTAACACTATCACTTGCCTTTCTTTTCAGAACTACTTTTTCCAAGCGGGGTTGGGGTGGCGGGTCGGGGTGGAATAAAGTAACACCCGGAATTCCTGCTCTGTTGTTTCTAGTATATTGTCCAAACCACACATTTTTTGTGTTTTCTGTGTGTGGAGGATAACGGCAGCCATGTGAATATGAATCTCCACATAACCTTCCAAAAATTATATAATCAACAAGGAGGACAAATAAAACTGCATGTAACTCACACTGTCAGTACTACTAGGAGACAGAAAGTATCATTAAAGTCAAGTTACCTGTAATAATTACCTGTTTAGAAATAAACACCAAATCCCACACACCTACCACTAGAGCTTTAACTGTGACTGCAAGCCTGTGTGAAGAGTTTGTATAAATTGTGGAGATAACTGAATACAAAGGAGAAGGACAAAATGCGTACTAGATGCTAAAGTTTGGAACATAAGTCTGAGACTGGGTAGTTCACAGCATCAACTACAGGGAAAGGGCTTAAAAGTGAGAGGGACTGTAGATGACAGCTGCAGAGAATCATTACCGCTTGGGAAGAAGGAGAGATAAATAGAGAAGGGGTGGTGCCCTCTTGGAGAAGTGGCAGAGAAGAGAAAAAAGGAAATAAGAAGCAAAAGTAAGGATCCTACAGAAGGGAAAGAGAAACAAGATACACTAACTCTTTGTCCTCCTTACCACCACTACTAATACCATTTGTTTTAATACATTTAAGGGGGGAAAAAAACATATGATTATCTCCACTGATGTTGAAAAGCTTTTGTCATGATAAAATACATATACAATTCTAAAGCAAGCATCTTAATGGGGGAAAAATAAAGGTATTTCTACTTATAACAGGAAAAAAGAAAGGATGTTCACCATCTCTATTGCTATTTACCATTGTGCTGGAGGTTATAGCCAATGCAATTAGAAAGGAGAAATCAATTGAAGTTACGAGAATTGAAAAAAAATAAAAAAGAAGTAAATGATCTCTACTTGCAGATGACATTGTAGTATACTTCAAAAAGCTTAGAAAATCAATGAAAAAATCTAACTCAAACAATGAAAGAAGTTATGGAAGTAGCAGGATATAAAATTATATAAACATATATATACATATATATAAACGATAGCCAATTAGAAGTTATAATGGAAGAGTTACACTCCTAAGTTATAATAATGACAAAAAAGATAATATACTTAGGAATAAACTTAACAAATGTTCACAACCTCTATTAAACACTTCAGAAACACTCAAAAGTACATGAATAAATGGGAGGTATCCCTTGTTCTTGATCAGGGCATTTTAAAATCATCAAGCTATCTGTTCTCACTAAAATAATTTTTAAATTGAATAAATTTTTAAATTTAATAAAAATACTCCAAACCTGTTTTCTGGAGCTAGACATGTTGGTACTTTTCATATGAAAATTAACATGCAAGAATATCTAGGAAGACACTGAAAGTGAAGAACTGTAATTAAAGCAGTGTTTGGTATTGGTGCAAAAATAGACCAATGGAATAGAATGCAAATTCCAGAAATAGAACCAACATCACATAAAAATAAGTGTCTGATAAATGTAGTGTCTCATATCACTGGGGCAAAGATAAACATTTCAGTAAGTAATGTTCAGACAAGTAGATAGCCATTTGAAGAAGCAAATTAGGTTAATTACTAATATCATGCATAAGAATAAATTTAAAATGTGGAGGGAATGGTGAAGTTGAAAAAAAATCACCCTTACAGTAAAATATTGATTCAAAGGAATTATCAATGGATATTAAATCTAGGGAGGAAAGTTTGATGAGGAGCAAGATATTTACATAGTCTCAATTGTCTCCCCAAAGATTGCTTACTGTACAGAAACTGAAAAACACCTCAACTTGGTGATCAAAATTAACATCAGTTAGTTAAGGGAAGATGATCATTATGTGCCTACAGTTGTATGACCCTGAGAAAGACACATCATCACCTATATAGTATTCAAGCTGGGCATGCGTAAGCTTAATTTATTCCTGATGAATCATCCTTCAAGCCCTAATTGAATAACCCTTTGTAAAATACTTACTGTATTCTTAAAATCTGTCAATGTTATGAAAGACAAAAAATGCTGTGAAAATGTTCCGGATTAAAGGAGAGTAAAGAGACATGAGGAGCCCTGGTGGTGCAGTGGTTAAGTGCTTGGCTGCTAACTGGAAGTTCTGCTGTTCGAACCCCCCAGCTGCTCCATGGGAGAAAGGTGTGGCAGTATGCTTCCGTAAAGATTTGCAGCCTTAGAAGCCCTATGGGGCAGT
The DNA here is from genome assembly GCF_000243295.1 of Trichechus manatus latirostris. Lineage (NCBI taxonomy): Eukaryota > Metazoa > Chordata > Mammalia > Sirenia > Trichechidae > Trichechus > Trichechus manatus. Next base: position 22,373,285 of record NW_004443949.1, on the reverse strand, counting down.
TCTACTCTGTCCTTAGGGTTGCAGTGAGTCAGCATCTACTCAGTGGCAATGGGTTGGTTTGAAAGAGACATAACAACTGATTCAATATATGACCCTGGACTAGATCCGTCTGTACTGGAGGAAAAACAATCTTGTAAAGCACATTATTCGGTCAGTTGACAACACTGGAATAAAGGGATGTATATTAGGTCAAAAGGAGCCCTGGTGGCACAATGGTTAAATGCTCAGTTGCTAACTGCAAGATTGGCAGTTTGAACCCAGCCAGTGGTTTTGTGGGAAAGAGACCTGGCCATCTGCTCCCAAAAACATTACAGTCAAGAAAACCCTATGGAGTTGTTCTACTCTGTCACATGAGGTCGCTATGAGTAAACAATGGACTTGGCAACACCTAACAACAATAGCGTATTAGATAAAAGAATTGTCTAAATGCCTAAATTTCCTGAATTTGATAACTATACTCTGATTATATAAGAAGATTTCCTTGTTTTTAGGAATCACATATTTGAGTATTAAGAGGCAAAACGGGCATAATATATGTAAAATCCGAAACCACACCCATTGCCATCAAGTCAATTCTGGCTCATAGCAACCCTGTAGACAGAGTAGAACTGCCCTATAGGGTTTCCAAGGTTGTAATCTTTATGGAAACAGACTGCCAAATCTTTCTCCCACTGCGTCACTGGTGAGTTCGAACCACTGACCTTTTGGTTAGCAGCCGAATGCTTAACCACTGTGCCACCAGGGCTCTTCATAATACATGCAACCCACTTTTAAATGGTTTAGAAAAAGGAAATTATGCATAGATCTATATCTATATCTGTATCTATGTATCTAGAGAGGATGATAAAGCAAATGTGACAAAATGTCAAAATTAAGTGAATCTGGAGTTCTCAGTACTATTCTTATAACTTTCCTTTAAGTTTGAAATTATTTCAAAACAAAAATTTAAAATACACAAACATATTAAATTGTAAAGAACTCATGTATCACGCGTATCTGGCATTACACTGGTTAATATTAGTAAATGGTGAGCAACTTGAAGACAAGAGTCATGCCTCTCTCAGCTCCGTGCCTTCTACAGTGCCAACCAGGTAAACCCAAGACTTGGCATGTCTTAGTACTCTGTGTTTGTAGCAGCCACTGGGGGAAACTACTCTTGGTAGTCATAGAGAACTCCAGTAGAAGAGGTAGAAATGCACTTTCCTGGTTTTATGTGGTAGACCAAGAGGCACTGGGCTGGATTTCTGTTTATTTTGTGCATAATTATTTGCAGAAAAGCTCTACAGTTTTCTCCGGACAAAAGAGTAGTGGGAGCTGAATCAGAAGTTTCATACTTGGAAAGATTTGCATTCTGGTGGTGCTGCTGTGCATGGAGCCTGTCAGATTTGTCCTTTGTGGCTCCCAGAAGGATAGTATATGTACAAAGCAAACAAACTTGAGGAACAAATAATTTATGTGGATAATTTAATGTGAACCTTCCTTTCACTCTGTACAGATATACGATAATTAGTATTCAGTACCTATCTGGCACTTCTAGTCAATACAAAAGAGGGAGGAAAAAGCTATACACTGGAAATATTAGAAAGGAAGAGACTTTTTTTTTTAAATCATGGATGACATGAAAATTAACTATTTCTAATGTTAATAAAATAATTCTTATTACAGGTGACATAAAAAAAGATTAGAAATAAAAAGATTTTGGTAAGGATACAAGATCAATGTATAAAATCCAATTGCTGTCATTGTTAGGAGCTGTCCAGTCGATTCTGACTCGTAAGGACCCTGTATATGATAGAACAAAACACTGCCTGGTCCTGCATCATCCTCACAATCATTGCTATGTTTGAGCCCATGGTTGCAGCTGCTTTGTCAATCCATCTCATGTAAAATCAAACGGCATTCCTTTATGCCAGGAATGAAGGAGTGCTGGTTAGCAAGTGATTGAGTGTCCGGCTGCTAACCGAACGGCCAGTGGTTCGAACCCACCAGCTGTTTTGGGGGAGAAGGATGTGGCAGTCTGCTTCCGTAAAGATTACAGCCTTGGAAACCCTATGGCCAGTTCTGCTCTATCCTATAGGGTTGCTATGAGTTGGAATTGACTCAGTGGCAATGGGTTAAATACCAGAAATAACTTGTTAAAAAAAATAATTAAAAAATTCCAACCCACAATAGAAAATACTTGGGTATAATACTAACTCCAAAAGTTCAAGATCCTTTGTTGGGGGATTCTCCTAGGCTGGGTGACCTGGTCGACTGCAGTTGTAGTTAAGATCATGGCAAATGCTAGCTCAGCTGCTAGGGAGGTCCCAATATGTCTTTGAAGCTGAGAAACGAGACCAGGGAGATTCCAACTGATATGTCAGCTGCGCCTTTTTAAAACATCCTTTATTGAGCTATAATTCACATACAGTTCACCCATTGAATGGTTTTCAGTGTATTCACAGGTACATGTAACCATCGCCAGAGTCAATTTTAGAACATTTTCATCATCTCAAAAACAAACAAAAACAACTCTGTACCCTTAGCTATTATCATCACTGTCCCTGCCCTACGCAACCACTCATCTATTTTCTGCCTCTATAAATTTGCCTATTTTGGCCAGTTTACATAAATGGAATCATTTGATATGTATTCTTTTGTGACAGGCTTCTTTCACTTAGCATAATATTTTACAAGGTTCATCCATGTTGTAGTATGTATCAGTACTTTGTTCCTTTTTAAGGTAATAGTTAAAGCCACAAGGTTTCCTTTTAAGAGGATGACAATGTTCTAAAATTGACTGTAGCAATGGTTGAAAGTGGCTAGCACATTAAAAAAAACAACAAAAACCAACTAGATACTGTCAAGTCCACTCCGACTCATGACGACCCTGTGTATATCAGAGTAGAACTGTGCCCCATAGTGTTTTCAATGGCTGTGACCTTTCAGAAGTAGATTGCCAGGCCGTTTTTCCAAGGTGCCTTTGGGTGGATTCAAATGGCCAAATGGTTAGTAGCCAAGTACTTAACCATTTGTGCCACCCAGGAACTCCACATTAGACAGCACAATATATAACATCTTCATCATTACAGAGAGTTCTGTTGGACAACACAGCCTTAGAAACAGATACATGATAATGCTGTATAGATAAAAGTGCCAATTCAAATAAAAGGGTCAAAATTGATTACTTATAATTGTGGAGGGCAATTGTTGATAATTTTGGAAAAAAAATGAGATCCCTACTTCACAGTATGAACGAATAAACTTCAGATGCTTTAATGTTTTAACCATTAAAAAAAAAGTATTAAAGAAAAAAGAACACTGAAAAATATTATGGTTAGAAAATTTCTTGAAAAATAATAAAATCTTCTGAAGCCATGATGAAAAATAAGACAGTTCTGACTACTTTAAAAAGGAAAACTTTTATATAAGAAAGATGTTGTAAAGAAAATAATTGATAAATGACAAGCTGGGAAAATATTGCAACCTAATTGACAAAATATGGCTATTTAAAGAACTCTTGTAGATTAATTTTTAGAAAAATGAGCGAAGTGAATTAAATGCTATTTCATAGAAGAAAGAAAATCATGGCCACTCAACATATGAGCAGATGCTTAATTTCTCTAGTCAAAGAAATGCAAATTAGAACCGCACTGAAATATGCTTTTTCACCTGTCACACTGCCAGAGTTTGAGAGCGAGGTGAGGAGGGTGTGGAACCAGATGCTCTCACACAGTTGAATGGAATAGAGATGGGCAGTACGTGTTTGGTGAGAAATTTGGCAAGAATATAAACATTTTAAATGTACCTACTTGTTTACCTAGCAATTCTACTTCTCAGAATTTGTTCTGTAGAAATATTCATACAAGTACACAAGGATTACTTATAATTCACCCCAAATGGAAACATTATAAATGTCAATCAACAGAGATTGATTAAATTTTATATATACATATAAAAACCCAAAACCAAACCCATTACCACCGAGTCGATTCCAACTCATAACAACCCTATAGCCACCCTATAGGGCAGAGTAGAACTGCCCCATAGGGTTTCCAAGGAGCAGCTGGTGAATTTGAACTGCCAGCCTTTTGGTTAGAGAGAGAGAGAGAGAGATACAGAAAGAATATGTATCTAAATAGTGTGTATATATGTATATATATACTTGTTGTTGTTGGGTGCCATCGAGTTGATTTTCGACTCATGGGGCCCCATGTGACAGAGCAGAACTGTCCCATAGGGTTTTCTTGGCTGTAATCTTTTT
>NW_004443949.1:22335725-22363787 GCF_000243295.1 Trichechus manatus latirostris | reverse complement strand
CTGTTTGGCTTAGTTTTTCGGATCTTTGTTGTGGAGGGACGGCGTGGTGCTTCTGCCTAGACCGCCATCTTGCCGGAGTCTTGGCTGTAATCTTTACAGGGCAGATCACCAGGTCTTTCTCCCTTGAAGCCCCTCGGTGAGTTCAAACTGCCAAACTTTCGGTTAGCAGCTGAGAGTTTAACCATTGCATCACCAAGGCTCCTTTGTATATACTTACATTTATATATATATATGTATGTGTGTGTATATATATATAAAAATATACAGTCATTAATAAGAACAAGGTAGCTCTATATGTTCTTAAATGGAGAATTAAAGTCAAAATAGACTATCATTTATAAGAATATTATAAATTTTGAAAATTTACAATGGATCGATGCATGTAGTTTATTTATAAACTATACATGAAAACAAAGTGTTATATAAAGTATTATCCAAATTTTGGTAAAATATGTGTGTACACACATATACTCCGTACATGCATAAGTTTGGAAGATTAAAAACTAGACTACTTATAGTAAGTTATTTTTAAAATAAAAATATCCATGTAGTAAAATGAGAAAGTAGAGTTATTAGATGCAAAGCAAAGCTTCTGGGTAGCATGGGGAGAAGAGTTTAAAAATTTTCACAAAATAATGCACACTGATACTGAGATAAATATTACATAGCAAAGGGGTATGCAATGCTACGGGGACCCATATGAGGTATCAATTCTAACTTGTGGGAGACAGGACAGGGGAAGGGGTCACAGGAGATATCTGAGTTGGTCCTGCCTGCATTGTTGCTCCTTTTTCGTATGAATGAACCCAGGCACTAGAGGTTTTCTGACGCTCTTGGCCCAAGGCCTTGCAAATAGAGTGCACAGGAAAAAAAAAGTGGGACATTCTAGGTAGGTGGAACGGCATTTTCAAGACAGGGTGGTGAGAATGTCCTGGTTTGCTTAGGGAAATGTAATTAGGTCCTGGTGCGCTAGGATTTGTGTAAGGAGCTGGGAGATGGTGGTGGGTAAGGGTGAGGGAGATGGAGAGGGAGAAGAAAATTGGAGGGTTTCAAAAAAGGTCTTATATTGCTTTAGATTATGAAGGGTCTTATGTTGCTTGCTAAGAAGTTTCGACTCCCACTAAGCAATGGGGAACTAGAAAAGGGTTTTGAAGAGTGATGCAGTAAGATCAAACATGTATTCTAGAAAGATGACTTTGGTAGCAAGGCAAAGGATGATTTACAGAAGGAGGAGACTAGAAACTCCTTAGCAGATTACTGTGTAGCTCATATCAGGCATGATGAGATCCAGAACAAAGGTAGTGACAATAGGAAAGTAAAGGAGAGATCAGATAGAAGAAAAACCGCAGAGGTAGTATCTGCAGAAGCTCTAAATGCCTTCCATTTTCCTCAAAGGATAGTATGGCTGATCCTAAGATGTTTCCCATTGTCCTTCACTATCCTGGCTTTTGTCTTTCTACCTTCTGCCGGATTTCCCTTTCGTGAGCTGCCTGCCCACTATTTTTTGTTTTTTAGGAAACATTTCCAATTTTTATTTATAAAATGATTAATCAAAATTGCAAAGGTAGATTTACAGAACCACTTATCAATAACAAAACAAGAGGGAAGTCAGATGTTCCAGAGACATCTTGACAGTTCCCAAGGAACACACAGTAGGCTAAAAACCTACATTTAAACTGTGGTTGCACAACAGGTTATATTCATTCCTGCATTTTCTCTTTTCCAACTTGTCAAGATTTGGCTTTGCGCTCAAGAACTTCTTTCCGATCTTTGTCCAATGAGAGGCTGGTGATAACCACCTTGCTTGGGTGAATGCCCACATGAACAGTTGTGCCATTAGCCTTCTCTTGCTGCACCCTCTCGATGTGGATCACATACTTCTTTCTATACACCTGGAATAGCTTGCCAGTGTAGTTACCTTTGCAGTGTCTGGAAACCACCTGGACTTTGTCGTCCTTGTGGGTGGGCATATGGAGTGAACATTTTACTTCTGCTGCAGCTTCTTGGAAAGCAGGGGTGACATGATCTTCCTGTGCACATGCGAGGGGACATTGAAATGGCTTGCAATTCTTGCTACTGTCCAGGGTCACCAAGTGGTTGAACTTCGTGAAGACCATCTACCAAGCGCCAGGCAGCCCTGCCTGCCCGCTATTAAGGCTAAACCTGCATGTTGAAGTACCACAAGGCTTGGAAACACCATTGAGCACATTAATTTGTGAGGTGGCTCCTAAAACTTTTACATCTTTTTAACCAGAGATGAATAAATATCTAAAATATAGTATAAATGTGATTGTAGTTCACTGTAATTGTAAAGAGTATCAGACAATTTACCCAACGGTTTAAACCAAACCAAACCAAACCTGTTGCCGTTGAGTCGATTCTGACTCATAGCGACCCTATGGGACAGAACAGAACTGCCCCATAGGGTTTCAAAGGAGCAGCTGGTGAACTGCTGACCTTTTGGTTAGCAGCCGAGCTCTTAACCACTGTGCCACTAGGGAAGAAGTTTTAATGCAAGTTTAGTAGATATTCATTCTTGTCCAACTCGGGCATTTGATCAGTGTTGTTCTTACCTTTTAAAATAAAGGGGACAGGATGGTACAAACAAAGGCACACAAGGGTAGGGTGACTGACAAACTGTCAAGGCAGAAATGCTCCAGAAATCATGAGGCTATAGATTTCTCTTCCTGTAAATTCTGCACGCTAGCTTGTAAACTTCATTGCTAAGGAATCTGGCCAGGATGCTTGTATCTAAAAATGAATGGGAGTGAGAAGAGAAATGGAAGCTTGCCTGTATGTTGGGTTTTCCAGTCTGGGCTTTGTGTTAATTTCCTATGGCTGCCATAACAAATTACCACAAACTGGGTGGCTTGAAACAACAAAAATTTATTCTCTCACGGTCTGGAGGCTAGAAATTTGAACTCAGAGAGTCAACAAGAACATACTCTCCCTGAAGGCTCTAGGGAGGAATCTGTTCCATGCCTTTCTCTTAGCTTCTGGTATTGCTGGCAATCATTGATGTTCCTTGACTTGTGGATACATTACTCCAATCTCTGCCTCTGTGGTCAGATGGTGTTCTCCCTATGTGTCTGTGTCTCTTCTCTTATAAGGATACAGTCATACTGGATTAGGACCCACCTTAATGAACTTATCTTAACTTGATGACATCTACAAAGACCCTATTTCCAAATAAGGTCGCATTCACAGGTACTGGGGGTTATGACTTCAGCATATTATTTTGGGGACACAATTCAACCCATAACAGACCTTTAATAGGAAACCATCATGATGGCAGTTCTCACTATAGTGACTTTGCTTCCTAACCAATTTTTGGGTATGCAGAGTGGCTTCTTTGTGTTCATCACTGGGCTAAGTGCAGTGTGGGGGAAACCAAGAGACATGAGACACAGTTGTGTACCTAACATAGTTTGCACTTTAGATGATGAGACAAGACTAACAAATGGAAAACAATTAACTTGAAAATTGCTCTCCACATTTTTTTTCACATTACTAAAGAACATCAGAGGAGCCCTGGTGGTGCAGTGGTTAAGCAGTCAGCTGCTAACTGAAAGGTGGATGGTTCAAACATACCAGCTGCTCTATTGGAGAAAGATGTGGCAGTCGTCTGCTTCTGTAAAGATTAAAGCCTTGGAAATGCTATGGGGCAGTTCTACTCTGTCCTATAGGGCACAATGAGTCAGCAATGGGTTTATGTGAAAGACATCAGGCTATATCAAAGCATAGTCTTCAGATTGCATTCAACTCCTGCATGCTAGCTGAAACTCGTCTTCTCACAATGGATTGTGTGTCAGTGCATCACTGACCCCGGGTTGGAACTGTTGAATTAGAGAATGCCTGGTATGGTCCAAAGTTGCATTAAGCTTAAGACATTTAACAAAAGCAAAGATTAACAATTCAGAGGCCTTCAATGTGTCTGAATAGGCAGGATCTTAGAACTTTACATTCTGTTTTTTTTTTTTCAGGCCCATCTCAGTGCTGCTGGGATGCTGTTTAGGCCCTTGAGGCAAACTAAAATTCTGATTGGAGCCAAACATTTCAATAATATTTTTCAGCAAACATATGCTGACAACCTCCTCCGTGACAGATGCTGAGCCAAGCACCAGGGACACAATGATAAGAAAGACATGGGTCCTAAGCTGGAAAACCTTCCTGACTGAAGGTGGAGAAAGATCTGAGCTAGCTTTTTTCTATTTTCTTTATCTACCGCAGGACAACAACGTCCTTTACTTTTGGCCAAAGGTCAATCTGTAGTAAGCTGTTTTCCTTCTCCAGGTGATATTGGAGTGAAAACACATGGAATCTCCTGGTTAACAAATAATTCAAGCCATTTAATCACTCCATCCACATGTTACCCCTCTTTGTCTCCTTGAAAGGTCTTTTCTTCTAGTCTGGGCAATTGATGTTCAAGGGGATGGCTGTTGTTTCACTGACTTCAGTGACTCTGGGCTTGACTAACCTGCTTTCTAAGAATGCTCATTTTTCTTCTTTGTAGAAGTGAATCATTGCAATTTCCATTGAAGAACTAAAAATGTTGTTTTATGCAGAAATCATTAAGCCTGAAGAATAATGGTTGGAGTGTTTATTGATGCTTTGAATGACTTACATTTTTTTAATGTGCTCCCATGGAAAAAATACTTAAATTCATTTGGAAGCTTAATATTTACATGCTTTAAAGGGATTTGGAATTACTGCCATATTTCTATAGTTACAGTGATGAATAAAACAATTGTTATAATGATTTGTTTAATTTCAGTTCATAATTCCATCATACTATAATTCTAAAGTCATATTCATCATCTTCTCTTCCCTATTCTGTTTCTCCTCTTGCTTTCCGCCCTATATCTGCTAAAGACATTAAATAAACCAGTTGCCATCGGGTCAGTTCTGACTCATGGCGATGCCATGTGTGTCAGAGTAGAACTGTGCTCCCTGGGGTTTTCAATAACTTATTTTTCTAAAGTAGATTGCCAGGCTTTTCTTCTGAGGCACCTCTGGGTGGACTCGGACCTTCAACCTTTTGGCTAGCAGCCGAGCTTGTTAGCCATTTATACCACCCGGGGTCTCCATCTAGAGGCTGTTGTTACTGTTGTGTACCATCCTGTCGATTCTGACTCACCATGACACCATGTGTGTCAGAGTAGAACTGTGTTTCGCAGGGTTTTCAATGGCTGTTTTTTTCCAAAGTACACCGCCAACCTTTCTTCTGAGGTAGCTCTGGGTGCGCTCAAACTGCCAATCTTTCAGTTAGCAGTCAAGCACGTTAACCATTTGTACCACCCAGGCGCTCCTTGCTGTCAAGTCGATTCTGACCCCATAGGGTAGAGTAGAACTGCCTCACAGGGTTTCCAAGGAACGCCTGGTGGATTCAAACTGCCAACCTTTGGGTTAGCAGCCAAGTTTTAACCACTGCACCACCGCTAAGAAGTTACTCTCCCTTTAATCACTGAGAATCTGAAGGCTGGGAGCCTCTATGGGACCTCCCATTCATTTACTTTTGTGTCCAATTCATATCCTGCCATGCTGCCTCCCCAAACACATTCTTTCTTATTACCTCAGTAATGAGATACAGTTTTTAATTGGCAACATGGCTGTGCAGAAGACTCCATCTCCCGACCTTCCTTATAGCTAGATATGTTTGTGTATTAGGTAAGACCAATGAGATGTGAATGTAATGCAGTGAAGCAGCTTCTAGGAAGCCTCTTAAAAGACAGTGAGCATGCCATTTGCAGTATTCTTTTTTGTCCGTTCCTCCTATCTGCTGCCAGGCTGAAGCCCCAGCAGCCATCTTGAACCATGGGGCAACATCCTAAGGATAGTGTTACAGCAAGATAGGCAAAGGGTTGCTAGGTAATATAGAGCTGCCACACTAGTCCCAGACTGCTTAACTCTGGATTTCTTTCATGAGAGAGAAAAATAAATTTGTCTTTTTTTTTTTTTTTTTAAAAACAAACAAACAAATACTGTTCTGGGTTCTGTTTTACGTGAATCAAGTCTAATCTTGATCAATACACTTCATTATGTTCTGCCCCATCCTTGCCATTCTCACTGTTATTAATGTCTAAGGAGACTGAAAAGCAGTATAATGTAGGCCAAATAGTAGAAGGAATAACAGCACAGGCTTTGTAATAATCATTGTTTTTACTGAATGCTCTATCGTAGGTAGGATCACCTCTTTGTGCCCCCGTTTTGTCATTTTTAAGTGTGGGCCTCATACGTTTACTGTCAGGAACAAATGAGATAATGCCTATGCAAAACTCAGTGCATAGTGTCCGACAGTAAGTGATCCATAAAGGGTAGCTATTCTTACTATTACCATCTTTGGTTTAGTTTGACTTAAGAGGGATATCTTAGAACAAATACTATTGGACATGATATACTGATTCGATGATTTATTAAATATTCACCTGCCATTCATATTAACACTGGCCAAAGAAGCTTAAGACCTTTGTAGTACAGGAGAATATTAAAAAATATTATCATCCAACTTGGAAGATACTTCAGCTTCAGCTCCAGCAAATACATAGACTAGAGATAATTCGCTATAATTTTTGATCTGTCTTCCAAAAATAGCTTCTGTAATTTCCATGAGCCACTGTTGATTAAAGGAAATGATTAAAATTTAGTGTTTTCTCAAAGATAAGTAGATTTTTTTTTTTTTTTTGCTATTTAGATGCTATTTCTTTTGAATAAAATGTATATTGGTAAAAATTATTTTATGAGTTGACAAATTTATATAGTCCTTTTGGTAACAAATTGCACAGAGGTTTATATGTTTATTCTGTTTTCTCCCGTGAGTGAGAAGTCACAAGTGACCAGGGAAATGCTGATACAATCAACTAGTCAATCTGCAGGTAGAAGTGAGAGTTTCTCTTCTTACTTCTCAGAAGTCAATAATCCAAAATGATAAAGAAAAGTACCCAAAACTTGTGTCTCAACCCTATAGACAAGGAAATTAAGTAGTGATAGTAGATTTATAGTAGATTTAGGAGCTAGAGCTGAGGATAGAAGCCACCAAGATGATGACCAGCAGCTTCCTGGGACCATATACCCAGGATGCCAGGAAGAGCTGAATGAGAAAACAACAGAAGACTGGCTAGAGAAGGTCAGGTAGTGCCCTGTGGGGCTCTGGACTTAAGCATATCTGGGACCTAACCCTGTTACTATTACCTTTGTAAAATATTTAAATTCTCCAATTATTTGTTCCCTCATTTGCAAAATTGGAATAATATTAGGATCTTCTTCATGTGATTATTAAATAAGACAATATACAGAACATGATTAGTTTATTGTCTGGCACATATTAAGCATTCATGTAATAATAATAACAGCAACAACAATAGTGAATGATTACTGTTACAGTGAAAACTGTGAGAGTCGGAACTCAGTGGGACTGCCTTGTTTTTCCGGGTCTCACAAGTTTTCTACCCTCTATTGCTCGTTTTAGTAGAAAATATTTGAGTTTTCTTTCTCTGATGGGTTTCTGCCTTACACAGGTCCCGACTTTCTCAGGTTTTACCGTATTAACATAGAGATTTGCAGTGACATCAAAATTTGATCTTCTAAGATGCAAAGAGGAACATCAATCATCCTTATTTAAGTACCTCAGGATACGAAAGAAGAAAATTGTATGAGGAAAACCATTCGGGTTGTTGAGAATGATACGTTGATATTTATTAGATAATCTGTGAGAAATAGAAATCTCAGACTATTTTGGTAGGATCTTGAGTCAGATATAGAATCTGTGACCTTTTACTTCTTGCACATAATTAGTGACCTGGGAGGAGGATGATAGTGATAAAGAACTGAAAGGTTGTTACAAAGAAGCACGTAAGGATGTGCAAAATTATTTCACTCTCACCCCTATGTGGAGGAGTCAGAACTGTTCAAACTAAAAATGGCGAATGTGGAAATGGCTCCTATCAAATACAGACGATCTGAAAATGCATTATGACGGGCAAGATTTCTCTGAAGAAGCCAAGAAGTAAGGTTCTTGAAGATACTGTTTTTTCTTGATGCAACTATATTTGTAAAGGTAGTAATTTCTTATTTGACACTAACTGAGCAAAAGAAACGTGCTTAACAAGAAGCATTTCCGGAGATGTGCTAGGACTTGGAATCTCAAAGCAGAGCAAGACACACGTCTGCTCTTATGGAGCTCATAGAACATAAGTCATTTTACACCCAACATTGCATTGCCATGGAACTCCGTTTGTCTGATAATGTCATAAATGTAACCAGAGTAGGCATGCCATCTTCATGCTTAGAAACATAATCTAACTTCAGTACTACTTTAGAAGTTTATGTTATCTTATTTCTAATTTGGATGTTCGTCCAAAAGTAATGCAGTTCTGATCTGGCTATACATTAAAGGTATAAAAATATCCATCTGAGACAGTTTGTATGATTTTAATCCTGTAACATGGAATAAAATGTCTGATAACAGAAGACATCATATAGATGTGAGATCATTTTGCTGTAAAAGACCATCTGCCTACCTCTGTACAACATGGTTGAAAAGGTATAAAATGAAGACCCAAATCTCTTTATACCCTTGACGACCAGATGGCTGATGACAGACTGATGGTGGGGTGAAATCCACCCCAGTGCCCATCCAGCGAGTAGACATTAGGTAATAGGCAAACAAGACAGTTGCCAGGAATCAGAAAAACCATAGCATTTTAGAATTTCATCATTAAAATTCAGGATGAAGCTGAAAATTTTAGATCAGTAATTTTACGAGGGACCTTAGGAAAAAAATGACAGTGTAGAACAGGCAAAATGTAGCTGTATGGGGTATTGCAGTAGCTATGGCCACATCTGTGAAATGCTACATATTCTTGAATTTGGAATAAGCTGAATGTGTCTTATCTTGGGGGGCTATCGACTTGATGTTAAGCATGTTACTGTTGTTACGTGCTATCGAGTCGCTTCCAGTTCATAGCGACCCTATAAACACAATGAAACCTTCTTGTGCCGTGTTAAGCATACTGTAGTGGAAAAGGAACTCAAGAGTCGACCATTTTAATCCGGCTTCAAAATCTGCAGTGCTCAGTAACCTTGGGCAATACATTCAATCTTTAAGCGTCCCTGTTTCCTGCTTAGGAAAAAAGGAAAAGTATTCCAAAGCCCTTCTTTCCAAGGCAAAAGAGTTGTACAATGCTTGACAGGGCATCGAGATCAATGAAAATTAATAACAATGTTTCTTCTTCAGAGACAAACCTCTTACTTTTGCTGAAGTATTTTTATATGCTGTCTGGTTAGAGAGAATATGAGAAATGAGCCTCCCTGATTCTAATTTTTGGCTGGAAGTCTTGGCTGGCTATTGCAACAATCTGTTATTGCTGGTTATTGCTATGGGGGTGAGTTAATGCCAGCCATTCAGATGTTCACTAATATCAGTATTGCACGGAATGGCAGGTTTCTGCTTCCAGTGATGAATTTGCTATGCTCTGCAGCACAAGCCAAAAAGACCCTTTTGCCATCCCTTGGCCTCCCTGGGGTTTTGGGCCTGCAGTTCACATTCTCTGTACTTCCTCTAGCTTGTTAGTCAGTTTACAGCCATCTGTCTTTGTACCATTAACCCACTTGATTGGACACCATACAGTTGTTTTCTGTGCCTGTTCTGGTAAATTATGTGCCACTGCTGTTAGGCATCTGAGGTGCATGCTGTTCTAATGGCAGCTCTCTCAGAAGGGATCTAGGTGGAGAATACCTCTGTGAGAATTTATCTCAGCCACCAGGAAACTGTTTCCTGAAGTTGTGGCAGAGTTTGGCTCTTGGGGGGAAATTGAATAAGGGCAATCCTTGAACACTGGCTATAAGAACTAGTGAGGCAACAAAGTCTCATTCTTAACTGGTCAGTGGATCAGATGGAAGTACTCAAAAGCATAAGAGAAAATAAAGTGGAGACCGAAGCAATTTTCTGGCCCTGGAGGAAAAATGATAGCACAAAGGAGAGTGATAACATGTGAATAGTTAGCAACAAGACTGTAAATTGCCTCCTCTCCTTTTCTTCAGCCTGTCTCCATCAAGGATGCTCTATCATGGATGATCTTCCTAACTTCTGCTCATGCTGCTTGGCTAAGATAAGGAGAAACAGATAAAACCAGCCTGTGGTTCCCTGGAAGGCCTTCTACTACTGGGAGAACAGAGCTAGCATGTCTTCAGGAGAAAAGGCAGTATACTGGGGTCAGAGCTAAAATGGATTTTTCTGCTGGCTCTTCAGAATTCTATAGAGCAATTTTGAAAAATGCTGTCTCAAGAAAGAAATAAAATGACAGTGGTTGTATGTGAAGCAAATAGGGTGGCTACTGTGGTTTCCTAGGATTTCTCCAATACCAAATGTCCTGTTTTCACTTAATATTCACATTAAGTGTTGTATGATATTCTTTGTAAATTGCCTTTCTTGATTGAGCTTTGTGCAGCGAATAAGGATGATTAAGTGGGGTGGAGAAAAGGTTAAGTGAAGGAAGGAGAGGAGAATTCAAGAAAGATGGCATGGATTTTGGTTCTCCATTTTAGAAGTTCATTCCTAGCATTTTTATTAAAATTGCTTTGCAATCAGATGTTTTATCTAAGTGCAGTGCAGTGGATTGCTTTTATATGACCTTTTTTGCCATGGTCTTGTAACTCCCACCAAATGATCGGATGGGACTATGCAAATAAGGTGTTTGTGGCCCACCAAAGGGATCGAACATCTTGCTAATAATGCAAGTAAGGTGCATGGCACCTTTGTGGGGGTGAGACCGTGCAAATAAGGTGTATGGAACCCTAATGAGCAGATTGGTCAGTTTTGTCATCATGCTAGACTCAAAATGAGCCATCCCAGAGTTGGAAAGGAGGGATATCACTACCACCAAGAAGAAGATATGGGAGTGGAGTGCCTCCTTTGGACCCGGGCTCCTTGTGCTGAGAACCTCCTAGACCCAGGAGACAGAGAGAGAGAGCTGTAACACTGGATGTGGCTCAAGACAGCAAGAAGCAGTGGCAGAGAAATGGTGGCAGCAGAACTAGGAGACCAGTGTGAGATAGTGCAGTCGGCTTCCTGGCTCACGGAGCAAGGTGGTTACAGTAGGTATGCCAACCTCGGAGTGAGAGAGCTGAGAGCCTTTAGGCAGGAGGCTTCCTGGTGGTGTGGGATGCCCCTAGGCACTTACTGGTGGAGCTAAACAGCTTTGTAACACTTGCCCAAGTAGGGAAGAGGCTGAGCCGAGACGCTGAGGGCCAGAGAGAAGCTTGCCTGCATGTAAGGATGAGAAGAGGCTGTCCTGATCAAAGAACTGTATCCTGAGTCATTCCTGACCCTGAATTGTAACTTGTTACTTCCCTAATAAACCTCTTAACTGTGAGTATGGCCTGTGAGTTCTGTGTGGCCATTGCAATGAATCATCGAACCCAGCGGAGGAGTACAGAGTGCTGTGGGAGGGACGGCTGGTATCAGAATTGGTGAAACGTTTGAAGAGAGGAGGTATGTCTGACTTTCGTCTCATAGGAATCAGGCTTGGGTTGTTGGTCTTGATTCTCCTTCCCCCTTGTGAAGTTAGAGGAGATCAGATGCCCCCACGCCACCATTTTCATAGTAAGCAACTATTATTAGCTTTATTAAGGTGCACTGTGCCATAAAGAGTAGTTTTCCAAATGACAATTCAACTATTAGAGGACTGGTGTAAAAATGAATATAAACTTAGGTAAAGTATAAGGGATTCCTTTGGACACCATTGAGTAGATCCTGTAGGCTGTTTGGTTGCTCCAGCCTGGGCTTCAAATATTAGCTTCATGAAACCTTTATAAACTGATGAAGTGCTTTAGTGTCTCTAGAGAGATGCTTGGAGAGAGGGGTGCATGTAGGCTAATCGAGTCTGCTGTTTAAAATGCACAGTTTTTAAGTGTAAAGTAATGAAATTACATTCTTTTTTTGGAGAAGGCAGTCTAGAGAATGGCGGATCTGCCAAGACTGAGTGTGGAACATCCTGTTAGCCTCAAATATCACCATGGTCTTGGCTTGGGTTGTGGGTTGAATTGGTTGCTCTGAAAAGACATGTTAAAGTCCTAATCCCTGGTACCTGTGAATGTGACCTTATTTGGACATAGGATCGAATTTGGACATAGGGTCCTTACAGATGAAATCAAGTTAAGATGAGGTCCTACTGGATTAAGGTGGGCCCTAAATCCAATAACTCATTATAAGAAGATAGATATATAAAGACATAGAGATATTTACAGGGAAGACTGCCACATGAAGATGGAGGCACAAATTGGAGTGATGTAACTTCAAACCAAGGAATGCCAAGACTTTAGGTTAAGAGATTCCAAACAGAATTATTTCTCTGTGAGCTGGTTATTATCAGCTTTACTTGATAAGTTACTATAATAATGAGAAGAGTTCAGAAAGAAACTGGCCAGTTTGAAAGCAGTATTGCTCCCAATTCTGGAATTTCCAAGGTTGGAAAATTGATCAGATCTTGTGTCAAGACTAAATCTGGATTATGCCTTTCATACTTTTTGTTTCTTTGTTTTGTTTTTATTTATTAATTTATTTTTGAACATTTTATTGTGGTTTGAGTAAAAGTTTACAAAGCAAATTAGTTTCCCATTCAATGATTTACACACATTCTGTTTTGTGACATTAGTTGCAATCCCCTCAATGTGACAGCACTCTACCTACTTCCTCCCTGGGTTCTCTATTTGCATTTGTCCATCTTCCCTACTGCTTCCTGCCTTCTAAACTTTATTGTTGGGTAAATGTGGCCCTTTTGGTCCTCTATGGTTGATTGTTCTGAGGAGCATGTTCCTCAAGGGTGTTATTGTTAACTTTGTAGGCCTGTGTATTGTTTGGCTGAAAGGTGATCTCCACAAGTGGGTTCAGCTCCAGGTTTGAAGGGTGTCTAAGGGCCATAGTCTCAGGGGTTCAACGAGTCTGGTCTTTTCCGTAAATTTGAATTTTGTTCTACATTTTTCTCCCACTCTGTCCAGGACCTTCTCTTGTGATCCTGATCAGAGTGGTCGGTCAGTAGTGATAGCCAGGCACCATCTAGTTCTTCTGTTCTCAGGCTAGTGGAGGCTGTGGTTCACGTGGTCCATTAGTCTTTTGTACTAATTTTTTCCTTGAGTCTTTGAGTTTCTTCACTCTTTTTTGCTCAGCACAGGAAGAGACCAGTAGTTGTATCTTAGATGGCTGCTCGCAAGCTTTTAAGACCCCAGTCAGTACCCACCAAAGTAGGATGTAGAGCATTGTCTTTATGGACTATATTATGCTGATTGACATAGATGTCCCCCAAGACTGTGGTCCTAAGCCCTCAAGCTCAGTGACTCAGTCCCTCAGTTTCTTGATTATGGCTAAGGAGCTTTCATAACTTTACACCCTGTATCCTCTACCATATACATGGATATCTTGCAGCACATATAAATACATATGTAGAAATATCCTCTGCCAAATCTATATATGCTCGTGGGTGTACTCCCATATTCCATCCCACACCTGTTCAGTTTACGTAGCTGCCTATGTATCCACTTGTAAATTATTGTTTGTTATTACTGTTATTGCAGGATTGTGTATGTAACAGTGTTTACCGTTGTTGCCTTTTACTCTTGCGTACCTCCCAGTGTCTTCCTTTGCCTTAGTCATGTTGTGCTGACATCCCCCTTATTGTGTGTTGCCTTTCCCTTCATCCAAATTAATATGTGTCTACTGTCTAGTCAGTGATTTTCCCTCCCTCTCTCTCTCATCCCTGGTGATCATCAAAGAATGTTTCTTTCTGTGTGTAAACCTTTTCTTGACTTCTTACAATAATGGTCTCATGCAATATTTGTCCTTTTGTGATAGACGTACTTCACTCAGCATAGTGTCCTCCAGGTTCTTACTTTATTGTGAGGTGTTTGTGGATTCATTGTTATTCTTTAAGGTTGTGTAATACTGCATTGTGTATATGTACCATAGTTTGTTTATCCAGACATCCGTTGGTGGGCACTTAGGTTGTTTCCATCTTTTTGCTGTTGTGAATAAGGTTGTGATGAAGATGGGTGTGCACTGATCTATTCGTGTCACGGCTCTTATTTCTCTAGGATATATACCTAGTAGTGGGATTGCTGGATCATATGCTATCTCTATTTCTGACTTTTTAAGGAAGCACCATACCATTTTCCACAGTGGTTGTACCATTTTACAATCCCACCAGCTGTGTATGAGAGTTCCAATCTCCCCACACCGTCACCAGCATTTGTTGTTTTCTGTTTCTATGATCATTGCCATTACTGCCAGAGGGAGATGATATCTCATTGTTGTTTTGATTTGCTTCTTTCTAATGGCTAATGATTGCGAGCCTCTCTTCATGTATTTCTTGGCTACCTGAATGTCTTCTTTGGCGTTCATGTCCTTTGCCTATTTTTTGGTTGGACTGTTTGTCTTTTTGTTGTTGAGATATTGAAGTTTTCTATAAATTTGATCCAATCGAATGTGGAAATTATTAAACAATATCGTTAATATCACATGCAAGTAAAATTTTGCTGAAGATCATTCAACAGTGGTTGCAGCAGTATATCAACAGGGAACTTCCAGAAATTCAAGCTGGATTCAGAAGTGGACATGGAATGAGGGATATCATTGCTGATGTCAGATGGATCCTGGATGAAAGCAGAGAATACCAGAAAGATGTTTACCTATGTTTTATTGACTTTGCAAGGGCATTTGGTTATGTGGATCATAACAAAGTATGGATAACATGCAATCAGAATGTACTGATAATTACTGGTGATTGGAATGCAAAAGTTGGAAACAAAGAAGAATGATCAGTAGTTGGAAAATATAGCTTCGGTGATAGAAACGATGCAGGAGATTGCATGATAGTTTTGCAAGACCAGTGACTTCTTCATTGCAAATACCTTTTTTCACCAACATAAACGGTGACTATACACATGGACCTCACCAGATAGAATGCACAGGAATCAAATTGACCACATCTGTGGAAAGAGAGGATGGAAAAGCTTAATGTCATTAGTCAGAACAAGGCTGGGGCTGACTGTGGAACAGACCATCAGTTGCTCCTATGCAAGTTCAAGTTGAAACTGAAGAAAATTAGAACAAGTCCAAGAGAGCCAAAGTACGTTCTTGAGTATATCCCAGTTGAATTTAGAGACCATCTCAAGAGTAGATTTGATGTATTGAGCACTAATGACCGAAGACCAGATGAGTTGTGGAATGACGTCAAGGACATCATACATGAAGAAAGTAAGACATCATTAAAAAGACAGGAAAGAAGGAAAAGACCAAAATGGATGTCAGAAGAGACTCTGAAACTTGCTCTCGAGTGTCGAGTAGCTAAAGCAAAAGGAAGAAATGAGGAAGTAAAAGAGCTGAAAAGAAGATTTCAAAGAGCAACTCGAGAAGACAAAGTAAAGTATTATAATGACATGTACAAAGACCTGGAGATAGAAAACCAAAAGGGAAGAACATGCTCGGCATTTCTCAAGCTGAAAGAACTGAAGAAAAAAATTCAAGCATCAAGCTGTGGTACTGAAGGATTCTACGGGGAAAATATTAAATGACGCAAAACATCAAAAGAAGATGGAAGGAATACACAGAGTCACTATACCAAAAAGAATTGGTCAACATTCAGCCATTTCAGGAGGTAGCATATGATCAGGAACCGATGGTGCTGAAGGAAGAAGTCCGAGCTACACTGAAGTCATTGGTGAAAAACAAGTCTCCAGGAATTGATGGAATATCAATTGAGATGTTTCAACAAATGGATGCAGAGCTGGAAGTGCTCACTCATCTATGCTAAGAAATTTGGAAGACAGCTACCTGGCCAACCAGTTGGAAGAGTCCCATATTTATGCCTATTCCCAAGAAAGGTGATCCAACTGAATGTGGAAATTATTGAACAATATTATTAATATTACATGCAAGTAAAATTTTGCTGATGATCATTCAAAACTAGCTACAGCAGTACATTGACAGAGAACTGCCAGAAATTCAAGCTGGATTCAGAATGAGGTGTATCATTGGAATGAGGTATATCATTGCTGATGTCAGATAGATCCTGGCTGAAAGCAGAGAATACCAGAAAGATGTTTACCTGCATTTTATTGACTATGCAAAGGCATTTGACTGTGTGTATCATAAGAAATTATGGATAACATTGCAAAGAATGGAAATTCCAGAACACTTAATTGTGCTCATGAGGAACCTCTACATAGACCAAGAGGCAGAACAGAACAGAACAAGAAAGCAGAACAACGGGATGCTGCGTGGTTTAAAGTCAGGAAAGCTGTACATCAGGGTTGTATCCTTTCACCATACCTATTCAATCTGTATGTTAAATATTCCGAGAAGCTTGACTATATGATGAAGAATGCAGTATTAGGATTGGAGGAAGGCTTATTAACAACCTGCATTATGCAGATGACACAACTTTCCTGCTGAAAGTGAAGAGGACTTGAAGCACTTACTGATGAAGATCAAAGACCACAGCCTTCAGTATGGATTACACCTCAACATAAAGAAAACAAAAATCCTTACAACTGGACCAATGAGCAATATCATGGTAAATGGAGAAAAGATTGAAGTTGTCAAGGATTTCATTTTACTTGGATCCACAATCACACCCATGGAAACAGCAGTCAGGAAATCAAAAGACACATTGCATTGGGCAAATCTGCTGCAGAAGACCTCTTTAAAGTGTTGAAAAGCGAAGATGTCACCTTGAAGACTAAGATGCGCATGACCCAAGCCATGGTGTTTTCAATCACCTCATATGCATGTGAAAGCTGGACAATGAATAAGGAAGACCGAAGAAGAATCGATGCCTTTGAATTGTGGTGTTGGTGAAGAATATTGAATATACCATGGACTGCTAGAAGAATGGAAAAATCTGTCTTGGAAGAAGTACAACCAGAATGCTCCTTAGAAGCAAGGATGGCAAGACTATGTCTCACACACTTTGAACATGTTATCAGGAGGGACCAGTCCCTGGAGAAGGACATCATGCTTGGTAAAGTAGAGGGTTGGCGAAAAAGAGGAAGATCCTCAATAAGGTGGATTGACACAGTGGCTGCAATGATGGGCTTAAACATAACAAAGATTATGAGAATGGCCCAGGATTGGGCAGTGTTTAGTTCTCTTTTACGTAGGGTCGCTATGAGTCCAAAACGACTTGATGGCACCTAACAAGTTTGTCCCTATTTTTTTCTTCCATGATCTTTATAGTTTTAGGTTTTACATTTAGAGCCTTGATCCATCTTGACTTAGTTTTTGTATATAGCATGAGATATGGATCCTAATTCATATTCTGCAGGTGGATATTGAGTTTTGCCAGCATCATTTGTTAAAGAGACTCTCTCTTCCCCATGTAATGAATTTCAGCGCTTTGTCAAAGATCAGCTGTCCATAGGTGGATGGATTTACTTGTGGGTTCTTAATTCTGTTCCATTGGTCTATATGTCATTGTACCAGCACCAGGTTGTTTTGACTGCTGTGACTGTGTAGTAGGTTCTGAGATTGGGAAGTGTGAGGCCTCCTATTTTGTTTTTTTCTTCAGTAGTGCTTTGCTTATTCAGGATCTCGTTCCTTTGCATATGAAGTTGTTAATTAGTTTTTCCATCTATTTAAAGAATATTGACAGAATCTGGATTGGGATTGCATTATATCTATAGATTGCTTTAGGTATTATTGCCATTTTCACAATGTTACTTCTTCCTATCCATGAACATCGTATGTTCTTTCATGTATGTAGGTCTCTTTTGTTTTCTTGCAGTAGTGTTTTGTAGTTTTCTTTGTGTAAGTCTTTTACATTCCTGGTTAAGTTTATTCATTAGTATTTATCTTTTTGGGGACTATTGTAAATGGTATTGTTTTCCTGATTTCCTTTTTGGAGTTCTCCTTTTTAGTGCAGAGGAACTCAACTGATTTTTTTGATTTTTTTATGTTGATCTTGTATTCTGCCACTTTGCTGAATCCTTCTATTAGTTCCAGTAGCTTTCTTGTAGAATCTCTGGGATTTTCTATTATAGGATTATATCATCTGAAAATAGGGATAATTTTATTTCTTCCTTACCAATCTGGATGCATTTTATTTCCCTTTCTTGTCTTATTTTCTGCCTAGGACTTCTAGTACAATATTGAATAAGGGTAGTAACAAAGAGTATCCTTGTCTGTTTCCTATTCTCAAGGGGAATGCTTTCAGTCTCTCACCATTGAGAATAATATTGGCTGTTGGTTTTGTACATATGCCCTTAATTATGTTGAGGAATTTCACTTCTATTCCTATTTTGCTGAGAGTTTTTATCAGGAATGGGTGTTGGGTTTTATCAAATGCCTTTTCTGCATCCATTGATTTATCATGTGGTTCTTTTCCTTTGTTTTATTTATGTGCTGAATTACGTTGATTAATTTTCTAATGTTGAACCATCCTTGCATACCTGGTGTAAATTCCACTTTGTCAGGATGTATTTTTTTTTTTTAATATTGTGTTGGGTTCTATTGGCTATGATTTTTTGGAGAATTTTTGCATCTATATTCATGAAGGATATTTGTCTACAATTTTCTGTTTTAGTGGTGTCTTTGCCTGGCTTTGGTATCAGTGTTATGCTTGCTTCATAGAACGAATTCAGAGAATCCCATCCTTTTCTTTGTTCTGGAATAGTTTGAATAGAATTAGTGTCAGCTCTTCTCTGAATGTTTGGTAGAATTCTCCAGTGAAGTCGTATGGGCAGGGTTTTTTTTTTTTTTTTGGTTGGCTTCATATTCCTTTTTAACTCTTCTTTAAACCTCTGGGTTAAGATGTTCCCCAGTAAATCCTTATAGTTCAGCTAAATGGCTCAGGGAAAAAAAAGATAAGAGACAGATTCTAATGGAACCGTTAGTTAATCTGTAATTAAGTCTATCAAGGAATATCTCAAAAAGAATTATGAGTTTAGCTATTGACCTATAGAGCTATCTAGAATCAAATAAAATACCTCTACTAATGAAAATTTGACTTTTGAGAGAGTCGTATTGCCAAAAGTTCTGCACACCTAGATAAAAAGAGATTGTGACCATTGAAATGTAAAATCTTTTTTGTTGTGTTACTATTCCTTCAAAGAGGACTTATTCACCAATGACTTCCTTAGGGGTTAAGGAAGATAACCGAAAGGGAAAGACCTCCCAGAAGGCATAGCCAAAAGCCATGGGCAACAATGGGCTGCAGTGCTCCTCCCAGGGAACAGAACTGGGACCCAGTCAAGGAATATTCCCTATGCTTAGGGTGGGAAACTCACAAGGCTTTCCAGTGGGATTTCAGAATTTATATGGAACAGTGATTGCTGTGTACCTCCCATTCTGAACAAGAGTGTTTATTTTAATTGTTCTGATCCTATTCTACCACTGTATATTGGTTGTGTTGGAGGCAGAGGAGCCTCATACCAATCTCAGGTTAGGCTCTCACAGGATCTTGAATGTGAGCAAGATGCTATGATTGGTTAAGACTTTGAGATATCTTCCTGGAGGTGGTGAGAGTATTTTGTGGACAGAAGAGAAGGAAATATTTGTAACTAAGACGGTGGATTGTGATAAACTGAACTATTGTTCCCAGGTGTTCTTTTTGTGTGTGTACATCCGCACCCACTGATTTTTTGACTTGGTCATCTGATATGCTTTGGCCAATGGAATGTGAGCAGGCATTATGCATGTTATGTCTGAACAGAGGCTTTAAGTGGAATATTCGGCCTCTTGCACTTCTGTCTTATGCCATGAGAACATATATCCCAAAGAGAGCTACTCTTTCAGCTCCAGGGTCTTAGAATGAGGAGACATATGGAGCATGATCATTTTCATAAGCTGTTGATATTTTTGGATTATGTTGGAAGCCCTCAAATCTATTGTGGGGCTTTTCCTGTGCAAATGGGTGGTGCTGTATATCAAAAGATGCCAAGATAGGTAGATAAGTTTAGCAGCAGAGGAAAAATACTTCTGAGGTTTTCTCCTCCTGCTTCTTCTGATAATACTCCTACACTTATATTGGGATGTGGCTTGTTATGGTGCCAGAGGTAGGTGTTTGGGAATTGCTAAATTGAGATGTCATTATGTATTATTACTGGTGATATTTACATTGATCATCCGATTAAGACAGTGTCTGCCGGGTGTCTCCATTGTAAAGTTACTATTTTTTATTTTTGTAATTAATAAGTATCTTGGGGGAGATACTATAAGACTACGTAAATATCCTGTTTATCCTCACACTTTCCATTTTAGTATCTATCAGAGGGACCTTGTCTTTTTCAAGTATTAGTGTATGTTTTAATGGTGATGTCCCATTTCTTATTCCTTTTAAATTTATTAATTAGATTTCTTCTATAAGGAATACATGTACCTTCTCCCCTGCTTTTTTACTTATTATTTACATCAGTATGGATTCATGGATATTTATTTTATTCCATGGGTTTTAATACAATGCTGTCATTATTTGTTACTCAGTTTTTTTTCTCTTTTCACCATAAGAAGACCCTGTATGTTGCTTCCTGTGTCTAGGCTCATCTTGTATTTTCCCTACTCCAGTCCAGGAATCAGCAACTTCTTCAAGGGGCCCTGGTTTCCTTTAGAAAGTATTTAGAAACCAAGAACTGGGTGCTAGTCGTGTTCATTGCTATTAGGGTGTCGTTGTTTCTAAACCCTTTCAGTGGGCATATAAGAAATATATGTATGTATATTAAGTCATGCATACATCTCTCTTTCTCTCTATCTGTCTGTCTGTCTACCTGCCTATCTATCCATAAGTTCATACTGATAATGCTCATTCCAGTGCAACACCATCAGGTTCATTCTAGTCTTACTCGTTTTTCTTTTAACTGCTTTCTTTGACAGCAAGAAATCTGGCTCTTATTATCTACAATATATTTACTTATATGTTAAATCCTAGTGTACATTACATATAAGGTAATTTCAGATTATTAACCCATATTCCTGTGGAAAACACATTTACTAACTAGATTAGCTCTATTTTCTTTAGGATCTAGGATTATTTTGATAATATATTTTATTTTCTCTCAAATTTAGTTTTCAAGGTGACCTTCTCCAATATCAGATATAGTGAGATATAGATTTTGTGCTACGGGTTATCACTAGAACACAGCAGTGTGGAAACTCTATGCAGATAGCAAAGATACTTGTAATCTGAAAGAAAAAAAAATTCATCTAAACTTTCTTATTTTATAACTGGAGGTAGACACTTTGGTATGACTTCACAGCTCTTCCCATTATCAGCTCTAAATCAATATTCCCATGAAGTCTCAGAGCAACATACTAAATTGGGAAGGGAATCCCATACCATCACTTAAATCTATAGATTTCAGCTATAGAATTAATAAATCAAAATGACCTAAAGTTCACTGCAGCTACTATTTTTGAGCAGAACTCAGCAACTTGTGAGGGTTATTATAGCTCTATGTATCTATATTATATCTCTCTTATGTGGTAGCTTCCTAAAAATTATATGTATAATTTATAACTTCTAAGACTGATGTTTTCCAAGTTCATAGTAAGTGGCAATACTTTTCAAACCCAGATGATACAAAGGAAATTCTTAAAATTATGTTAGAAAATTAAAATAATAACATTGTAGTATTTATACCTATTGAAATTGCAAAAATTAAATAATGACAATGAATGTAGGTAACCCATTCATTCAATATATATTTATTTAGTCTCTCCTGTATGCTAGGTGCTGAGAAGACAGTTATAATCAAAACAGACAAAAATCTCTGCTTTCACAGTATTTATATTTCAGCAGAAGATGGACAATAAACCAAATAAGCATGTTATATAGTATTATTGGAAGATGATAAGTGGTATGATGAAAGGAGCAGAAAATTGGGTAGGGAGTTGTGATGCAGTGAATTACTTAATAAGTCTTTTCTAGCCATAGTCTTTCTACCTGTCTGTCTACCTCGTCTTACTCGTTTTTCTTTTAACTGCTTTCTTTGACAGCAAGAAATCTGGCTCTTATTATCTACAATATATTTACTTATATGTTAAATCCTAGTGTACATTACATATAAGGTAATTTCAGATTATTAACCCATATTCCTGTGGAAAACACATTTACTAACTAGATTAGCTCTATTTTCTTTAGGATCTAGGATTATTTTGATAATATATTTTATTTTCTCTCAAATTTAGTTTTCAAGGTGACCTTCTCCAATATCAGATATAGTGAGATATAGATTTTGTGCTACGGGTTATCAAAACAGACTTTGTGACTCCCACACAATGATTGGGTGGGATTATGTAAATTAGTGCATGACACCCTTGTGTAGTTGGGACCATGCAAATAAGGTCTGGAACCCTAATGAGAGGATTGATCAGTTTTGCCATCCCTCTAAGCTTAAAATGAGCTATCCCAGAGGTAGAAAGATGTGACCTAACTACTACGAAGAAAGAACAAGGAGTGGAGCATGTCCTTTGGACCCAGGGTCCCTGTGCTGAGAACCTTCTAGACCCAGGAGACAGAGAGAGAGAGAGAGAGAGAGAGAGAGCTGTGATACTGGAGATAGTACAAGATGGCAAGAAGCAGTAGCAGAGAAACAGTGGCAGCAGAACCAGGAGACTGGCATGAGATGGTGCAGTGGGCTTCCTGGCCCATGGAGCGAGGCGATTACAGTTGGTGTGCTGACCCTGGACCGAGAGAGCTGAATGCCTTTGGGCTGAGGCTTACTGGTGGAGTGGGGTGCCTCTGGGCACTGATTGGCAGAGCTAAAGAGCTTTGTAACACTTGTCTGAGCAGGGCTGTGGTGAGGCCAATGGGCTGAGAGGCTGAGAGGCTGAGAACCAGAGAGACGCCTGCCTGCAGGCATGTCCGAGAAAAAGCTGTCCTGATTGAAGAACTGTGTTCTGAGTCGTTTCTGATCGTGACTTGTAACCTGTTACTTCCCTAGTAAACCCCATAATTGTGAGTATTGTCTATGAGTTCTGTGTGGCCATTGCAACAAATTATCAAACCCAGAAGAGAAGTAGAGAGTACATTGGGAGGGATGGCTGGTGTCAGAATTGGTAAAAAGGTTGGAGGGCGATGGTATATCTGACCTCCACCTCATAGCAATCAGTCTTGGGCTGTTGATGCTGATAATGATTCTCCCCCCTTGTAAAGTTAGAGGAGGTCAGATAACCCCACCACACCATTTTTACAGGAGTAAAAGGGATTGGGGTGGATTATAAATTTAATTAGGGTGGTTAGAGAAGGCCTCATTGGAAAAGTGACCATAGGGCAAAGACTTGAAGGAAATGAAGGTGGCTGGAGTGGAATGAAAAAGTAGTGAGTTGGGGTACAGGGGCAAACAGTGAGAAGCAGGCTGAGAGTGGAGTGTCTTGAAGCCAATTGTATAGACTTTAGCTTATACTTTATTTGCAAAAGGAAGCCACTGGGTGGGGGTGGGGGGGTGTTAAGGAGATGTTTGATATGATCAAGATCTTGGTATTGCCAAATAACTGCAAGCTCTCCAAAAACTCAGTCCGTGCATCCCATTCTCTGATCCCTGTTTCTTGTCTTTCCAGTTTATTTTGTTTAGAATCCTGAAGTCAATGATCCTCTGACCCTACCAGGATCTCCAACCCAATGATCTCAGTTCCTTTGTCTTGTCCCCTACCCCTTGATGCCCTCTCCCCACTTCTTAGCCTGGTGAAATTCTGAAGTCAATCATTATAATCACTACATTAACTACATTCAAAGGTCCGTTGCTCTTCTTTCTTTTCCTGCTGTCATTCCACACCTGCGCTGGTGCAGCTAAACATGACTGGAGGAAAACACACATCCTCAAGGACTATCTGATTATAAATTAGTGACCATTCACTCTCCCACTCTCCTAGACAATGACTTCTCACCTCTTGCCTCAAACCTACAGTATGTTGTCTCCATCTTCTCTCTCCGTATTTCTATCTTACTAAAAAGTTAGAAAATGAGAAGAGATCTTCCACAGACTTCCACACTTATCTACCCACCATTAATGTCTTTCACAGTCTCCTTTACCTTCTTGCCTATAACCAGAGGTAAATTTTAATGCTCTAATCTAAAACTTATCCCTCCACATTGTGTACTGGATCCCATTCTTTATCACCTACTCAAGCACATTGGTCCTCCCATCCCACAAAATCAAGTTTTTTACTCACTACTGGATCATATTCATTAATATGCTGTTGTTTCTCCCATTAAAAAAACAAAAAACCTTTCTTCAAGCCTTATCGCCTCATCAACAATTGCTCTATTTCTTTACTCTTCCTTGCAGCAAAATCCCTCAGAAGTATTGTCTCTACTCACTGACTCTACATTCTCTCTTCCCATTCTCTGTTACATTGCTCTCAGTCAGGGTTTCATTTTGACCACACCATTAAATTTGCTTTGTCAAGGTCACATTATTCTATCCCCTGCTCATTTCTCAGCCTCACATTACTTGACCTATCAGCAGTATCTGTCAACAGCTGATCACTCACTCCTTTCTTCACTTGGCTTCCAAGACACCACACTTACTGGTTTCCTTTTTACCTTATCGATGGCTCCTTCTCAGGCTCCTTTGCTGATTTTGTTTTTCTCCTGCTCTCTTAATGATGGAGTTACCTGAAGCTTAGTTCATGATTCTTTTTTTTTTATTTATACCCACTTCTTTGAGTCTCACCTAGTCTCATAGCTTTAAATACTCATATATGCCCCAAACTCCCAAATTTTTATCTCCAACACAGACCTGTCACTCAGACTATATACTTCTATATCTACTTGGCTGCATAATAAATGCCTCAGTCTCAGCTTGTCAAAATGAAACTCTGATTTTCACCACCAACATGCTCCACCTCTAGTCTTCCCATCTCAGGTGAGAGAAACTTCATCCAACTTTTTTCTCAGGCCAGAAAGCTTGGATTCACCCTGGGCTTTTTGTTCATTCATATCTCACTTTCAATCAGGGTATTACTTTTACTTTATTTTCATAGAATTTTCCATTTATTCAGAAAATGACCTCTTTCACCACTTTTGGTGCTATGATCCTGGTCTGGATCCACCATCATCCCTTACCTGGATTATTACAGTTGCCTCATAATTGGTTTTTCTGGTTCAGTCTTCTTCCAGATTTTGTTAGCACAATGAATAGTAGACAACATGAGAATAGACTATAAGAAGGGCAAGAGTGGAAGCAAGGAAAACTGAAGGGAGGCCAAATACAGGGAGGTGGAGAGATGGGTCAGATTCTTGATATATCTGGAAGGTAGGTACAATAGGATTTGCAGATGAGAGAAGGAAGTGTGTCAAGAATGCTTACAAGGTTTTGGGCCTGAGCAGTTGAAACAATGGAGTTGTGATGAAAGTTGTGTGATTCTACATTCCTAGTGACTCTAAATATTACAGTGTTTTTTAAAGAGCAACATGGCAACCTGTATCATGAGCCTTAAACATTCATACTTTTTGAACCAGTGGACCTATTTTGATTTTTTTCAAAAAGGGAAAAGGCTCTGTTTACAAATATGGTTATTATAGTGTTATTTACTATAGTACAAAAATTAACATGGAAAAGTTTTGTAATATAATATTAAGTGAAAATGTGAAGCATTGTGTTCCTCTGATTAGAACAATGTAAAATATTTATGTAAGTAGACAAGTCAAAATCAGAATATGCGAAAGAAAAGTAAGTAATTATTCTAAGCTAGTGAGAAAAGGAGTTGTTTATTTTTAAATTAAAACATTTCTAATGTTTTGAGCTTTTCCATCCTCTTTTTCCACAGATGTAGTCAATTTGATTCCTGATTTTTTTTTTTTTATCCAGTGAGGTCCATGTGTATAGTTGCTGTTTAGGTTGTTGGAAAAAGGTATTTGCAACGAAGAAGTCGTTCGTCTTGTGAAATTCTATCATGCAATCTCTGGTGTCTTTTCTATCACGAAAGGCATATTTTCCAACTTCTTCTTTGTTTCCAACTTTCACATTCCAATCACCAATAATTATCAATGCATCTTGGTTGCATGTTTGGTCAATTGCAGACTGCAGAATTTGGTAAAAATCTTCAATTTCTTCATCTTTGGCCTTAGTGGTTGGTGAGTAAATTTGAATAATAGTCCTATTAACTGGTCTTCCTTGCAGATATATGTATATTAGCCTATCACTGGAAATGTTGTACTTCAGGATAGTTCTTGAAATGTTCTTTTTGATGATGAATGCAATGCCATTCCTCTTCAATTTGTCATTCCCAGCATAGTAGACCATACGTTTGTCTGATGCAAAATGGCCAATACCAGTCCATTTAAGCTCACTAATGCCTAGGATATTGATCTTTATACATTCCATTTCATTTTTGGCTACTTCCAATTTTCCTAGATTCATAGTTCATACATTCCACATTCCAATTATTAATGGAAGTATTGAGCTATTTCTTCTCATTTTGAGTTGTGGCACATCAGCAAATGAATATCCTGAAAGCTTGACTGCATCCGTGTCATTAAGGTCAACTCTACTTTGAGGAAGCAGATCTTCCTCAATTGTATTTTGAGTGCCTTCCAACCTGAGGGGCTCATCTTCTGGACACTGTATCAGACAACATTTCGCTGCTATTCATAAGGTTTTCACTGGCTAATTTTTTTCAGAAGTAGGCCACCAGGTTTAGTCGGAAAGCTTTAGTCTGAAGGCTCTGCTGAAACATGTCCACCATGGATGACCCTGCTGGTATTTGAAACTGGTGGCATAGTTTCCAGCAACACAGCAACATGCAAGAGACCACAGTACAACAAACTGACAGATGAGTGGACAAGATGACAAACAATGGAAAAGCTCAATATCATCAGTCAGAACAAGGCCAGGGGCTAACTGCAGAACAGACCATCAATAGCTCATATGCAAGTTCTAGGTGATGTTGAAGAAAATTACAACAAGTTCATAAGAGCCAAAGTACAACCTTGAGTACATCCCACATGAATTTAGAGACCATCTCAAGAATATGTTTGATTCATTGAACACTAATGCTGAAGACCAAAGGAGTCGTGGAATGACATCAAGGACATCATACATGAAGAAAGCAAGAGGTCATTAAAAAACAGGAAAGAAAGAAAAGACCAAAGCAGATGTCAGAAGAGACTCTGAAGCTTGCTCTAGAACATAGGGTAGCTAAAGCAAACAGAAGAAATGATAAACTAAAAGAGCTGAATAGAAGATTTCAAGGGGGGCTCAAGAAGACAAAGTAAAGTATTATAATGAAATGTGCAGACTTGGATATAGAAAACCAAAAAGGAAGAACACCCTTGGCACTTCTCAAGCTGAAAAACTGAATTAAAAATTCAAGCCTAGAGTTGCAATATTGAAGTGTTCTATGGGGAAAATATTAAATGATGCAAAACCAAAAACCAAATCCACTGCTGTGAAGTCAACTCCGACTCATCGTGACCCCATAGGACAGAGTAGAACTGCCCCATAAGGTTTCCAAGGAGTGCCTGGTAGAGTCAAACTGCCAGCCTTTCGGTTAGCAGCCAAACTCTTAACGACTGTGCCACTAGGGTTTCCTAAATGATGCAGGAAGCATCAAAAGTAGATGGAAGGAATACACAGAGTCATTGTACCAAAAAGAATTGTTTGATGTTCAACCATTTCAGAAGGTAGCATATGACCAAGAAGGCAGCATATGATCAAGAGCCAATGGCACTGAAGGAAGAAGTCCAAAGTGCACTGAAGGCATTGGTGAAAAAAAAGCCTTCGGGAATTGATTGAATACCAATTGAGATGTTTCAACAAACAGATGCAGTGCTAAAAATGCTCACTTGTCTATGTCAAGAAATTTGGAGGACAGTTGCCTGGCTGACTGGAAGAAATCCATATTTGTGCCCATTCCAGAGGAAGGTGATCCAACAGAATGTGCAAATTATTGAACAGTGTCATTAATATCGCACACAAGCAAAACTTTCCTGAAGATAATTCAAGAATTGCTGGGTGGAGGGCTGTTGGGACCATGGTCTTGGGGAACATCTAGCTCAATTGGCATAACACAGTTTATAAAGACAATGTTCTACATTCTACCTTGGTGAGTAGTGTCTGGGGTCTTAAAAGACTGTGAGC
>NW_004443949.1:22266278-22334968 GCF_000243295.1 Trichechus manatus latirostris | reverse complement strand
CAATAAGCAACATCATGATAAATGGAGAAAAGATTGAAGTTGTCAAGGATTTCATTTTACTTGGATCCACAGTCAACATCCACGGAAGCAGCAGTCAGGAAATCAAAGGACACATTGCATTGGGCAAATCTGCTGCAAAAGACCTCTTTAAAGTGTTAAAAAGCAAAGATGTCACTTTAAGGACTAAGGTGTGCCTGACCCAAACCATGCTATTTTCAGTTGCCTCATATGTATGTGAAAGCTGGACAATGAATAAGGAAGACCAGAGAATTGTTGCCTTTGGATTATGGTGTTGGAGAAGAATATTGAATATACCATGGACTGCCAGAAGAATGAACAAGTCTGTCTTGGAAGAAGTAAAGCCAGAATGCTTCTTGGAAGTGAGGATGGTGAGACTTCGTCTCATGTACTTTGGACATGTTATCAGGAGGGACCAGTCCCTGGAGAAGAACATCAGGCTTGGTAAAGTAGAGGGTCAGCAAAAAGCAGGAAGACCCTCAACGAGATGGATTGACACAGTGGCTGCAACAATGGGCTCAAGCATAACAATGATTGTGGGGATGGCACAGACCAGGCAGCGTTTTTGTTCTGTTGTACATAGGGTGACTGTGAGTCGGAACTGACTCAATGGCATCTAAGAACAACCACAGCAATGTTTTAGGATACTTTTAGGCATCTGTTGGAATTATAATCAGGTTCAATAATTATGAACTGACTGGAGGGGGCACCTAACAAAAATCACAACAATGTAATTTGGTTGAGGTAGTTAGGTAAGGCTCAGTGTTTTTATCTGGAACAAGGAGCTATCAATCTCTCTTCTACCTGGGTGGTTGTGATTAGGGTAGTTACGAGATTATGTATGTGAAAATGCCTTGAAAACTAATAACCATTACAGAAATGTGAAAATTTGTGACAATTTAGGTTGAGATTACTTCTGTTTCATCCTGAAGATAATATCCTTAGGTTTTTATCATTATCTTCCTATCCCTAGAGTGATGCTTCCTTTTGAGTGTAGGTCAGTTATCTTTACAAGAGTAAGCAATAATAGAAACAAATCTTTTCCAAATACAAGATGTTAAAAAATCATATGTTTGTTTGACACAGAAACTAGAAGTAAAAGGACAGAATTAAGAGAGAAATAAATTCACTGTACAATCTTCATATGTGCATCCTAAGCACTCTTGACGAAAGATAACAAACTTAGCAAAAGTTCAACAGAAGTTAAGAAACTCAAAGGAAGTAGCAGACTATGCAGAGTCATCTTGTCTATTTTTAAAATAGGTTTCTCTGAGCAGGTGAAATCTGAAATTAGTTTACTAAGAAGAGATTAAATTATCTTTCCAGCAATATACAGGAAAAGCAAAACAAAACAAAACCCAGTTGCTGTCAAGTGGATTCCAATTCATGGTGACCCACGTGTGTCAGAGTAGAACTATGCACCATAGGGTTTTCAATGACTAATTTTTTGAAAATAGATTGCCAGGGCTTTCTTCCAAGGCACCTTTGGGTGGACTCAAACCTCCAACCTTTTGGTTAGAAGCTGAGAGCGTTAATGGTTTGCAGCATCCAGGGATTCCAATATATAGGAAGGTGTCCCATATACAGGAAGGAACCCAGAGCTCAGACCAGAATCTTTGCGCTTCAGCACTTTCTTGAAGCGTATGATTCAAGAAGACAGTAATCTAGGTAGAATTGTCGAATGATTTTTAATATTAAAATAGTTTGGACTATGCCCTCTAAGAGAAGCATATTTATGCAGCTTGTGCTCAACAATTACAAACAAAAAGCAAATGAAAGGGTTTATTGGTCTGCAACAAATCTTTGCCTGCTCTCCAAAGCTGCATATATGTTAAGGGTGGTATAATTCATCAGGATAAAAATAGTATGCATTGTAAATCGAGAGAAGCCGATTATTATTTTTGAAAGGACAGCAAAAATTTGCCCAGTTTATAGCTACTGCTGCAAAAGCTATACAATAAAAGCAATGTGATTATACAGTAGTTTAGCTAAAATCAAATCATTTGATGCCAGATTAAATGGACAGAAATAAACTGCAGAATATATCTTTACTCATGAAAATGGGAATTGGTTTTGGCCTACATACAAATTGAACCTAATAGCAAAAAAGACTCCTAGATTGAAATGCATTTGCTCCTCAGAAGTTTGCATTTCTCTGTAACCTTTCAGCTTCTCATTTTACTGTTGATACATCAAGTGCCATTCTGTTTCTTGCATCTTTGTGTGTGAACTTTTTTTTCTCCTCTGAAAGCTTTTAAGATCTTCTCTTTATTCCCAGAGTACCAAAAATGTACTGTGGGTGTTTATTTTTTTGTTTTCCTTTTTTTATTGCTCTGTGGACTTGGTGTACCTATTCAGTCTGGATGCTCTCTTTTCAGTTCTTGAATTTTTTTTTTTAATTATGTACTTTATAACTTTCTCCACACTGTTTTCTCTGGTGTCTCTTCTGTAACATCTCTGTCAGTTAAACATTGACCTCCTTGACTGATTCTCTAATTTTCTTATCTTTGGTCTCCCATTTTCTTTCCCTATTTCTTTTAGTTTTACTTTCTGGGACGGTCCCCTAAACTTTATCTAGTCCTTTCATTGATTTCTTTATTTCAGCCACCACATTGTTCATACCCAAGAACTCTGTTTTTTTCCCTGAAAGTTCTCTTTCAGACTATCCTGTACTTTTTTCATGGATGCATTATATTGTTTTATTTCTCTGAAGACATGAATTTAGTTTTTTGTTTGCTGAATTCTTTTTCTTTTTTGTTGTTGAATTTTCCACTTGTTTGAAGTACTTATGACTGTTAGTTTGTCTTGGTCCTTCTCATTAATACTGGAGGCTTTCCTCAAATGTCTGGTAAATCTAGGATGTCTGTGCATATTTAAGACGGAAACCCTAAAGACTGACTCTAAAGGAGCCGTTTGGGACTTACTGAGGGATGTTGTATGGCGTCGTGGGACCTAGATATTTCTCTGAAGCAGTCATAGCTGACAGTGGTTGTGAGGATTCTCACCTGGCCAGAGGAAGGATCTTACCAACTTCTGACTGGCATGAAGTCATGGTTGTTGTTGTTGTTTCTGGGCCATCGAGTCAATTTTCAACTCATAGCAGCCCCATGTAACAGAGTAGAACTGCCCCATAGGGTTTCCTTGGCTGTAATCTTTACAGAATCAGATTGCCAGGTCTTTCTTCCATGGGGTGGCTGGGTGGGTTTGAACCGCCAACCTTTTGGTTAGCAGCTGAGCCTTAACCTTTGTGCCACCAGGGCTCCTTGAGGTCATGGTACACTGATGCAAACTTGGTTGTCACCTGGCTCTCAGAGCAGAGTCAGAGGCTGGAGGTTGAGTGCAGCAGGAATAGGTCTCATTATTCAATTCTCCTAGTTCCAGAATGGTGCCTACCCTCAGCTATGCCTGATATGCATGTGTCCTGAGTCCCTAGAGTTGACCCAAAGTCTTCTGCCTCAAGAAGAGAGGGGTAGTTGGACTGTGTGGGATGGAGGAAGGGCTCTAGAGGTCTAACTGCTCTTTGTACAGATTTTCAAATCAACTCTTCTGCCTTCACTCTCTCATCTACACCTTTAGAAGTATCTTTTTGTCTTCAATCCATCCAAGTCCATCTAAAGTTTTATGGCATAAAATATCTTGATAATTGTTTTCCAATTTTTCACATATTGTTGACATCACTCCACTTTTGTCATCTGTCTTTTGTTCTCTTTGTGTTTATCACTTTACCCTCATTTTAATGGAGTGTTTTTTTTGGCAATAGAGTAAATCCATATTATTTTCTTTTCATTTTGAAGTATAAATTATACTTAGAAAATAAAGATTATAAAACAAGGAAAAAAGCTCCCCCCCACCCCAGATTTCAGTGATTAAGAAAATAGAAATTGATTTCTCTCATAGAATTAAGTGGGTGTTCCTGGTTGCCGTGCAGCTTTTCCCTGTGGATAATTCAGGGACTCAGGATCCTTTCATTTTATGGCTCAACTACCTCCTCGCAACTCCTTGTCTTTTGTATCAACCTGGCTGAAGCAGAAGAAAACACTGATAATGCATAACTCCTTCTGCAAAACTTGGCCTGAAAGTCACAGGCATTATTTCTTCTCACATCCCATTGCTAAGAACACCCAGATTGGGGCTGGGGGAGGGGGGAAGCTGCGAACTGCTGGCTGCTGGGAGAACAGAATATTTTACTTGCCAGCTAACTACCTCTGCTACAGTCCTCTCTTATGGTTACCAAATATCCACGTGTTCCCTTCTTCCTACATATAGGACAAATTTATTCCCTCCTCAAAGAAGATTACCTAAAATCCCAATTATATTTCTTTATCCATTTCAAAATTCAGTACCTACGGATAATGTCAGTCACCTCCATGAGATCCACATGTGGCTCCTCAAGATATGGAAACTTATAAACTAAAAGAAAAGTTGTCCTACCTTCTGATACGTTTCTATGCACTCACATACACAATGTACGATGGTGGAATTGGGACACCCAGTTTAGAAAAGGGAAAAGTGGTAAACATGTAATAATTACTGATTCATAGCAGTGATAGAGTCCTGACGGTCAGGATTCTGCCAAAGGAGGAAGTTCTTTATTTATGCACTTGATCTTGACTCTGGGAGCAATATGAATGGGGATTATGAGGATATTTCTCTCCATGGCCACCTGCCCCACTCTCCGGGGGATTCTTCTTGGCCATGAACTTTCATGGGCACACCTAAAGTTGGTGTTGGATAGTAAGTCATCCTTTGGCTTTGCTAAGGTTTTCTAGTCCTTTACTGCTCACTCAAGTTTGGGGGACCCTTAGAGCCTTTTGAAAGTGCTAACAGTCAAAGGTGTTTTGAAACCTGTTTATGGTTTCTTTGGCAGTATATCCGCTCTATTTGTTTCCAATCAGTTTCATGTGTCAGGAGCCCATTCCTCACAATGTTCTTTCCTAGATATATTTCTCCAATATGCAGTATTTCTTTGTTTCCTAGACCTTATGCCTTTTTCTCAGGTCATGGTGGCTGTCTGGAAGACATCTGAAACAACAGTTTTGAGTTAGACTGTAACACCTCTAATCTTTTCTTTTCATAAGGCTAAACTCTGTTTAACTGGAAATCTTAACAAACTTTTGTTGCTTAAACTCTTTCAATTTAATCTCCTGCTTATTGGAGTCAGGAGGCAGTCATATTTTATAAACTTTTTTTTTTTTTGCCTTTCAAACCTATTTTTCCCAGAATTTATCTCTTTCTTTTATTATCTAGCCAAATCCAGCAATTGTCAGCCAATACATATATTATTCTGGCTTTTTTCAGCTCTCCTGTAATCAAATTCTGGGTTAATGCGTATACTGTGATAAATAGACTCCAAAATTTTAATGGCTTAACAAAAGTAGAAATGTTTTTCTTGTTCATGTAATAGTTCCAGCTGGTGGATGACTTTTCTCCATGAAGTGATTCAGGAAAACCACTCCTCCTATTGGTTCTGCCATCCCCTAGAACCAGCCAGAGGAAAGGGAAAAGCACATGAAAAAGGCACATCTGCTTCTTCTTAAAAGACTGTGCAGAGAGTCACACTCATTTCCACTCAAGCTCTATTGATGAAAACTAGTGACATGGCTCCACCTAGCTGCAAGTGCACCTGGGACATGTGGTCTTTGGCTGTGCCATTTAAAACTCTATGGTGTGGACAGGGAAAGGCAGTATGGGAGACAGCTAGCCATCTCTACCACATTTGTGGGGAAACGGATAAATTATAGCTGCCACGTGGAGCTATTTGTCTACTATTTGATTTTAACTCTGGTATAAAAAAAAGTTCATTTCAGAATTCTTTATATTGTTGAAAAGCATCCCATTTTACTGGCACCAAGGAATTTTCTTTTCTCTATTATTATTTGTGTTGTCTCTAACTCGATCTAAGTCCAACAGTTGTTTGGGCTCCCCTTGTGTTATTTATAAAAAAGTAATCTGTTTTAATCCTGAAATACTTAGTTGCTGTGGATGCTCTTTGGGTTACAATGTTTTTCTCTTTCTCTGGGAATGGTTTCTATAACCTTTAGCCATAGTTAATTGATTCAGAACTAGGAACTTGATTAAAAAAAATAGACCACAGAGTCACTTTAAAAATTTTGAAGTATGAAAACAGTGAGACTTAGTTCCTATGATCCATTATAGCTGAGTCACCTTAGTGGTAGTTTTCTGGCAATAAATGTGTCCTTGAAATCCTGCACTGAGATTCTCAGAACTACTTAATTCCTTCTTTCCCTGAACCATTTTTTACTCAATGCCTCTGCAACGTTTTGAGAAACAGCAGTGTTTGTCCAGTAAATTCTCCCTTATACTTAATCTAGCCAGACTCAGTGTCTGTTGACTGTAACCAAAGACCTTTAATTAGTACCTCAGGGAAAGCTGATTTATTATGGGATCTTTCATATCTGTCCAGTGTTCTTTGGCATTTTGAAGATTTTTTTCTCATTAATTCTTTTGTTAATGGTTTAGATTGAATGGGCTATCTTGTGGGCTATATGTCTTTTCAGAAGT
Source organism: Trichechus manatus latirostris (assembly GCF_000243295.1). NCBI lineage: Eukaryota > Metazoa > Chordata > Mammalia > Sirenia > Trichechidae > Trichechus > Trichechus manatus. The sequence goes on along the minus strand of NW_004443949.1, from coordinate 22,328,428 downwards.
CCAAAGAGTGATTTCTTGGAGCTAGATAAATGTGGTTAGCTGCTCTAACCACTCAGTCAGGTTCGAGCTTATTTTCTACAAACACAAGCTCTTGTGAGGTATCATGGGCATTTATTTGATGAAAATAAAATGGCCCTTTCGGGCAAATGTTCCTCTTCTTCCCAAGAGTCTGTTTCCATTTGACAAGTATGATGGTGTCTTTCAACATAGAACTGGCAGTTTTCAGCATTGCTTACTTGATTTGTAAGTATGCATTTGCATTTCATGAGACTCTGATTTTTCGTCCTGTGGAGAACAAGCACAGTTTAGTGTGACGCAGAAGGTGGGCAGGAATGTGCGTGTCTGCCTTGGACGTTCATAGTGGGATGGGCTGATGGCCTTGTTTATTCTGTGCTGCTTTCTGTCTAAATAGGGTGAAGCTCACTCATATTCTGCCTGGCTTTATGCCAACTACGGAGTGATTATAGGAATATACGTAAAAATTTTCTTCTGTGGTTAGTGGCATAATAGAGAGTAAATATGTTGCTCACGGTCACATTGTATCTAAGTTATAGAGCTGGAATTTTAACCCTGATCTTCAAAACTCCAGTGTTAAAGCTCAAGGCCTTTCTATACACAAACTTTTCTGTGCCAGACCTTGAAATAGATGCTGTGAGATCAAAGGCAAAAATTAAAAGAACCTACTCTTTGCCCTTAAAAATCTTAGGGTTTATCAGTAATGAGATGATATCAATATAATATGGTGGGTAAAAAGAGAGAGATATGCATGGGGGTTATGAGGATATTGGGAAGAAGTACACATCCCAACATGGGCATTTAAGGAATGTTTTTTGCTGAAAGATCATCTGAGCTAAGACTTAATGAATGATTAAATGTTAACCAGGACACAGAGATGATGAGGATGGGAAAGGTCTTCTAAGTAGCAGGAACAGAATATGAGTAAAGATATAGAGGCATTGCTTGTGTAGCTGCTATGAACTGCAAGTACCTGGTATTCATAAACCATATAGTACAGGTCAGGAAGTACTGGGAAATTGTATTGGACATATTGATAGTTATTCAGTTCATGGAGAGCTGGGTATACCTAGCTTGGCAGCTCAGATTGAAGAGGGAGAGTAGTGAAGTATTGAGGAATATGGATTCTGGAGACAGACTGCCTGAGTTTGAATCCTAACTCCACATGGCCCTGGTTCAGTTCCTTAACATCAATGTACTCATCTTTAAAAAGAGGATAATAATATTTCTGTTATGAAGATTAAATGAGTTAATATTTGTAGAATGCTTAGAACAGTACCAAGAAAATACTAAACACTGTATAATATTTATTTTTTGTTTTAAAATTAGCAAAATGTGTGAGATGAGAGAAATGTCTTAGATGATTCCAAGATTTCTGGGTGTTCTGATGGATGATGGTGACATTCTCTAAGGTCAGGGATGTAGTAACAGAGGCAGGGTTTGTCAAGGAACACAATGGATTTTGATTTACAGATGTTGATTTTTATATTATTGTGAGTCATCCAATTGGATGTATTTGGAAAACGTTGAATTCAGGAGCTGAAGCTCAGGGATAAATTTAGTGATATGGAAGTCCCCATCTAGGCAGCTGATGAAACAATAAAGATAGATAAGATAATTCAAAATGTGTGTGCAGACGAAGACTTGTGCTCTGAGGAACATGGATGTGAAGTGGGGGGGGCAGCATAGTATAGCTGTCAATGAGGGATGGCCAAAACCACGTAAGGAGCATGGTGATGGTGTAATGACATCAAAGCCAAGGGAATCAACAGTTTCAAAAAGTACATAGTAGACAGTGTTGAATGCAACAGAGAAGTCCATTAAGACAGCACTGAGAAACATCTGCAGAATTTGGTAGTATGGAGGCCACTGTATTAGGCACTGTAATCCAATGGCATGAGTCTCAAAGAAACCAGGATTTTTTTAGGAGGGTCAAGGAGTAATGGTTGGGAGGTGGCATTGATGAGAGAGCAACCTTTGACTCTGAAGAATGTAAGATATGGGAAATAAGTTGCACTTGAGAGGACTGGAGGCAAGATGGTGGAGATGCAGGGAAGTTTGTTTACTAGGGAACAGAATCTAGATGGCACAGGGAGTTTTGGTAGTGGGAATGTTGGAAAATTGATTATGAAGGAGCAAGGAGACAACAGTATGGTGATGAGATAGATAATAGAGAAAAGCAATTCCTGGAGGTGCTTACATCACAGATGAAGATCAAAGTTGTTAGGAATGTTTAGCATCATGGGACTAACAGCGCAAGGCTATTCACAGCAGTTGTCTGATGGGGCGGGGTATGATTTGGGGAGGTGACTCTCTCTTCTCTGGAAGATGTCAGTTCTTTCAACTATCACTACACATGACATCAAAAGTTTCATGTGTGTTCCATTTTCATATATCTAGTTTTATTTTAAGTTTCTAACAACTCTAGGTGGGCAGGGATTGGTGTTTTCAATTTATAGTCAAGGACAATGATGTTCAGAGTAGTCAAGTGCTTTACAGAAGGTCACACAGCTTAGGCAAGAACTGGGACTTAAATTTAGACTCAAAGTGGTACGTTTTTCCTATTGCAGCATAGGAAGCTGTTCCGTGAATCAGATGGTGAAACTATAGTGCCCACAACACCCAGCATGAGCCAGATTCAGAAGAAAAAGATACTTTTCTACAATGTTTGGAACACTGGTAGTGCAGTGGTTAAGTGCTCAACTGTGAAACAAAGTGTCAGTAGTTTGAACTCACCAGCCGCTCTGGGGGAGAAAGATGTGGCAGTGTGCGCTCGTAAAGATTTACAGCCTTGGAAACCCTATGGGGGCAGTTCTGCTCTGTCCTTTAGGGTCTCTATGAGTCAGAATCGACTTGACAGCAACGGGTTTGATTTTCCTACAATGTAAGGGGCAACATCATTTGGTAAAACTTTTCTAAATGGCAATTTTAATATAAACTGATTATTTACCCAGAACTTTCATATCTAGAAATTGATAGTAAGAAAATTATCAGAGATATGCACAAAGATTTATATATAATCATGAATATTTTAATATTATTTGTAGTAGGGAAAATTTGAAAACAACCTAAATACAAACAGTAGATGACTTGTTGCATAAATTAGGGCTCATCCATATGATATAATAATATGCAGCCATCAGAAATAGGCTTGGCAGAATATCTGGTAACATAAGAAAATATTTCCAATACATTATTAAATGAAAAAGAATCAAATTGTAGAATAACACATATATATAATATTACTTTTGTATGTATACACTCATACATGCTCACATACAAACATGTATAAACAAAATATTGGAAGATATACATTAAAATGTAAAACTATTACAGTAAGGTGTAATAAACAGTTTCAGTAGAATTTTTTCCCATATTTTAGATTATTACTTTAAGAAAGAATCTAAAAGTGGAATCACTGAGTCAAAGAGAATGACACAGTTTTACCCTTATATTTATTAGTTATTTCTATTTACTTTCCAGTTAGACTGTACACTCTTTGATGATAGTCCAAATCTTATTTATGCATGAGTTCCCTTCATTATTGAAAGACTAACTTAGATGTAGTAGGTTTTGGGGTAGTTGCTTCAACTTTCTCTACATCAGCTCCCTTCCTGTATGGAAGAAAAAGGCAAGTTATATCTCCATTAACTAGAACAGTACCTGATCTATAGTAGATGTTCAAAATTTGTTACAGGAATGAATTATCCTAGCTTAAGCTTTGATTGGCCATGCTTATTGGTGGGTGGGGTCACGGTGTGATCAAAGACATGAGATTAGGCTCCTCCTATAGTTAACTTCCTTGCTTCCGGTACATAGGTGGATATGTTGAGCCAAGCACAACTTTTGGAGGAGCGCTAGTTGTTTCCATTTCCTCTCTTTCTTGATGCTTGCCTGAGTTAGATGTCCATCATCTTGAATTCATTTATAATGAGAATAGCCAAAGGATTTGGATTCAGACTTAGAACAAGATAATGGTCCTGTTTTAGACTCTTGACAGAGCTGTGACTCTAAACCATCTTTTACCAAGAGTTCTGTATTAGAGGACTCAGATTATGAGGTAAAGGTAATTTTTTCCCACACTGTTCACACTGATTTTATGTGTGTGTGTGTGTGTGTGTGTGTGTGTGTGCATCTACATCTCTCAGGAACCATGATGGGGACAAAAGTCAGGCATTCCTGGTTGTTGGCTGCAATGCATTAAATCCCACCTTATTTCTTAGTAATAGTCATGCAAATTGCCTTTCAGCTTTAATATATTTGCATTCTGGCAAGTTTAGGATAAGAAAAAGTCAGACATCACTGTGAATCAATTTGGAAGGTTATCTAGGGTATATGCGGACCTAGGCAAAAAATTATTTTAGAACCAGTTTTGTCTTAACACATTTTGGTTTTGGAAAACATCCAAGTTTGACTGACAAAGAAAATACTGAAATAAATTTGTGCTGAAATTGAACAGTTTGTATGTCAGTTATCATAAAAAATAATGATTCTGGCCTTTTTCATTTTTATTTCTCCCATTGGTAGCATAAAACTTCACATTGCATTTTTCCTCCAGCCCATTGCTTTGAGTAATGGTCTTGCAAAGTCGTGGGTAACTTTGTTTTATCACAAGATTTCAAGCACTATGGAGTCTGTTTGGAACATAGTTATCTCTGTTTTTTATGTATCAACAATACAAGGAAATCTATTCCCCTTAGAAGGGTTGCCTACTTTTTGCATTCCACCTTAGTTTATAGGAAGAGTAGATTAGGTAAAATGAAACCAAGAAGAGAAGCAGGGGACTGGCTTATTTCAATTCCCACCACTTTCCCTTCTATTGTTCCCATCTCAGCTGGTGCTTCAACTTTAGCAGTGGACAAGCCCCAAGGACGTCAGGCAAGGAGAGAAGGGCTTTAAATGTAGGCCTAAAGGAGCTCAGAAATGAGCTTGAGCATGCAAGAAGGAGGACTAACAGACAGAGGAGGAAATGATGGGATGTTTTGAAGGAAGTTCTATCTCATTCTGTCTATCTATGGGCTTGAAGAAGGATTGTGTGGGAGATAAGAAAATACTGGAGAAATAATGCTTAATTTTGAACATTAAATTAAAAAATTGAAAATGTAAACAGTGAAAATAAAATTTTTATTTAATATCTTCTGTTTTTTGTTATAGGAATACTCTTGCAGGAGTAATATTTGGCGTGCTATTTTGGACCATTTATTTCTCTGGGAAAGTATTAAGAGTTTTGCTCTTAAAAATAATCACAATAGAGATAGATTGGTTATTCTTTTTGCTCTTAGGTCTTATTTCTGGTACTCTATAACAAATACTGCAACCTTTGATGGTTACCAAACAAGGAACAGGGGAATAGTAACTGGGCTCTTGTCACAGTCATTGATGCATAACAATTTTAAATAGGTACGTGGTGTTTCTGTTATAGCAGATCATGTAGAATAAACCTAACCTCTTTTATCATCATATAAAATAAGTGACATTTCCAAATGAAAGATTTGTAAATCTTAGTGAATTTGGAGAAGAGTTTCATCCACTTTGAAAATGGACACATCTCATTTTCTGAATAATAAAACACCAAGAATAGAATATTTGTGTGTGAGTGTGTTTGTGTGTGTGAGTGAATTTATGTATGTGTTCTGCATTTCACAAATGGAGAAAGAAAAGTTTTCTAAAGGAACTAAGAAAAAAATAGTACAATTAATCAGGCACTGAGAAAACATTTTATAAAATCCTCTCTCCCTCACCATCTCCAATGTACTGAGTCAATTAAATTTAACGCAACAAACTTTCGCTGGCACCCACCACATACAAAATGCTGAAATTAGAAGCTAAGACATACATCCTACTTTTAATGTGTTCATTCTCAATTTAGGATTGCTGACATATTTGCATAAAACTAACTTTTTATTTCATTCCTATTTATTCATAGCCTATCTCTAGCTATTGGATATGCTGCCCAGGACATAGCTGGGATATAATACATAATACTAAACAAGATATTTCTTTTTGATTTAATAACTTAGACATACTTGTTCAGTAATTTGGACTTTCATTGGGAAGTGAACTATTATATCTACAATACAAAAATCCCAAATTAGGCTACATCAACCTGTTGAATCAGTTGTTTTGACCGAATAAAAAAATGTATTTTGACTACATTCGTCAGCTAAAGTGACCTATCCACTTGGCACTTATCTATTAAACAAGTGTTTTCGATCATCTTCTAAGTGCATGGTAAAGCTAGACACTGATCATATAATTAGAAATGGTATCAAAAGAACCCTAAAAAGGTATTTAGTCACTGAAAGTTGCTAAAATTCATATTAAACTTGTAGAGTGTCAGTGAGATTCTAGTAATAATTGATAATCTAAAATACTTATGTAGTTTTGAAAGTTAGCATTTAGGTAGGTTTGGTTGATGAATAGCATTTCCCATGTTTTGTAAATTGAGGGATTCTGCAGAGGTCTCTAGTTTTAAACATACTGATCACTGTCCAACCAAGGCTCCAATGTCCACCATTAAAGATATATTATTTTGAGTTACTAGTTTAATAAATATTTACTAGACAGCAATTACTTTCAAGCCATTGTGCTAAACAGTAGGGTGTTCAGAAATTACTTATGAGTCCAATAAAATTTTCAGGCTTCAAAAGCCCTGAGAGTGAACACATCCCAAAAACTTTTGTCTGAGAGTAAGATGGGGCAGGAATCAGCATGGGGGTTAGGTGGAAGGTGAGATGTTTGCACCAGAAAACCAGAGGGGGCTTTTAAGGTTATTCAGCTAAATTTAATATTCCAAGAAGGAGCTCTGGTGGCACAAATGGTTAAGCACTTGGCTGCTAATTGAATGGCTGGAGTTTTGAACCCACCCAGAGACTCCATGGGAGAAAGACCTGACAATCTGCTTCCTTAAAGACTGCTGCCAAGAAAACCCTATGGGGCAGTTCTACTTTGTAACACGTTGGGTCACTACGAATCAAAATCGACTCGACGGCATCTGGCAACAACAATATTCCAAGACAATATTCCAAAGTATCCCATTTCATTTCATACAGTAATATCATCTACTATTTGTATGAGTCCAATAATTCACAAGCTGAAATACACTTCCTTTGGCAGTTTTGATATAGTTTATAAACTTCCAATTTTTTAAATCAAAAAAAGGATAAAATGACTTGATTTTTAAATAAATAAATAAATAGCTCAATAAGATACTAAGAGAATGAAGACTCTCAACACTCTAACATGGCTTTTGCAATAATAGACTATTGAGAGGTAAAATTATTCATATGCATCAAATTTGACATTGAATTTATAGTTGATTTGTAACAGTAAAATAATTTTTACTTCATTTGCATTTATTTCCCCAAACTTTGTTGCATAACTTCCAGTTCATCTTGAAGACATCAGTTCTATATATTTTTTAAAAAAAATTGGAAGTCATGCATTTTTCAGTAGCAGTGCAGCTATATTAGATATTCTGACTTTGGTTGTTTGCATTATAAGAAAACCCATCAATTTCTCTGAATTGTCTCAGTCAAATTGAAAAGTCTGGAAGTATTAAAAAGGGAGAGACAAACAAAATCTACTTACATTGAAGTTTCAGCTTTAAAATTAATATGTTTTGGCTCCTTTTCTTAAAAGTAACATAAATCTGGACATATAAATGTGAGACCACCACAGATAAGTCATCCTCCTATTAGGTGACTAATGCGTATTTTATTAGCTCTGTAAATATGAATTTACATAATAGATGCTAATGGTTTTGAGGAAATTGTTAGGGCCTAACAGGTCAATGATCCATGATTTTTAGATTCCTTAAACACATATTTGCATAATTTATCTTTCAAATGTTTCATAAATGCATATTTATAGGATAGAGTAAGGCTTAATATTTTGTTGCCTATTCTTCTATGCTTCATAGTATAGAAACCAAATTAGTTTATTGGTTCTTGCACACAAGCTCTGGGGATATATGTGACTGTAGTGAGAGTTTCATTAATCAGAAACCAGCTAACTGGAAAACTTTAGTATTTAGATTTTCCCTTTTAGGTGAATGTTGTTCATAATACTTTGTAAGAGCCAAGTAAATAAATATGTATTTCATACCTACATACCTGCTATGTGTTGGGCCCCATGTTGGAAACTGTAGATAATGAATGAATAAGGCATTGACTCTTCCTTCACCAAACTCTCTTTTAGTTGGTAAATTAGATGAGTGAACTGATAACTATAATACAGTTTTACCTTCCTAAATTTTATCTTAGGAGAAAGGGACATGTATTAAGGAAATACATAGAGATAAGATTTTTATTTAAAAGTTAATTTCTAAGATATGTTTTTATGATCATGAAAGCTTTTGTTCTTCTCTGGACACTGTCTTGTTCTCCATCTAGCATATTCCACTGTGATAATTTCTAGTCAGAACAATGACCTGAAGTCACAGTACAAGTCTAACTCACTGAGTATTGTCTCTCCTCATTTTCTTTTTCATGTTGTTAAAATTCTCTTGTAATTTCTCATACGATTAGTTTAAAATATTGCTTAATTGCTGGTGGTGCTAATTCAGATCCATTAATTTCAATTCACTTTGGCAGAGTCCAGTCTGGTTTAGATCAATTGAGTTCAAGTCAACTCCCCAAAAGGTCTGGAGTGAGCAGTGTTCTGACGTTAGTTCTTTGTCAGTTTTTCCTTCCATGATTGCAATTGAAAAGCAGGTGAAAGTAGCAAACAGGTCTGTAAATGAATTGTCCCCATAAGACCTGAGTGTATAATCAGGCAGCCATTGACCGTCTCCTTCCTTGTGGATGTTTAGTTTTTATAGAAAGATTTTTATTTGTGAAAACAATGTTCTCAAAATTCGTTTTATAATCCTACCTCCTTCTTAAATTATGTACCAATATATGCCATCAAGTATATTTAAATATATTCAAATATAAACGTATTCAAATATATTTTCATATATTATATATTGCTTGATTTCTAAACATAGCATGTTACAGTCAAGACAATTTAAAAATATTTTTTATACACTGGTTTCATCATCATCCTACAACTCTACCTACTCCCAAGTGCTAAACCTTTTGACTACCTTCTCCCACCTCTAACCCCATTTTCAAATTCCAGCTCTTTAAACAGCAGAACCATCCAGTGTATTAATATTGTTATTGATAATTTCTTGTTAAGTGCTACTGCAATAATTTTTATTTCAAACTGTGTTAAGTATGTAGAGTTCTGTTGACTTCTACACATGTTGCTCTGTTGTCCTCCTCACAGTAGGAAGAGTACCATAAATACTGGGTTTGCAAAAGTAATTTAAGTTATTGATCCTTAGTGTCTCATCTGTGAAGATATTGCGAAGACACACATAGTAAGAAAATGTCAGCTCCCTTTCTCCCTTCCAGAATTTTATATTCCGTGCCTGTGAATTTTCTTTTTATAGGAGAACTTAACTCACACTACTCCCGCCCCCTCTTCTTCCCCTGCAACCCTGATTTTGTTATTGTATTTTAGATGAAGGTTTTCAGAACAAACTAGCTTCTCACTAAACAATTAGTACACATATTGTTTTGTGACACTGGTTGCCAACCCCATGACATGTCAACACTTTCCCCTACTCGATCTTGGGTTCCCTATTACCAGCTTTTCTGTCCTCTCCTGCCTTCTCTGTTTTTCCCCTGGGCTGTGTGCCTGTGAATTTTGGATTTATAAATGACAGGTTGAAAATTTTTGGATTGGGAAGACACCTAAAAGGAATAAAGCACTTACTTGAAGGTGTCATTGGAAGTTTTAAATGATAACTCCACGCTCGTCTCCTGGTTTCTGGGACTATTGGGAAAGTGAGCTAACTAGAGAAATTTGATGTTTGTGATAACCATTTCAAAGTGAAATCTATATGCTAAGTAGTGTAATTTTTCTGTGTTCAGCTTTTCAGATGTAGATGTATAGAAGTCAAGTAGTTTAGAATTTGCATTTAAAGTGTAGACCATGGACTAGTAGCATTGGTATTACTTAGAAGCTTGTTAGAAGTGTAGACTCTTAGGCCCCATCTACAGAATCAGAATCTGCATTTAACAATATCCTCAGAGGATGAGGAGCCCTGGTGGCCCAGTGGTTAAGCATTCGGCTGCTAACCAAAAGGTCAGCAGTTCGAATCCACTAGTGGCTCCTTGGAAACCCTGTGGAGCAGTTCTACCCTGTCCTATAGGGTTGCTATGAGTCAGAATCGACTCAAAGGCAATGTTTTTTTTTTTTTTTCCCCCAGAGGACGAGGATAAACACTCAAGTTTGAGAAACACTGGTTTATATCTTTTAGTGTTGAGGTTTTTCGCAGAATCATGGAGTTGAACAGGTGTGCCCCATCATACCCTAGATTTATCACATATCATCTGTACGACCTTGGGCAAATTGCTTGATTTCTTACTTGGAAAATAGGGATAGTGATAGTTTCTACTTTATAATATTGCTGTGAAGGTTAACTTGGATAACATGGAAAGTAATGCCTGCCATAGAAAATTCTGAAATAATGGCTAGCATCCTCCTCCTTTTCCTCTTTGCCATCATCATTTTCACCATGGAAATGGTGGCTCAGATCATGGGAAATAAGAGCAAAGAAGCAGTAAGGTCAGATGTTAAATAGATTATCTGTATGAATGTTAAGTTCTCCATGAATAGTGACGGGCATTGAAGTGGGGAGGAAGACAGATCCCAGAGCTAATAAAGAAAATAAACAAGAGGATGATAGTTGATAGAATGATGGAGAGGGAGTCAAACAACCAGACTGTGTGACCTAAAAGGAGCAGCAGGAAAGCTTGAAAAACCAAGGAAGAAGTGCTGGATATAGCATTTGGAGAGCAATGAGGGGCTCCTTCCCACCTCCAAACCTGAGGAATTTGGGTCTTTGCTCAGCCTATTACCTCTGAGGGACATTATGCATGCCTTTGAAGTTTTCTGAACTTGAGTACTTTAACCTGTGGACAATATGGTCAATATATTCTATTTCCCAGGTGTGCTGTGGTCCCGTAGTGCTCTGTTATACCACAAATGTAACAATTATAATGAGGTATGTAATTGTATTTACACATCTGTCTCTCTCCAGTAGATCAAGAGGTCTTCAAAGATAGGATCTGTATCTTATTAATTGCTAAGAATTAGGTGCTTAAGTACTTACCCCTACTGAGCCTCAAAAATATAAACTAATTTAGAGTATTGAAAAGATAGAAACCTGACTAATTTATCATATGAAGCAAATAATACTTGATAGACAGCATAAAAAAAAGAACTGATTAAACCAATACCATGTAAATAGTATTAACTGAATTTAATGGTGCATTTAACAAATCTTTCACTACAAAAGGTTTATCCCAAAAGAAATAATAGTTTTTATCAGGAAATCTATTAATGTAATTCTTCACATCAATACACCCATTAAAAACAAAGATATACTTTAAACTAAAGACATAATTATTGGAAATGAAGAATCAATATGATTATATGTTACTAGAAACTCCAAGAGAATGAATTAAACCTTTAGCAGTAATAAAGGAGTTCAATATAGTAGAAACAAGATAAATATAAAAATAGAAATACCTACCCCATTTAGAAGTAATATACTGTTTAAAAATTCTATGGAAAACACCTCTATCCCAAGAGAAACCAAAAAATCTTAAATAACTAAAAATAACCCTGATAATAAACGTGCAGAAGTTATTGAAGTAAACTATAAAATTTTATTAAGAAAGGTAAAATTAAGTAAGTGGAGAAACATACAATGTTTCTGAAGATAATAAAAATAAACATACCTATTCTATCAAATAATTTATAGATGTAAATAATTCTAATAATTCTAATGGGATTTTAAAATTTTCAAAATAATTGTTATTAAGTACATGTGGCAGTACAGTGAAAACATAGCTGAGAATAAAATTGAAAAACTAAAACCTGTTTTGGGACTAATATCAACATATTTTACACATCTGTAACAAAACAGTGGTTTGGCAGGAAAATTAATAGATAAATGAAATGTATTATACAATCTGACACAGATAGTAATATATAAATAAGGGATATTGTATTCATAGATGCTATTTTATGCAGTACAGATGTTGTTAGGTGCCATAGAATCAGTTCCAACTCATAACTACCCTATGTACAAAAGAATGAAACACTGCCTGGTCCTGTGTCATCATGTCATCCTTGCTATCTATCATGCTTGCTATATATGAGCCCGCTCTTGCAGCCACTGTGTCAGTCCATCTTGTTGAGGGTCTTCCTCTTTTTTGATGATCCTCTGCTTTACCAAACATGATGTCCTTCTCCAGGGACTGGTTCCTCAATAATAACACGTCCAAAGTAAGTGAGATGAAGACGAGCCATCTTCCCTTCTAAGGAACATTCTGGCTGTACTTCCTCCAAGACAGATTTATTTGTTCTTCTGGAAGTCTATGGTATATTCAGTATTCATCACCAACACCATAATTCAAATGCATCAATTCTTCTTTGGTCTTCCTTATTTATTGACCAGCTTTTGCAAGCATATGAGGTGATTGAAAATACCAAGGTTGGGTCAGGCGCACCTTAGTCCTCGAAGTGGCATCTTTGCTTTTTAATGCTTTAAAGAGGTCTTTTACAGCAGATTTGCCCAATGAAATATGTCATTTTATTTATTGACTGCTGCTTCCATGGGTGTTGATTGTGGATCCAAGTAAAATGAAATCCTTGACAACTTCAGTATTTTCTCTGTTTATCATGATGTTGCTTATCTGTCCAGTTGTGAGGATTTATGTTTTCTTTTGTTTGAGGTATGACCTTAAAATCCAATGGCTTAACAAAACAAAGGTTTACTACTTTCTCATCTATATGTCCAGAGGGTCAGGTAGGAGCTCTGCTCCACGCAGTCACTTAGAGTCCTAGGGGCTGTTGAAGGTTCCACCATCTTGTGGCTGTATGATCTGTAATATGTTCACAGATACAGTGGAGAGAAGAAATGGAAGGTCCCACAGTGGTTCTGAAATGATTCTGTCCAGTAGTGTCATGTGCACTTCCACTCCTAGCCCATTGACTAGTTAAAGAACCTCACCATACTGCAACGGGCTAGGGAAGGGAAGAGAATAAGATATTGGTGAAAAAAAGTAATGTTTGATGCAGCTACATTGCCACAATAATGTAATGCTATTGACTTACCCAACAGTTATAAAAATATAGGACGATATGTGGGAGATCTGGTTGCACAGTGGTTAAGCATTCGTCTGCTAACCAAAAGGCCAGCAGTTCGAATCCGCCAGCCACTCCTTGGAAACCCTATGAGGCAGTTCTACTCTGTCCTATGGGGTCACTATGAGTTAGAATTGACTCGATGGCAACGGGTTTGGGTTGGTTTTTCGGTGGGTGGAGAAACTGGGGGAATGTAGAAATACTAAATTCTCATCTGCCACATTAGAGGCCAATAAATGATGTCTAAAATGGATAAATTAAGTAACAGCAGAGTAAGTGTATTATTTTTGAAATATGGAGGCAACAGCCAAAGGAAACCATTAGAAGAGTTGAAAGTGGTTGCCTTTGGGGATAAGGAAGAATGGGTACAAGGAGTGCTGCAGTGGTTGACTGTGAAGTTGTTATTTAAAAAATTACTTGAATTTTAGCTATGTGCATACATAACTTTGGTTAAAATAAAAATTAAAGGCATGAGGAAGGCATGGAATTCTCTAGGCTTGGGCATATTGATGAACTACTTAAGAAACAAGTTTTGATTCTAATATCGTAGAATGAACCAAATAAGTTCCAGTTTGATTTAAGAGTTAAATGTAAAAATATATAATCATGCAATGTAAAGGAAAATAAGTGAATATTAAATGGATCTTCCAATGAGGGAAAACACTTAGACATAAAACACTGGGCAAAATAATAAGTGAAAAGACAGATACCTTCGACTATAAAATTGTACAAAATAAGATAAACTTAAAAGGCAAAAATTGAGAACATATTTACAATATGAATTATAAATATATACTTGTGTGTATATATAAATATACTTTAATACATAAAAATGCTTTCAATTATTATGAAAGATAAACATTGATTCAGAAAAATTGGCAAAGATCTCAAAGAGGTAACTTAAAGGAGAATAAATATTAACAAGAAATATATGAAAAATTTCTAACTCAGTAGTAAAAAATGAAAGGAAAATTAAAATAAGATGCCATGTTTTACCACTGAAATTGACAAATACTGGAAAGAAAAATGACTTAATGTTGGCACAGGTTTAGTGAGACAAGAATTCCCATATGTGACTGCAGAGAATGTAAAGTGGAATAGCTTTCTCTCTAGGAAATTTAGCAGCATTTATTAAGAGTCTTAAAAGAATTTATTTCGAAGATCTAGGTTAAAGAGTAAGATTGAATCAAAAAAATCTTTCCTACTTTCCAATAAAAGAAAAAAAAATAGTAAAAAATCTGGAAAAAAAAATACGTATACATATAGTTGCCCACAGCAGCAAAACACTTAAAAAAAGGTAAACTTTGGTTATGAAACTTTGAAAGTGACAAGCCCAAAGAAAATAGTGCAAGACTGTAGCATAGTTCATGGAGGCTACTATCAAAAACCCTACTCCCAAATGAATAGACAACATTTGAGAATTTTCAGGGACATAACTGAATTTGAAAAGAAGTAGGCACCAAAGGAATAAAAACAAATTACTCACAAGTGCTTAATGCTATAAACATACAACTAACAAAAACCAAAGGAACATCAATCAGTTGAATAAAACAAGATTACAAAGGGAAAATAATGAACTATCGAATGAGATAAAAATGTGGATTAAATAGCCAAGGAAACAAAATGAGGCTCAAACCAATACTAGTCCAATCAGTAAAGCCAAAAAAAAAAAACAAAAAACAAAAAACAAAAAACAAAAAACCCAAGGAATTCAATGGACAACTAAATATTGAATTGCTGATGTAGGGAAAGCCTCAATATGATCACAGTGAAATCAGAGGAAAATGCCAAAATGATTACAGCAATTAGAGAAGATGATAGCAATGGAAGATAGGCAAATACAATCCAATATAAAAATAATGGTTTGTTTCTGAAGTAGAAAACCCAATAATTGGAACAAAGCATGTATTCACAGATATGTAAGAGAAGAAAAGTTCCCTGAAATGAAGGAAGAACTGGATCCACATGTCACACCTTGTTCCAGAAAAAGTTTAAAGACACTGACATAATATATTGATTAAGCTGTTAAAATTTAAGGATAGAGCAATAATTTTAAAATGTTTTTGATTTAGTTCTTAAAGTGAGTTACATGATGGTGGCAAAAATTAAATGGGTTTCTATTTCTTCACAGCAGCATTCAATGCCGGAAAATAATGTAGAAATATCTGCAGCATCCTAAAGGAAAGAAAGTTGGGTCCAACATACACAAGTATTTTTTTTAATTTTAAACAACCCAAAAGCTAATCTTAAAAAATGAATCACTCAATAATTTTAATTTTGGCCCCCTACCTCCTAAGGAAATAATTGGAGCTGTTGATAAACTCGTAGGGTGATTCATAACAAAGAAAAAAAGCTCGAAAGTAGTTGACAGTTCATCAATATTACTAAAACATTAAAGTCATTAAAAAATAGGTAGAAAGCAGGATACCAAACCGTATGTGCAAGATATGAGATGTCCCTGTTTTATAAAATGTTAAGTATAAATATTAATAAGTATATGTATATATATTATGTCTGGAAAGAAGTATTACAAAGTATTATTAGTTATCTCTGCTGAAACGGGAAGTGAAGGATTGTATGGTGATTTAAAAATTTCTTCATTATGTTTTTCTTTATCTTCCAAATATCTATTAAAATTATTAAAATCATTCAATTATTTAACCACAAACTTGGATACAGGTAGTTCTATGTGCACATTCACAGATGTAGCCCTAGATGATGAATTTGAAGGTAAGTATAAATGTCTTCTTCAAGGATTTTTCTCTTCGACAAATATTTACCACTTATCTTTGGCTTTGTGGTAGGTACTGAATCCATAAGATTTGGTCTTTCTCTTTAGGACGTTTAATTTGGAGAGGAGCAGAAATATAAGTAATTACAGAAAATGGAATATGAACACTGATAGCGGAAGGTACAGGGTGCTGTGGGATAATGGAGAGAGGTCCGTGTTAGAGCAGGCCCTTTCCACATAAGGTGCACTCTACCTTGTGGCCAATCTGTATTACAGCACTTGCCATATGGTCTGGACTAGAGTCTCCCTATGTTTCTCCGTATTTTCGATGATGCCTGTGGCCAACACTACCATTATCTTTCACCTAGACAACCACTACAGAATGTGAGATAGTCTCCATGCCTCTGGTTTGCAACCCATCAATTTTCCCTACATATCAGGCAGAAAGATCTTCCAAAAATGCAAAATATTCATGTAATTCCCCTGCTTAACTTTTAGCTGTTTCTGCTTAAAGCTTGGAAATGGCTTCCCATTAGAAAAAACCCTCTGTGCTCTCCCCTCTATATCCCTCTCAACTCAATTGTTTCTTACTTTCTTGCTGAGACTGTGCTCCAGCCATTCTGCACCTCTGTTGATTCCCTGAATGTGTAGTGGGCTCAACAGTGGTGCTATGGACTGAATTGTGTTTCCCCAAAAATGTGTGTATCAACTTGGCTAGGTCATGATAGTATTGTATGATTGTGTAATCTGATGTGATTTCCTTATGTGTTGTAAACTGTATCACTATGATGAGGTTATACTGATGACGTCTACAAGATTAGTGTCTTAATCCAGTCTGTTTTGAGATATAAAAGAGAGAAGCAAGCAGAGACACGTGGGAACCTCACACCACGAAGAAAGCAGTGCCGGGAGCAGAGTGCGTCCTTTGGACGAGAGGTTCCTGCGCTGAGATGCTCCCAGACCAATGGGAAGACTGATACATTACAAGGACCTTCCTCCAGAGCCAACAGAGAGAGAAAGCCTTCTCCTGGAGCTGATGCCCTGAATTTGGGCTTGTAGCCTACAGGACTATGAGAGAATAAACTTCTCTTTGTTAAAGCCATCCATTTGTGGTATTTCTGTTAGAACAGCACTAGATGGCTGAGACAGTGGCTCCCCAAAAGATATGTCCACCTGAACCTTAGAAATGCAACCTCATTTGGAAAAATGGTCTTTGCAGAAGTAATTAAGAATCTCAAGATGAGATTTTCCTGGATTACAGGGGGCCCTGAATCCAATGACAAGCTTCCTTAGAAGAGAAGACACAAGAGGAAAAGGCATATGAAGATAGAGGCAATGATTAGAGTGATGTATCTACAAGCCAATAAATACCAAGGATTGCCAGCAGCCACTAGAAGCTAGGAGAGAATCACAGAACAAATATTCCCTTAGAGCCTCCAGAAGGAGCCAATGCTGCTGGCACCTTGACTTCAGAATTCTGGCTTCTATAACTTTGAGGAAGGAGCACCGGTGGTGTAGTGATCAAGTGCTTGGCTGCTAACTGAAAGGTTTGTAGTTCGAACCCACCAGCTGCTCTGAGGGAGAAAGATGTGGTAGTCTGCTTCTGTAAAGATTACAGCATAGGAAACCTATGGGGCTATAACTCGGTCCTATAGGATTGCTATGGGTAGGAATCGACTCGATGGCAACAGGTATACCTGTGAGGGGATACATTTCTGTTGTTTTAAGCCATCAGTTATGTGGTAATTTGTTATGGCAGCCCTAGTAAACTAGGCAGTCAAAACATAACTGAAGAAGAGCTGCCTCCTCAAAGTAGAGTCGACCTTAATGATGTGGATGGAGTCAAGCTTTCGGGACCGTCATCTGCTGATGTGGCAAGACTCAAAATGAGAAGAAACAGCTGCAAACATCCATTAATAATCAGAATAAGGAATCTATGAAATATGACTCCAGGAATTCATCAAAAATGAAATGGAACTCATAAAGATCGATATTCTTGGCATTAGTGAGCTGAAGTGGATGGGTGTTGGCCATTTTGAATTGGACAATCATATGGTCTACTATGCCAGGAATGACAAATTGAAGAGGAATGGTGTTGCATTCATCATCAAAAAGAACATTTCAAGATCTAATCTGAAATACAACTTTGTCAGTGATATAGGATAATATCCATATGGCTACAAGGAAGACCAGTTAATATGACTATCATTTATATTTACACACCAACCACTAATACCAAAGATGAAGAAGTTGAAGTTTTTTTTACCAACTTCTGCAGTCTGAAATTGACCAAACATGCAATCAAGATGCACTGGTAATTACTGGTGATTGGAATACAAAACTTGGAAACAAGAAGGATTGCTAGTTGGAAAATATGGCTTTGGTAATAGAAATGACGCCAGAGATCCCAAGATAGAATTTTTAACTCCTTTACTGCAAACACCTTTTGTCAACAACATCAACGATGACTGTATATGTGGACCTCACCAGATGGAATACACAGGAGTCAAATTGATTGCATCTGTAGAAAGAGATGATGGAGACGCTCAATATCATCAGTCAGAACAAGGACCGGGTCCAGCTGTGGAAGAGACCATCAGTAGCTCATATACAAGTCCACGTTGAAGCTGAAGAAAATCAAAACAAATGCACAAGAGCCAAAGTATGGCCTTGAGTATATCCCACCTGAATTTAGAGACCATCTCAAGAATAGATTTGACACACTGAACACTAATGACTAAAGACCAGATGAATTGTGAGCTGACATCGAGGTCATCATACAGGAAAGAGAGAAAAGACCAAAATGGATGTCAGAAGAGATTCTGAAACTTGCTCTTGAACATAGAGTAGCTAAAGCAAATGGAATGAAGTAAAAGAGCTGAACAGAAGATTTCAAAGAGCAGCTGGAAAAGACAAAGTAAAATATATTGAAATGTGCAAAAACCTGGAGTTAGAAAACCAAAAGGGAAGAACACACTGGCATTTCTCAAGCTGAAAGAATTGAAGAAAAAATTCAAGCCTTGAGTTGCAATATTGAAGGATTCTACAGGGAAAATATTAAGCAATGTAGGAAGCATCAAAAGAAGATGGAAGGAATACACAGAATCACTGTACCAAAAAGAACTGGTCGACATTCAACCATTTCACGGGGTAGTATATGATCAAGAAATAATGGTACTGAAGGAAGAAGTCCAAGCTGCACTGAAGGCATTGGCAAAACGCAAGTTTCCAGGAATTGATGAAATACCAACTGAAATGTCTCAACAAATGGATGCAATGCTGGAAGTGCTCACTCATCTATGCCACAAAATTTGGAAGACTACTACCTGGCCAACCGACTGGAAGAGATCAATATTTGTGCCCATTCCAAAGAAAGGTGATCCAACAGAATGCGTTAATTATTGAACAATATCATTAATATCACACACAAGTAAAATTTTGCTGAAGATCATTCAAAAGTGGTTGCAGCAGTACATCCACAGGGAACTGCCAGAAATTTAAGCCAGATTCAGAAGAGGACATGGAATGAGGGATATAATTGCTGATGTCAGGTGGATCTTAACTGAAAGCAGAGAATACCAGAAAGATGTTTACCTTTGTTTTATTGACTAGGGAAAGGCATTCAACTGTGTGGATCATAACAAATTATGGATAACATTGCAAAGAATAGGAATTCCAGAACATATTTTTGTGCTCATGAGGAACCTGTACATAGAACAAAAGGCAGCTGTTTGAACAGAACGAGGGGATACTGCATGGTTTAAAGTCAGAAAAGGTGTGCATCAGGGTTGTATCCTTTCACCATACTTATTCAATCTGTATGCTGAGCAAATAATCTGAGAATCTGGACTATATGAAGAAGAACGGGGCATCAGGATGGGAGGAAGACTCAGTAACAACCTGCGATATGCAGATGATGCAGTCTTGCTTGCTGAACGAGGACTTGAAGTACTTACTGATGAAGATCAAAGACCACGACCTTCAATATGGATTGCACCGCAACATAAAGAAAACAAAAATCCTCACAATGGGACCAATAAGCAACATCATGATAAATGGAGAAATGAATGAAATTTTCAAGGATTTTATTTAACTTGGATCCATAATCAGTGCCTATGAAAGCAGCAGTCAAGAAATCAAATGACGTATTGCATTGGGCAAGTTTGCTGCAAAAGACCTCTTTAAAGTGTTGGAAAGCAAAGATGTCACTTTGAGGACTAAGGTGTGCTTAACTCAAACCATAGTATTTTTAATCATCTGGACAGCGAATAAGGAAGACTGAAGAATTGATGCCTTTGAATTATGGTATTGGCGAAGAATATTGAATATACTTTGCAGAACAAACAAATCTGTCTTGGAAGAAGTACATTCAGAATATTCCTTAGAAGGGAGAATGACGAGACTTTGTCTCACATACTTTGGACTTGTTATCAGGAGGGACCAGATCCCTGGAGAAAGACATCATGCTTAATAAAGTAGAGGGTCGGGAAAATGAGGAACACCCTTAACGAGATGGATTGATACAGTGGCTGCCACAATGGGTTCAAGCATAACAATGATTGTGAGGATGGTGCAGGACCGGGCAGTGTTTCATTTGATTGTACATGGGGTTGTTATGAGTCAGAACTGACTTAATGGCACCTAATAACAACAATAGGAAACTCACACAGTATGTTGCACTGTTTGCCTCAGGGGACACAGACTTATTTGATTCCCTCCTCTTTACCCTTTGTTCGGATAAGTCCTCTCAGTTTCAAGATCTCACCTTGAGTGTTCTTTCCTCTTGGGAAACCTACCCTACTCCCAAGACAGTAACTTCTTCATACTTTGTACTTCCATGTTTTCTACAAGATCTCCTATCATAAAGCTCACACATTTTACTGTAGTTATTGTTTTGGTGATTTCCCTGTTGGACTGCAAGTCCTGTGATGGGAAAAAGTGTGTCCTGTCCTACCTGTTTACCTGTGTATCACCTAGAACCTAATACAGTGCTTGGCACATAGTTTTTTAATAAATATTTGTTGCTCCACAGAGGAAAGGAGATGGCATTTGGGGTAGGTCTTAAAAAGTTCACAGAATTTCACTAGAAGGAAAATGGGCCAAGAATATCAATTACAGGGAGGAATGAACATTTATACTCCATTAGGAAAATGAGGTTTGTTTACAATGGCAAGGTCAGTAGCTGGGGGAAGACATGAATGAAATGCTGCTTTGGGTCATAATGCGAAGAGATGGGTCTGCTAGGCTAAAGCAATAGTAATTTATTTGTTAGGCCTGGACTCACAAACTTGAATTCCTACAGGGAATATTAAAGAGTAAATATATAAAGTATTTCACTTTCCTAATTATACTCCAAGAATCAACAGTCCCAGCACCATAGCAAACAGCATCTGATACTCAGCCTCAGTGTTGGGAAGACAAAAGAGAGTGATGGGAAGAGCGGCACCCAGAAAGTGTGTGCTCTGTAAAAAGGCAGCAGTGTCACTCAGCTTCTGCCTACTGTTTCCACGTGGGAATTTGGGCCCAGAGTTGCCAGATTTTTTTTTTCAAGATAATCTACAAATCTAAAATTCTGTATGAAATGACTTGATTTGTAAATTTTGACAATGATTCCAATGTTTTTTAAGGTATGTGTATACCAATATTGTGAGCTGGACACAGCTTAAGGACACCAGTTTGTGATCTCTTTTAAGCAATGGCAAGAATAAATGTCTAAAAAAAAAAAAACTTTATTAAGATTCTCTGTCTAGGTGTAGCCTAGCTCGAAGGATTAGAATGCAGTGAATGCAATTGATTACTTAATTTCAATGTAATATAAATGCTATTTTACCTTTGATGATTCAGAAGACACTTTAGGGTTTTGAAGCCCCAGAGTTATCCCATTCATGGTCCATGGTATATACAATACACCAAAAAACCCCAAACCTGTTGCTGTCTGGTTGATTCTGACTCATCGCAACCCTATAGGACAGAGTAGAACTACCCCATAGGATTTCCAAGGGGCGGCTAGTGGATTCGAACTGATGGTTAGCAGCCAGGCTCTTAACCACTGCACCCCCAGATCTCCAAAAGAAAGAAACATTAGTTGAAGTGAAATAGCTGGGGTAGGCTTGCAAGTAAGGTAGTACAACCAGGAAGTAAGACTGGGTAAAAATTTTGTCTCTTTTGGCTTTTGTACCCCTAGATAAGCCTTGTAATCATATTTATGGTTTCCTGTGTAATAGTAAGGGAGCCCTGGTGGGTTTTTTTTTTTTTTTTTTTTTTTGTGTGTGTGTGTGTATGTGTGTGTGTGTGTGTGTGTGTGTCATATTTGGAAAACCAGAGGTTCCCGATGTAACCAAATGGAAGGTGCCATGAAAAACATCAGCAATCAAGTTCTGGTGGTAAAGATGGGTGACTGCTAATTCTGGGTTCGAGAACCTTAAAAGTTCTGTGGTAACCATGTAATACCAGATAATATTTCTCAAAATCCATATTCCAAAACGAAAAACAAAACCTGTTGCTGTCGAGTCGATTCTGACTAGTAGCGACCCTATACCAACCAAAATTTTAAACACTCTATGACTCAGCATGCTTCCGTTAATGAAAACACATGGTATTAAGAAAAAAAAAAAATCAAAACAGAAGATAATTGGACCTTGAAAGGCTTATAATGCTGATAATCAATTTTATTTGTGCTATAGTACCAACCTGTTCTTGCTCTTATTATGAAGTGTCAATAAATAGAGTGTGATACATCAACTTTTCATTCACTAATTCACAAATATTTATTGAGACCCTACTGAACAGGAGATAGAGCATTGACAAATACAGCAAAAATCTCTGCTGTCAGGGAGCTTTCATTTGACAGTAATTTTCTAAATTAATGGAGTCATCATTTATATATACTATATCCCACAGTCACATGCTTTAAATTAGCAATGGTCCCTTCAAATACTTTTGATCTGAAGGATAATTACATTTTGTTGGCCTTTCATTACCTTTGTCTAATGATGTTCTTGGCCCCAGTGGTCAATTCGTTACCTTGTGTTAACTAGAATTCCAGAAATATACTTTAAATGCTTAATTAAAATACTTAATTTTACAAGTGAAATTATTGGCTGTATGTTTAAACATTAGTCATTACATAAAACTTATGAATAGCTTCTGTGAAGTGGCCTATAACTAGATGTGATGGGATTTTTTACTTTTTTTTGGCAAATCATTGACACAAAATTAACTTTATCTGTGTTGTTGTTGTCGTTAGCTGCCATCTGATCGGTCCCAACTCATAGCGACCCTATGTACAACAGAATGAAAAACTACCTGGTCCTGTGCCATCCTCACAATCGTTGCTATGTTTGAGCTCGTTGTTGCAGCCACTGTGGCAATCTATCTCGTTGAGAGTCTTCCTCTTTTTTGCTGACTCTCTACTATGAGTCGGAACCAATTAAAAGGCACCTAACAACAATAACAACTAGTTTACCAAGGATGATGTCCTTCTCCAGGGACTGGTCCCTGTTGATAACGTGTCCAAAGTACATAAGATGAAGTTTCACCATCCTCACTTCCAAGAAGCATTCTAGTTGTACCCTTTCCAAGACAGATTTGCTCATTCTTCTGGCAGTCCATGGTATAGTCAATATTCTTTGCCAACGCCATAATTCAAAGGTGACAATTCTCCTTCAGTCTTCCTTATTCATTGTCCATCTTTCGCATCGGACGGCTTGGGTCAGGTGCACCTTAGTCCTCAAAGTGGCATCTTTCCGTCTCTACACTGTAGAGAATTCTTTTGCAGCGTATTTCCCCAGTGCAATATGTTGTTTGATTTCTTGACTTCTGCTTCCACGGACGTTGATTATGGATCTAAGTAAAATGAAATCCTTGACACTTCAGTATTTTCTCTGTTTATCATGATGTTGCTTATGGGTCCAGTTGTGAGGATCTTTGTTTTCTTTATGTTGAGGTGCAATACATACAGAAGACTGTAGCTTTGATCTTCATCAGTAAGTGCTTCAAGTCCTCTTCACTTTCAGCAAGCAAGGTTGTTTCATCTGCATATCGCATATTGTTAATTTTTCTTCCTGCAATACTGATGCCGAGTTCTTTGCATAGTCCAACTTCTTGGATTATTTACTCAGTATACAGATTGAAAAGTATGGTGAAAGGATACAACCCTGACACACACCTTTTCTGACATTAAACCATGCAATATCCCTTTATTCTGTTCAAATTTTACCTATAAAATTCTCAAATTAAAAAGTGACTTTCTTTTACAGAACATTTTTGCCTTTAATAGGGCTAAAATGGATTGTAAGCAAAGGAAATTATATGAAAAATTATTACTTTGGATATATCAGGACCAAATAGTAAACAATGAACAGTGAATTTGGACAATTTTACTGTTTATCTGATTACAGAATCTTCTTTAAGATTTAAAGAATTTCTTTCAGATAAGTTACAGAGAGAAGTATTGTAGAAGTACTTCAATATCCTTACATGGTGCTTTCAGACTTTTGGGAAGAAAAATACATAAAGAAAAATACTCAATGGTATGTATATGTAAATCAAGATATGCCACAGCAGGAGACACCACTGTGAATAAATAATGTTCAGAATCAGTTTGGATAACTTGTGACCAAAAATTGTATAAATGGGTAAAAATCATGTGAATGCGGTTTTTTGTAGGATTGCATCTGGAAACTGACACAGGAGCCAAGGCCTTGAGCAAGAGTGTGGTGGAAGTAGCTAAGGAAAGGAACAAGGCAGGAAAACCAGAGACTAGAAAAGTTAAGATAAAAAAAGTAATAGAGGAACACAGTTTCCAAAATGTCATGTAGGAATGAGAAACACTAGATTCTGCTTCATTTCTTCCCACCCCTAGTCCTGCTTCCCAGACGCAACTGTTCTCAAATCTGTTAGCTGTTTCTGCTGATATTACCACCATATTTATAAGCAATAAATTCACAGCTATTTCTTAATTTATCAATTTTATACAACAACTAATGCTTTCTTGTTGTGGCATATGAGGAATTAGTTTTCTTACTCAACTTTTCCACTTTTCTTCCCATCCTTCATTTGCAGTTTGGTTAAGTTGGTATTTACGTTATTGTGCCTGGATAAGTGCTGTTTACTGATGAGCCAGTTGGTTTACTGTGATATTCTCTTTTCATTTTTTTCTTGGAGTTAATATTTACATTTTTTCATTTGCATAGGTTTTAGTGTTTGCTAGTATTAATATTTTTTCTAAATGCTCAACAAATCTTAGATGGAAAAACATTTCATAACTATCAGTTGCATTTCTTTCTTGAAAGCATTCCTCCTGGAGTCTGTCATCCTCCTGCCACAAGAAAGATTAGAAAATCTCTTTGTCTGTTGTCCAGATACTACCCTGGTATTTCCTTTCATTGTTTTCTGGATCCCATATATTTTCTTTCTTGATTTTCATCCTTGTTTTGTTGGCGCATATCCTCTGGTAGCTTCCAAAAAAAGTGTGACAGTTAATACAAAGTTTCAGTTTATAGAATTGGAATAGATAAACTTTTCATTCATTCAAAAAATATTTCGAGCACTTGTTATGTGCCAGGCTCTCAATAATTTTGCAGAAAAGTGATCTTATTAAGATACAAATCAGATCATATCACTTCTTTGCTTAAAGCCCTACACACACTTCCCTTTACAGTTACAGTAAATTCCAAACTGGCCCACAAGGTCCTGCATGATTTGACTTTACTTCTCTGACCACTTTTGCTTTATGCCACTTTCTCCCTTGTACCCTATGCTCTAATCGCTCTGGCCATCTCTTGCTTCCAGGAACACACGAGGAGTCTCTATCAAGGCAGGGCTTTTCTTCATTGTCTGGGTGCTCTTTCCCTGGCTCTTTATTATTCAGGACTTAGCTTAAATGTTAGCTCCTCAGAGAGGCTGCCTCTGAAAACCCTATCTAAAAGAGCCCCCTACTTTTAATTTCTGTCATTGTTATTTGTTTATTTAAGGCAATAATAAACATTTAAATAAATTCATTGACTTATTTACTTGCTTATTATTTTTCTCTCCCATTAGAATGAAAATTGATGAGGGTGAGGACTTCTCTAGTTTGGTTTTCATTGTATTCTGTGAGGCTAGTGCAGGGCAGGGAAAATAATAGCCTCTCAAGAAATAGTTGTTGCAGATGTGATTACAACCAGTTTGAAAACTTTAACTGAAATGATAGTCGATAAGACTACTATTTAGAGAAAGGTATTCATAGAAATGAAAATTTGTGTTGTATACCTGGTTCCAAGGAGCCCTGGTGGCTCAAACAGTCAAGTGTTTGGTTGCTAACCGAAAGGTTGGCAGTTTGAACCCACTCAGCGGCTTCATGGGTGAAAGACCTAACAGTCTGCTTACATAAAGATTACAGCCAGGAAAACCCAATGGGGCAGTTCTACTCTGTTACAAGGGGTCACCAAGAGTCAGAATCAACTTGACGGCATGTAACAACAACAACATACCTGGTCCCTCTACAACCTCTTTGTTCACCACTTGTCCAGCTACCCTGAGCTTCTTGCAATTTCTTCAGTGAGCCACATACTCTACTATATCATGTCTGCCACACATACTGTATCCTCTGATGTGCCTGAAGGGCTCTGTACCCCTGTGCCTGACAAATTTCCACTTGATCCACAGGCATCCAATCAGGTTGAATTCCTCTGTGAAATCTATCCTGACGTTCTAAGACCGAGTCAAGTGGCCATTTTCTAGGTTCTTATAGCTCTCTGTATTAATCTAATAGCACTTAACATGTTATCACAATTTCCCTTTTATTTCTCTGTTGTTCACCCAAGAAATAAACTTCTAAAAGCAGAAAACTTGTCTACTGTTTTCTCAGCCTTTAACACTGTGGTTTCATCAAAACTCGCTTAATATTTGTTAAATGAAAGAAAAAAAATGAATAATGAAATGAATCCTAAAAGGGAATATGTTGTTGTTGTTGTGTGCCATCGAGTTGATTCTGACTCATAGAGACCCTATAGGACAGAGTAGAACTGCCCTATAGGGTTTCCAAGGAGTGGCTGATGTATTTGAACTGCTGACCTTTTGGTTAACAGCCTGAGCTCTTAACTACTTCACCATCAGGGATACTATAGAGGAAATAATATTTTAAGAAAAAATTTTTCAGAGATGGAATGGGCAAAGTGTAATCTGTAGAGAGGTTTTTATTCTGTTTTTGCGTGGTGATATTCAGGTAGTAAGAAAACAGCCTCAGGGAAATGGCACAAATAATTTTCTGTAAGCGTATCAGAAGTGATGGAATGCATCAGTGTCCAGGCCACACCAGCAGAGACTTTTAGTGGTGGTGAGAGAGTTCTGATCCTAATGCACAAAAATACGCACTCTGGAATGAGGAGATGCTGATGAATACAGATATACCACTGTCTTAGGCTGGGTTCTCTAGAGAAGCAAAACCAGTAAAGCTATAAATATATATATAGAGAGATTTATATCAAGGAAATGGCTCACGTGGTTGTAGAGGCTGGAACATTTCAAGTCTGTGGATCAGGATAGAGGCTTCTCCTGATCCACGTAGCTGCAGGGGCTGGCGAACCCAAGATCAGCAGGTCAGGGCTCTTGCTCACAGGCTGTGAAGATCAACAAATCCCAAGATTGACAGGCAAGACTACAGGTTAGCTTCTAGCTCAAGTCCCAAGAACTGGAGGTCAGACGAACAGGAGCCAGCTGCAGGATCCAGTGCAGGCAAAAGCTAGAATGTCAGCTTATATTTGGATGCAGGCCACACACCCAAGGAAACTCCCATTCAACTGACTGGCTAATCACAGCAGATCCCATCATGGGGCTGATCACATATCAAATCTCAACAGGGAAGTGGTCACAACATTGTACGACTGCCAAAACACTGAGAATCATGGCCCAGCCAAGTCGACACACAATCTTAACCATCACGGTCCACCCCTTGTCAACTTGGCACCTGTACGCATCTCCTTAAACCATACAAAATCTCTGAATAAATACAATTACAAAGTCATACTTGGGCCTAACATGATGCAATGAACACACATACAACCGAAAATGCACTAACTCTGTTTACATCTTATATGAGTGAAGAAAACAAAAATAATTGCTGCACACATACAAAGCAGAAATACTCATAACAATTACATCCTTATTTCTGCAACTGGTCACATGGTCCTAACTGGTATTTAGAACTACCTTCTTCCACCACCCATTCCGTATTCCCTTTGCCCTCAGCAAGCACCTCAGCTGGTCGTGGTTCTTTGCCTGGTGGGGTGACCCAAACCTTCATTTCTAAAGGGTCTGGGCCATTAGTAGTCATGTCGGAATTGGGTTGCTGTAGTTTTCCATTGACTTTAATCACAGGGCATGTAGTACTAAGAGATGCCCTAAGGGATTTCCTGCATTCCAGACATACTCTTCTTTACCTCCGTTATGTAATGTCAATCTGATTTCCTCCTAGTAATCAGGATCAATCACACCAGCCAGTATGGTAACGCCCTTCTTTGCCTGTTGATCCAGAGGACTAAGGAGCCCAAAGTGGCCAGGTGGCATTCTTAGCTTCTAGTTCAACGGAATCAGTTATGTGTCACCAGGTGGGAGCATTTCTCCTTTTGGAACTAAGACCTCTAGGCCTACAGAGCATAAGGTTGCGGGGACAGGAAGCAAAAATCTTGTGAGTGGGTCACTAGGGGTAATAGTGAGTGGTACCACTCCCATTTCCACCCCTTGATTCCTGGACCCATGAATCTGGCTATGGGAGAAACAGCATCCTTTTATTTACAGCTCCTGGAGAACATTGCCCCAAACCTGCAAGGTATTGCCACCTAGTTGACACCATAATTGTGTCTTTAGAAGGCCATTCCATTGTTCTATCAAGCCAGCTCCTTCAGGATGATGGGGAACATGATAAGACCAGTGAATTCCATGAGCATGGGCCAACTGCTGCACTTCATTTGCCATGAAGTGAGTTCCTTGATCTGAGACAATGCTGTGTGGGATACCATGATGGTGGATAAGGCATTCTGTAAGTCCACGTATGGTAGTTTTGGCAGAAGCATTGTGTACAGGGAAGGCAAATCCATATCCACAGTAAGCATCTATTCCAGTAAGGACAAAATGCTGCCCTTTCCATGATGGAAGCAGTCTAATGTAATCAACTTGCCACCAGGTTGCTGGCTGATCACCTTGAGGGATGGTGCCATATCGGGGACTCAGTGTTGGTCTCTGCTGCTGGCAGATTGGGCACTCAGCAGTGGCTGTAGCCAAGTCAGCCTTAGTGAGTGGAAGTCTGTGTTGCTGGGCCCGTGCATTACCTCCATCCCTGCCACCATGGATACTTTGTTCATGAGCCCGTTGAGCAATGATGGGAGTAGGTGGAGAAAGAGGATGAGTAGTTTCCATAGAACATGTCATCCTACCCACTTGATTGTTAAAATCCTCCTCTGCTGAGGTAACCCTTTGGTGAGCATTCACACGAGACACAAATATCTTTACTTCTTTGGCCCATTCAGAGAAGTCTATCCGCATACCTCTTCCTAATAAATCCTTGTCTCCAATTTTACAATCATGTTCCTTCCAAGTCCCTGACCATCCAGTCAAACCAATGGCCACAGCCCATGAATCAGTATGCAATCACACATCTGGCCAGTTCTCCTTCCCATTGGGAGGATTTCCTTTCACTACTGTCCGTCAGGGAGGTCCCAGAAAGAGACTTCAGTGTTGCCACTGTCTACTTTCAAGTGGTGCCTGCATATGGCGCAGAACCATCTGTAAACCAGGCATGAATTTTCTGTTCTTCAGTCAACTGATCATAAGGAACTCCCCATGAGGTCATAGGTGCAGACTGAGAGATAGAAAGTAATGTGACAGGAGTGGAGACTATGGGTATTTTGGTCACTTCCTTATGCAACTTACTTGTGTCTTCAGGTCCTGCTTGGGCCCGATCTTGTATATACCACTTCCATTTGATGATGGAGTGCTGCTGTGCATGTCTAACTTTATGACTCTATGGGTCAGACAATACCCAGTTCATGATGGGCAGCTCAGGCCACATGGTGACTTGGTGTCCCATGGCTAAGCATTCAGTCTCTAATAACGCTCAGTAACAAACTAAAAGCTGCTTTTCAAAAGGAGTAGTTATCTGCAGAGGATGGCAGGGCTTTGCTCCAAAATCCTAAGGGTCTGCACTGTGATTCACCAATAGGGGCCTGCCAAAGACTCCAAACAGCATCTCTGTCTGCCATGGACACTTCAAGCACCATTGGATTAGCTGGATTATATTACCTAAGTAGCAGAGCGGCTTGCACGGCAGCTTGAACCTGTTGCAGAGCCTTCTCTTGTTCTGGGCTCCACTCAAAACTAGCAGCTTTTCGAGTCACTTGATAAATAGGCCAGAGTAGCACACCCAAATGAGGAATATGTTGCCTCGAAAATCCAAAGAGGCCCACTAGACATTGTGCCTCCTTTTTAGTTGTGGGAGCAGCCAGATGCAGTAACTTATGCTTCACTTTAGAAGCAATGTCTCGACATGCCCCACACCACTGGACCCCTAGAGATTTCACTGGTAATTTCTAGATAGTTTGTATAAGTGGGATCATAAAATATCTGTACTTTTGTGACTGTCTTATTTCACTTAGCATAATGTTTCCAAAGTTCATCCATGTTGTGGCATGTATCAGGACTTCATTTCTCTGTATGGCTGAGTAATATTTCATTGCATGTATATAGCACGTTTTGTTTATCCATTCACCTCTTGATGAACATTTTGGTTATTTCCATCTTTTGGCTATTGTGAATAGTGCTACAGTGAACATTGATGTAAATCTGTGTTCCTGCTTTCAAGTCTTTTGGGTATGTATCTAGGGGTCGAATTGCTGAATTATATGATAATTCTATGTGTTTAACTTTTTGAGAAACTACCAAACTGTTTTTCATAGCAGCTATACCATTTTATAGTCCCAAAAGCAGTGAATGAGGGTTTCCAATTTCTCTACTGCCTTGCCAACACCTGTTGTTTTAAATTTTTTTTTATCATAGCCATTTTAGTGGGGATGAATTGATATCTCATTGTGCTTTTGGTTTGCATTTCCCTAATGACTAAAGATATTGAGCATCTTTTAATGTACTTGTTGGCCATTTGCATTTCTTCTTTGTTGAAATGTCTAATTCAATCCCCTGCTCATTTATAAATTGAGTTGTTTTTTTTTTGTTGTTAAGTTGTAGGGGGTTCTTTACATATTTCGGAAATTAAACCTTTATCAGATATATATTTCCCCAATTTATTTTCCCATTCTGTAGGTTGTCTCTTCACTTTGTTGACAAAGTCTTTTGATGATCCAAAGTTTTTAATTTTGATGAAGTCCCATTTATCTGTCTTGTTTTTTGCTTGAGCTTTTGGTGTCATATCTAAGAATCCATTGTTAAATACTAAGTCCTGAAGCATTATCCCTATGTTTTCTTCTAAGTTTTGTGGTTTTTAGTTTTTACATTTAGGTCCTTGATTCATTTTGAGTTGATTTTTGTATACAGTGTGACGTATAATGTTATGCACCTTATCTTTGGACATTTGAATGTCCTCTTTGTGAAGTACCTGTTCAGATCTTTTTCTCATTATTTTTTATTACATTGTAGTTTGATAAGAGATATACAGTAAATGGCAGAGCTGAGATATAAATTCAGTTTCATTTGATAAATATTTAATGCTGATACTTTGTTTTATGATACTTCTCCCAATAGAATTTTTTTCTTTTTTCTCTTATGTTGCTGCAAGTCTTATTACATTGACCAGAAATATCAGCTCTATATTTAATAATAGGGGTAATAGGGGCATCCCTGATTAATTCAAGGAGTCATGCCATTCATGGGAAAGCCTTAAATATCCATTATTTTTTATTTTGTTTTTTAATAATTTTATATTGTGTTTTCAGTGAAGGTTTACACAGGAGTTTAGGTTCCCATTAAACAATTTCTGCACAAATTGTTCAGTGACATTAGTTACATTCTTCACAATGTGTGAATATTCTCAATATTGCTGTTCTGGTTGTTCCCTTTCCATTAATCTAGTTTACCTGCCCCCTTACATTTTCATGTTTGTTTTAAAGTAATTATTGACCATTTGGTCTCATATAGATGATTTTTTAAAGGAACATAGCACTCAAGGGGGATATTTATTATTTTGTGAGCCAATCTGCTATTTAGCAAAAAGGTGACCTCAGGGGCTAATTTCAATTCAAAGGTTAAAGAGTATCTCAGGGCAATAGGCTCGGGGAGTCCTCCAATCTCAACTGGTTCAATAAGTCTTTTTTTTTTTTTTCTTAGTAATTTTGAGATTCTTTTCCACATCTTTGTCTCATTCTATTAGGATCCATTTATTGTGGCCCTGATCAGAATGGTTGGTAGTGGTAATCGGGCATCATCTAGTTCTTCTGGTCTCAGGGTAAATGAGACTATATTAAATATCCGTTCTTAATTGCTCTGTTGATTTATTCTTCATATTTAAGCAGTTTCCACTTATTCTTAGAACTTCTATTAAATATAGAATGTTGAATTTTATCAAGTATCTGAAAATGTTATTTTAAATTATCTTGGAAGAATAAATAATTAATGTGAATACCTATCCAATCCTTTGAAAAAAACTAATTCGTTAATTGACATTCAGTGTCAGTCTGAGACATCATTATTGCTATAATGTCAGGGATACTTTCATGTAAACTCCATTTTAAAGTAAATGTAGTAACTCTCAAATGCTGTTTTCATTTTCCATTTATGTTGGTAGTATATTGAAGCGTATAGGCCATTGTAACCATTGATCTTTCTAAACTCATTTATTATTTCTAGTGGTTTATCTGTAGAGTCTTTTAATATTCCTATTACACCGTTTCAAATAAAGTGAGTTTTATTTCATCCTTTATTATTCTTTTTGTTCATTCTTCTTGCCTTACTATATTGGATAGGATTTCTAGGTTGGTGTGGACTGGAAGTGGTGACAGTGTGCATCCTTGACATCTTCTCAATCTCATGGTGTTAGTACTCAATTAAGTATGATGTTTGCTTAGTTTTTTGTAACTGTCTTAGTTTACCTGAGTGTTTTGCTCATGAACAAGAGTTTAATTTCATATGATGTTATTTTCAGCATCTCTAGAGATGATCATATGATTTTCTTCCTTTTTATAAACATGGTAAATTATAGTGATTGATTTTGAACTATTAAATCAAACTTTGTGATGTATGATCAATTTTACGTGTCACTGGATTTGGGATACTAACCTTTTGTTAAGGATTTTTTTTTTTCCTGTCTTCATGAAGGATATTGACCTTTTCCTTTATTTCATTTTCTTTCCAGGAGTGATGCTGGGAAAAGAAGAGTAGAAATAAGGTTAGATACAGGGAGAAGTGGGATAAAGAGAGTTGTTTCTTAATACAAGAAAAGCATTTGAGGTATGGTTTATAAATAGAAATTGATTTTGTAGTACAGATTTTCAATGATTTGTTTTTAAGAGCAAAGTGAAGGGAAGTAGCTAGTCAGTGAAGTATTAACTCTCTATTAACCTGTCAAGGGAGAGTCTTATTCCATACCCCTACTGTAATTAATACATTACTGGCTCTTTTGTGCCTTCTCATCAAACATGAATATGAGGCTGGGTGGAAAGAAGAAAATACTCCTCCTTTTCTTTTCTTCTTTTCTTTTCTTTCCATGGTGTTTAGGGGTGTTGGAACAGCTCTATTATAATCTGAGGTAATATACAAACTACTTTATTAAGTGTTTTCTTTGTTCCTCCTGAAATAGATATATTGGGAGAAAAATTAAATTTCTACATATTTAATTAAAACATACTCAAAAGACAATGTTGGTGTATATAATGTCCTTACTATCTAAATTCCTGAGCTATTAATTAGCATTTTAAAAAATGTATTCTTAGACACCATCTTTTTTTGCCGAAAGTATTTCGAAAGACTTCAGTACATTAGGAAACTTTTATCTACAAATATTGAATGTGTTATAAATATGGTGAACATCTCTACCTCTCTTTCCTGTGCAGAGCTACAGTGATCTGTTGCCAATCAAATTGACAGATGCAATTCCAGAGACATGCATATTGGCTCCACTTTGTGGATGAGCAGATAGCCAAACAATTTGAGTTAATGCCAAGTAGAGTCACTGTGCTCCATCTGCTGCAAAGAAGAAGTTAAGTAACAAAACTGAGAATCAGGAGCCTTGTTTCGTTATATGCCAAATCTTATCCTGTATGTATAATTTTAAGAATTATAAAGTCTTTTAGTAAAGATTCATTACAACTTTTAGTTTTAAAATCACATTCCTTAGTTTACCCATTCTGTGATCCAAGAGTGGGGGCAGTAGTGGTTAGTAGTTGAATACTTGTCGTCTATTCAGGAGACCCAGATTCGACTACCAGTCAAATCACCTCATGTACAGTAGTCACACATCTGTCAGTGGTGGTTTGCATGTTGCAGTGATGTTGAACAGGTTTCACTGGAACTTCCAAACTAAGATGGACTACAAAGAAAGACCTGGCAATCAATTTCCAAAAATCAGCCGGCAAAAACCTTCTGGATCACAATGGTCTGATCCACAATCATGGGGTTGATATAGGACTTGGCAACATTTTGTTCCATTGTGCATGAGGTGGCCATGGACTTGAGGGCAGCTAACAACAATGACAGTGATCCAAGAACAGGATGAAATAATAGCAAAGAGAACTCTAATGACCACAACAAAAATTTGCAAAAATCTTTACACTTTAGAGTGTTATTTTTTACAGCAGTGAATAATGCTATTCTTTTATGTCTGCACAGATGCAGAAGACTCATCAAACAATGGGCTAGATTTTCACCTAACACTTAGTTTGTTTTCCAGACAAGACTTCATTGATCCACAATTTCTTATGGAAGCAAACAAATAATCAAAAGCCCTTTGATGAAGTGACCTCAAGTTGTGACAAAAAGTTCTTGAAACCTTTACCACCAGTGCTCCTTATGAAGCTTGAGCATGCTGTTGAAAACCAAAAAAACCAAACTGGCTGCCATTGAGTCTATTCTGACTCATAGCGACCCTATAGGACAGAGTAGAACTGCCCCATAGGGTTTCCAAGAAGTGGCTGGTGGATTCGAACTTCCGACCTTTTGGTTAACAGCTGAACTCTTAATCACTAAGCCACCAGGGCTGCAAGCAGGCTGTTAGGCTGACTGAATTCTTGCTAGACAACTGCAGCCTCTTGGAACACCTGACCTCCGTGGCAATACCTTTTCTTCTCTTTTGTTCTCAAGCCCTACTCCCAACCCCATAGCAAGCATTTGACTGTTTAAAGTTATCTTTGTTTTCACAATGTGTGTTATTGTTTTTGAGTATATGTATTTTCAGTTGACTTTGTTGGTATTATGTTATATTTTTTATTTTATATCCTAGTTTTTCCCTCAGCATTATGTATTTAAGATCCTTTTATGGATGTAAATCTATTCCACTGCTTTTAATAGCTCCATAGAGTCTTTGGACCCAGGTTCCTTCCAACTCTCTGCTACCACAAACAGCACCGCACTGAACATTCTGGAACATGAAGCTTATGGAGTTGCATAAGAATTTCATTAGTATATGCATTCAGTAGTTGAATTGCTGGCTATGAGTATATTTAATTTGCATTTTGCTTTCCAGAAGGACTATACCTTATACTGCCACAAAGCACTCCCAAGGGTCCCTTTACTTCTACATCTCTGATTCCATTTGACATTACCAAGCCAATCTAATTATGTGACTATAATTGGTGTAAAATATTTTAATGTTGTTTTAATTTGCATTTCTCTGAGTACTAATGATTTTGAGCAACTCCTTATGTACTGGTTAGTTTTATGTCTTCTGTAAATTGTCTGTTATTTCTTTTGCTCATTTTTCTATTGGGGTTCCAGTGTTCTTCTAGTTGAGTTGGAGGAGTTCCTCATATAGTTTTGATATTAATCTCTCATCAACTTTAGATATCACGAATGTCTTCTCCCATTCCAGTAACATGTCATCAGCTTTGTTTGTGGTGTCTTTCACAAAACAGAAATCTTTAATTTTGATATAATAGAATTAATCAATTTATTTTGCCTTTTTCTTTGTATTATTGAAAATTTAAGAAATCTTTTTATTATGTCACGAACATTCTACCACATTTCTTCTGAAACTATAAAAGCTACCTCTATGACATTTATAAAAATTCATTGTGATTATACATCATACTCTAAGATCTTTATTTCATCTAGCATCTACCTTTGTGGTTTTATGTAGGGAACCTTTTTCTTTTTTTTAAACAAATAGCCAGCTTTCCTAACACTGTCTATTAAACAATTCTGCCTTTTACTATTATTTGAAGTGCCACCTAAAAATATACATACATATACATGTAAACATATATACATTCTCTCTCCCTACGTTATATTTTATTCCACTGGATGATCCATTTTTGCACCAAAACTATATAGGACTATTTATGTACCTTTATTCTTTTAAATACATTATATAGTAAGTTTATCAAGTTCCTAAAACTTAAACTAGAATTTTGCTTAAGATTGTTTTAAATGTATAGATCAATGTGGGTCGTCCTATTCAGGAGCATGAAACATCTTTCTGTTAGTTCAGATCATTTTCTATGTTCTTTTAAAATTTTCTGCATAGATAATTTGTAGATTCGTGTTACTTCTTAGATACTTTATACATTTTATTGCAATGTAAGTATCTGATTTTTAGCCTTGTTTTCTAGTTGATTATTGTAAGTGTATAGAAAATTAATTTTTGTAGATTTCACTTGTTTCAGTCTTATGTCCTGACCCCCTGTATTACAGAGTAGAACTGGCCCATAGGGTTTTCTTGGCTGAAATCTTGATGAAAGCGTATCTCCAGGCCTTTTCTTCCATGGTGCTGCTGGGTGGGTTCAAACTGCCAGTCTTTCAGTTACCAGCCAAATGCAAAGTCTCTTGTATTAAGTCCTTTGTATATTTTGTGGCTGGCCACTGCCTTCAAGGCATGGATTATACTGGATACCTCTTGTGCACTGCCACACTTAGTTTCTGTTTCATCTCTGATTCTAGACACAGGCTTCCACCAACGTCACACTGATAGCACTTTGATTCAAATATCTATTGCTTGCTTTTGTTTCCTAGCCTGGGGCTTCTCTGACTCAGGGAATGGGAGTTACTCAACACTCACAATGAAAAATTCAGAAACGCTAGGAAATTAAAGTCTCAGGTGGCAGTCTTCAGCCAATTGCAGACAGGAGTCAACAAATAAATGCTTTTCCCTTCATCCGTCTGGTGGACAATTCTGAGATGTATTCTATGGCTCCACATCTGATTTAGTGCCAGTTATCCACACTGGTTTCCAACTCAGTCACATATTCTTGTAAAAACTTTTCCTGCTTCTCTCTATTATTTTCCATAGTCTGTTACTCCCTAGGATCATCTACTAAGTAATCCACCTGCATGCAACCCTTATCTCAGGGGGGCTTTTGGGTAGACCTCTAGCTTAGGACATCCATGAAGTATTTTATGTGTGAAATAGGGCTTTGACTTCGTGGATGCTGACATTGGTGCTCTGTGAGAGATATTTATGGTTGTTTTAATTATCTGAGACGTTGAATAATAATATAATACTGTACATGCATACACATTTTCTACTGTTCTTTGGAGTTGCTATAAGTGACAGAATTACTCTAGGTGAAATAAAATTCTAGCATCTTTCCAGGCTTTGAAGCTGGGAGACCATTTGAATCCATGGATACTCTTTTTAAAGGGGAAGGGTGGCATCCAAGGATGTTTCAAATTTTCTACCATCACCCTTTTCACAGAGCAAAGAATAGCAGAGAAGTCATTATAATGAAGAGAGGAAGAAAACATATCAAATTCTTGGCTTAATTTGACACACTGAGCTTAGCTAAATTTATCCTAAGAATAGCTGCAAAATACTGGCTGCTAATAGGGCCCATCATTACCATTAATGGCTTGAACAGTCAAATTTGCTTTTATTTATTGAATGAAAGAAAGACTGTTAAAATCTTTGAATCACTCTACTTGCTCTAGAGATAAAGAAAAATGGTACTACTTAACATGTTTTCAACAGGAAGGAATTTATTTTTCCTGACTGACAGTAACTGTATATATATTTTGTTTTAGCTTCACATATAATAAAAAAAAGACAGTTTTCTCATCCTGTATAGCCCATTACGTTAAGATTGCCTAAAACGTGATATTTATAACATGGTGAAGTTTTGGAGTAAATGTAAAAAAGAATGGCATTTTGTTCTTGCATACACTTGACCTTTTAAGCTACCTATCAATTGGAAAAAAAAAATTAGCTCATACCAATACTACAGCCCTATTTGTAGCTGACTACTGGGAGATGTAGCAAATGATTGGCACCTGTTAACTTCCGACCTTTTTTCTTTAAATCATGCAGTGTTATCATTTGTCTGATTGAAGACAATTCGGTTCCACTTCCTGGACTCTTGGTGCTACCCAGGCAATCATGCTTCTGTGTTGTTGTTAACTGCTGTCAATTCAACCCCATGTGTTACAGAGTAGAACTGCTCCATGAGGTTTTCTTGGTTGTAATCTTTACGGAAGCAGTTCATCAGGCCTTTCTTCTGTGTAGCCGCTGGGTGGGTTCCACCCACCAATAGCTGAGCGCAAACCACTTGCACCATCCTGGCTCCTGATGTGTTTATATAGTCATGCACCATGTAACGTCTGTTCAGGCAACAGCTGACGGAATATATGTCTGTATTCCCATAAGGTTATAATAGAGTTCAGAAATCCCGACTGGAGAACAGGACATAGAGGTATAAGCAGATGTAGAGAAGGGAACATCTTCCTGCATGCAACACGTGTATCTTATGTCTCTTGTATACAAAGTGATTGCGCTCCAGGCATATAATGGTACAGTACATAAAACCGATTGCTGTCCAGTTGATTCTGACTCATAGAGACTCTATAGGACAGAGTAGAACTGCCCCCCTATAGAGTTCCAAGGAGCTGCTGGTGGATTCAAACTGCTGACCTCTTGGTTAGCAGCCGAGCTCTTAACCACTGCTCCACCAAGGCTCCGTACAGTACATATATGACCTATAATACATATGTCTTGATAGTCATAATAAATGCTTATGTTTCTGGCTTATGTATGTACTTTCTATCATTATTTTAATGTGAACTTTCCCTACTTACAAATAAAAAGTTTACTATATAACAGTGTATGCTTCAATTCATAGGCAGCAACGTCCAATCTCATGTATCGCTCCTGTTGTAGCTTTATCTCCTTGTTTAATTTTCTTTCAAAAAT
This sequence comes from Trichechus manatus latirostris, assembly GCF_000243295.1. NCBI lineage: Eukaryota > Metazoa > Chordata > Mammalia > Sirenia > Trichechidae > Trichechus > Trichechus manatus. Next base: position 22,289,159 of record NW_004443949.1, on the reverse strand, counting down.
ATTACTGTGAAGCGCATCATGGCTCCCAAACACAGCAAAACCAATGCTAGTGATAGCAACAGCAAGAGGCAAAGGAGAAGTATCAATTCGGAAACAAAACAAAAAGTTATTGAACAACATGAAGGTGGAAAATCTGTGAATGCTACTTCTCACAATTCAGGCATGTCACACTCGACAATCACGACGATCCTCAAAAACAAAGAAAAAATTCTCCAAGCTGTTAAAGGATTGGCTCCACTGAAAGCTACAAGGCTAAGGAAAAAATGAGAGGGACCTATATGAGATATGGAGAAATTGCTAATGACGTGGGTTGAAGACCAAACACAAAAGCCAGCGCCTCTCAACACGTAGACGATAACTGCTTAGGCAAGAAGGTTGTTCAGATGCTTAAAGAAAAGCAGGAACAGACTACCGCATCAAGCTTAGTGCTAGCTCTGGGTGGTTCAAGCACTTCAAACAACGTTTTTTGCTGCGTAATGTGAAAGTGAGTGGTGAGTGTGTGAGTACTGATGTGAATGAAGGCAGAAGAAAGATTTGTTGAAACCTTAGATAAAGTAATTGTAGAGGGAGGTTATTTGCCCCAGCAAATTTTTAATATGGAGGAAACCTCCTTATTCTGGAAGTGACTGCCTGAAAGGACCTTCATCTATAAGGAGGCCAAGTCAATGCCAGACTTTAAGGCTTTTAAAGACAGAGTGACAGTGTTTTTAGGAGGCAATGTTGTATATAATATGGTATTTGCACAACATCCAAATCACATAAAGTCCTATTTCACAGAAGGTATCATGGATGTTAAGTGACACATGACTATACAGTGGTATTTAAAATAAAAAGGAAGGAAGCTGTGGCAAGTTCTACCAAATATTAGGTTTGCCTTGAAAATTTCTGAAGATAGTCAGTGCAAACGGACATTTGCGGTGCCACTACATAGGAGTTGCCTCTAAAAGGAAAGGAGAAAGCACATTTAGGGGAGAAGATGGTCAACTGGAGAGCAGAGGGCATCGCCCGTTGATCTTGCTTTGGTGACCCTGAGTGTAGAAGATTTCTTTCCTAGTGGAAGTTCATGAGAAAGGCCATCACACCTCTGAAATTAGTTTACTTTGCTAGTGTTCAGCAGCTGGTTGATGCAATACCACGTTCAAGTTTGGGCTCTTCAGGGAAAATGAAAGAGGAAATAAACCTGTAAAGTGGTGAACTTCCACGTAGATCAGTCTTGTTGAAAGTTAATTTTAACTCTAGTCTAGATTTGGTTCAAAGTAAAACCCAGCAATGTGACTTCTAAAAGCAAAACCCACTCTCTTTTTATTTATTGCCAGTTGTAGATGTTGATTATTCAATGATGCCAACAATTTTTATGTCTTTATTATATGAACTTTTTTTGTTCCAAGAGGGGTTGGTAGGAAGCACACTGGGTCTGGAGTCAGTTAGATCTGGATTAAAGTCCTCACCCTATTATTTATTATCTGTGTGACCTTGGGTATGTTATTTAACTTGTATGAGCTTTAGTTTCTACATCTGTAGAAAGGAGATTATAATACAGAATTTACAGAACCGTTGTGAAAATTAGAAGCAACGTATGTAAAGTAGCTGGCACAAAGTAGGTCCTCAGTTAATAATAACCATTGCTATGTTTATCATTGGAAGATGAGCCAGATCTTGGGTGTCCTGGGAGAACTTGAAAGCTGAGAGGCAGAATGATCTCCCTATTGCGTCTTTGGGTAGGATTCATGATTAGTTGTATTCTCTCTCGTTAGGGCTATGTCTCTACTTCCAAAACAAAAAATCAAACCCATTGCCATTGAGTTGATTCTTACTCATTTCTACATAGGTGAGTAGAAATCCCACTTGTGGAATTTCAGGCAACAGGCAGGAGAGAGTCCCCTGAAAACAAGTTCATAGGCATATCAAGAATAAAGTTATTCAATAGGTTTTGTATTAAAAGTTTGAGGATTTTTGTCTATTCTCTTTGTAAGTGATCTCCTTATATATTTGTCATTATGAAGCTCTGCTTTTTTTTATTGATTATTATTTATGTATTTTTATTCTTTGTAAAATAACTCTTGTCAAGTAAAAAGTATATATAATTTAAACATATAATATGAAGAATAATCATGAAACAAACATTTGTGTAGCTACTACAGAGCTTAAAACAACAACAATGTATCTGAAGCTTTCTGTAAGCTGTGCCCCAATCTCTCTCATTCTTCAGGCTAACCTCAGCCTTAATTTTTGGGTTGATCTTTATTTTGCCTTTTTAAAAATATATAGGTTTTTTTTTTTTTTTTTTAATTTAACCATGGAGCCCTGGTGGTGCAGTGGTTAAGTGCTTGGCTGCTAACCAAAAGGCAGTTCAAATCCACCAGTCTTCCTTGGGAGCCCTGTGGGACAGTTCTACTCTGTCCTATTGGATTGTTATGAGTTGGGATTGACTCTTCAGCAATGGGTTTATATAATAATGGCTTGGGGGCAGTGTCTGATCTTCTCCAACCCCACGAGGGGGAAAGAGAACCAAGATCAACAGCGCAAGGCTGACTTCCCTGAGGTGGAGGTCAAACAAGCCTCCTCTCTCCACCATCTTTACTAATTCTGACACAAACCATCCCTCGCACAGCTCTCTACTTCTCTGCCGAGTTTGATAATTCATTGCAATGGCCGCACAGAACTCACAGACCATACTCATAATTATGGGGTTTTTAGGGAAGTAACAGTTACAATTCAGGCTCAGGAACACTCAGGATACAGTTCTTCCACCAGGGCAGCCTCTTCCTAACTGTGTTTGCAGGCACTATTCCCCTTGGCCCTAGGCCTCTCCCCAAAGTCACACAGCTTTCTCTCTTTGTGGGCCAGGAAGCCCACCGTGCTGCCTCCTGCTGCCGGGTCTTTCCTGCCACCGCCTCTCACCGTTTTCAGGGTTACAGTATGCTCTCGCTCTCTTGCTTCTAGGAGCTTCTCAGCGCAGGAATCCTAGGTCCATAGGACGCGCTCTACGCTCCTGGCTGGTCTTCCTTGGTAGTGGTAGGATCCTCCTCTCTGCTCTCTAATTGGCTCTCTTTTAAGGCAAGACTAACCAATCCCTTTGGTAGGCCACAATTACCCTGTCACACAATCACCTGGGTGGGAGTTACAAGACCATTGCTAGAAAGGCCACACACAAAAGTAATTAATCGCACCAGCAGATATATCCATAAATAATATATGGTTTACTTTTGTAAGTTTAATAAAGCTTTTTTTACTAAAAATCATAGATATGTATTAATTGTATTTAAAAAATACATGAGACAGTTGAGATAATCCTTTAATCTCTTAATCTGATAAATTAAAAGATTTTCTAGTGTTGAATCAAACTTTCAGTTTTTAATATAAATCCAGCAGGTTCATGATATATTATCTTACGTATGTATTTTTGGATTGATTTGCTCATGTTTTGTTTAGAATTTTTGTCTCTATATTAACAGCTTAGATTGATCCCTCCAATTTTCTTTCTTATGTTGTTCTTACCTGGTTTCAATACTAAGGTTTTATTAGAAGGAGAAGTGTTTCCTGTTTTATTTGTGGCAGATATTTAATAACTGATTCTCTTGCTTTACTAAATACAAGACTTTTCAGGTAGGCCAATTCTTCTACAGACGTTTTTTATAATCTCTTCTATGGCTTTGTTCATCTAACTAAGCTTTCAAATTTATCATCAGGTTGTTAATATTTTCTTATGTTTAATTGGCTCAATCTCTTTAGTTCTGTTTATATTCTCATTTCTGGTATCATTTAAAATTCCTATTACATTTAAACCAGTTTTTTGTTTTGTTGGGACGTTTTTAAATCTTTGTCCTTTTAATTACTAATTTTGACCTTTATCTTTTTTATCTCCTTCTTTAGTCTATTTGGATGCATTTTTTTCCCTAGTATTTTTAAGTTAGATATTTAACTCATTAATTTCCAGCATTTCTCATTTTCTACTTTATGCATTTAAAGCTATAAATTTTTCCTTAAATCACCCTCCAAGCTTTTACATGCAACTATTTTTGCTTTTATTTCTAAGTATTTTCTAATTGCCGTATGAGTTCCTTTTGACTCACAAGTTACTCAGAAATGTGGTTTTTTAAGAGGTGTTCAGACTGTTTTTTTCTTTTCTTTTCTTTTTTAAATTTATTATATTGTGGTGAAAATATACATAACAAAATATGCCATCTCAACAATTTCTTTTTTTCCTCTCTCTTTTTTTTTTTAAACAATTGCCATCGAGTAGGTTCCGACTCCTAGCGACCCTATAGGACAGAGTTGAACTGCCCCGTAGGGTTTCCAAGGAGCCTTTTGGTTAGCAGCCAAACGCTTAACCATTACACCACCAGAGGCAAAGCTTGTTTTTTTCTTGTTGTTTTCTAATGGCTACATTGAGGTCAGAAAACACAAGTTTCTATGTTAGTAATTCTTGGGAATTCTTTGAGAATTGGTTTATTGCTCACTGAGTTTTCCTAATGTTCCATGTATGAATGAAAACGTGATTTCTCCAATTTTTTAAATGTAATATTCTACATATATCCCTTGGATTAAGTTTGTTAATGTTTTAAAGAGTTAGTTTTAACGTTTTTTTCTTATTCTATTGATTACTAGGCAAGGTATGTAAAAACCTTCCATCCTCATAGTAGATATGTCAGCTTTTCTTTGCAGTTTGTTCGTTTTTTGCTTAATGTATTTTGAAGCTAGGTTTTTACATGCATTCAAGTTTAGAATTGTATCTTTTTGGAAAGTAAAATTTTTATTACTCTGTAATAGCCGTTTAAATCTCCAACAATATGTGTTTAATGCCAGTTTTTTTCTGATATTAATGTAACTTTACCAGGTTTTCTATGACTAGTATTGGCTAGGCATATATTTTCCAAACTTTCACTTTAAGGTTTCTCCATTTTTTAGTTTTAGATTTGTCACACGCAAGTAATTTATTTGGTTTGACAATTCCTATATTTTAAATTGAGTGTTTAACAGTGGTATCACTAGGGGGGTGTGAGGGATGCAGACCACACCAGGTAACACTGTCAAGAGAGGGTGACATCGAAATGATTGTCTATATAATTTCTGTGCACTGTTTCAGCAGAAATTTATTATTTTTTATAAAATATATCCATGTAGTTAGTTATAACAACAAATTTTTTTTTCCATAAGCCCAGCTTAGATGTATCAACATACCTACAAGGCTAAAACTCTGTGCTAATTTACTTTTGAGGCATCTAATGCTCTCTGGTCAGAGCTGTCATTTACCCAGTTACAATGACGCTTTGAATCACTTAGTTTCATCTGCATGCACTACAAGCATATATGCTACAAGACAGTTTTCTTTCTTTTTTTTTTTTTTACAGTGTTTTTATAGTCACTGATTTTTTCAAATTTTCTGGTGTTTTTGGTACAATATTGTGGTAATTAGCATGGGGGTGACACCATGAGTTATTGCACTGAGTGACACCAATCCTAGTGATGCCACTGGTGTTTAATCCATTTATATTTTTTGGATTACTGATATATTTGAATTCATTTCTACTATCTTATTTTACAGGTTTTGTTAGGTGTGCTGTTTCTGAATGAGGGTTCCAGTTTCTTCACATGCTCAACAACACTTGTATTATCTGTCTTTTTTATTATAGCTGTGCTAGTAGGTATGACGTGGTATCTCATTGTGGTTTTGGTTAGCACTCCCCTAATTGCTAATGATAAAATATGTCAAGCATATTTTCATGTGCTTCTTGGCCCTCTGTATACATTCTTTGGAAAAAATACATATTCACTTCCATTGCCCATTTTTTAATTGGGTTATTTGTCTTTTTATTATTGAATCATAGGAGTTCTTTATGTGTTCTGGATACACATCGCTTGTCAGATATATGTTTTGCAAATATTTTCTTTCATTATGTGGGATGTTCTTGGAGTTTTTAATTTCAATGAAATCCATTTAATCTATTTTTTCTTTTGTTGATTGTGCTTTTGTGGAGTCTGAGAAGGCTTTGCCTAAGCCAACGTCACAAAAATTTACTTCTTTGTTTTTTTCTAAGAATTTTTTTTTTTTTTAAGTTTTAGTTCTCACATTTATGTCTATGATGTATTTGGAATTAATTTTTGTATGTGGTGTGAGGTAAGGATCCAACTTTATTCTTTAGCATGTGGATATCCAATTGTCCCAGCACCATTTGTTGGAAAGACTATTCTTTTCCATTGAATTGTCTTGGCACCTTGTTAGAAATCCATTTATCATAAAAGTGAGGGTTTATTTCTGGACTCTTAAATCTATTTAACTGATGTATTTATTTATTCTCATACCAATACCACACTGTCTTGATTTTTGTAATTTTGTTATAAGTTTTCGAATCAGGAAGTGTGAGTCTTCCAGTTCTGTTCTTTTTCAAGATTGCTTTAGCTATCTTGAATCCTTTGCATAGCAATATAAATTTTAGAAAGAGCTTTCCAATTTCTGCAAAAAAATTAAAAAGTTAAAAAAAGAAACTAGCTGGAATTTTCGTAACCATTGTGTTGAATCTGTAGATCAATATGGGAGTATTGCCATCTTCACAATATTAAATCTTCTGATACATGAACATAGGATATCTTCCCATTTATTTAGGACTTTTTTTATTTCTTTCAACAATGTTTTGTAGTTTTCAGAGTAGAAGTTTTGAACTTTTGTTAAATTTATTCCTAAATCTTTTATTCTTTTGATGCTATTATAAATGGAATTGTTTCATTAATTTCATTTTTAGATTGTTCATTGCTACTGTATTGTACAATTGGTTTTCTGTGTATTGATCTTATACCATGCAATCTTGCTGAATTGTTTTATTGCTGGTAATAGCTAGTAATGAATTTTGTAGGATTTTATATATACAAAATAATGTCATCTGCAAATATAGATTGTTTATCTTCTTCCTTTTTTAACCTGAATATGCCTTTTTCTTGCCTAATTGCTCTGGCTAGAACCTACATTATAATGTTAAATGAAGTGATGAGAAAGCACATCCTTGTCTCCTTCCTGATCTTATGGGGACAGCTTTCAGTCTTTCATCATTAAGTATGATGCTGTTTGTGGGTTTTTCTTAGAAGCCCATTATCAGATTGAGAAATTTTCCATCTATTTCTAGTTCACTGGGTGTTTTTAATCAAGAAAGTATGTTAGATTTTGTCAAATGCTTTTTGCTTCTGTTGAGACAATCATGTGGTTTTGTCCTTTGTTGTATTAATATGGTGTATTACATTAATTCAAGATGTTCAACTGATCTCACATTCCTGGGATAAATCCTATTAGGCCACGGTGTATATAATTCTTTTTATATAATGCTGAATTCGGTTCTCTAGTGTTTTGTTTATGACTTTTGCATCTATATTCATAAGAGATATTGGTCTATAGTTTTCTTGTGATGTGTTTGTCTGGTTTTGATATGAAGGTAATATTGGCACCCTGGAATTAATTGGGGAGTGTTTCCTCTTATTTTTTTTAGCAGATTTTTAAAGAGTTGGTATTAATTATTCTTTAAATATTTGGTAGAATTCACTAGTAAGAACTAACTGTGATTGAGTTTATCTTTGTGTGACATTTTTAAAGTATTAATTCAATATCATTATTTGTTAAAGCTGTATTTCATATTTTCTATTTCTACTTGAGTATGTTTCAATAGTTTGTGTCTTTCAAGGAGTTTGTACATTTCATCTAGTTATCTAATTTGTTGGCATATGGTTGTATCATAGTATTCCCCTACAATATGTATTTTTTAACTCTGTAAGGTCAGTATTGATGTCCCTTTTTCCATTCATGATTTTAGTAATTTGTGTTTTCTCATTCTCTCTCTCTTTCGCCAATATTGTTAATTTTTTAAAACAGCCAACTTTTGGTTTTGTTGATTTTTCTCTATTGCCTTTTCTTTTCAATTTCATTCATTTCTGCTTTAATCTTTATAAGTTTCTGTGGCTTGATTTAGGTTTAGATTGCTGTTCTTTTTTTAACATGTATTTTTAAAAATTCTAAAATTAACCAATATATTCTTCTCAACCAGTACAATGACCTTGGAACATTAAACTCTGATCACCCCCTCCATGATTTATAGGCTATCCTATCATTATTTATAGGCTCTTCTTATTCACATACTTTAGCTTGTCTTATTTTGTTTTAGCCTCAGAAAGTAGACATTATTATAATTGTTTCAAAATTCATTTTTTATATTTGTCCGTGTTTACAGTTTTCTTTTTCCTTTCTTTCTTGCTGTCTTTATCATATATGTGCCTTCTGGGCTTTTCCTTTTTTCTGGAAGAAATCCAGGAAAATATTTTAGATATTTTGGTAATAAATTTTTATATTAAATCTTAATACATCATTATTTTATCCTCATTCTTGAAAGAAGGTTTCAATTTGTATACAGTTCTAGGTTAACATTTATATTCACCTAGCACCAGAAATAGATCATTTCTCTGTCCTCTACTTTCCATTGTTGTTGGTAAATCAGTTGGTAATCTAATTTTTATTCCTTAGATAATCTGTCTTTTTAATTTCTCTTTGTCTGTGGTGTTCTGTGGTTTTACTCTGATGGGTTAAAGTGTGAATTTCTTTTTATTTCTCTCGCTTGTATCTCACTGAGTTTCTTAAAACTGATGATTTTATCTTTCATGAATTCTGAGAAACTCTCAAATATCTCAACAAATATTAACTCTCATTTTCTCTAGTTCATATCCTCAGAGATCTGATTGGACCTAAATTTAGGTTTTCTTAATTTGTCCTCCATACCTTTACTCTTTCTGCATATTTTCCACCTCTTTGTCCCTCTTTGCTATAATTTAGGTAATTTTTATCAGATCTATATTTCATTACTTTAATTCTCTCTTAAATTGTATCTAATCTGCTGTTTAACCAATTCAATGCGTTTCCAATCTCAGCTTTATTTGGGTGTTTTACAAATCTGCCTGATGTTTTTGATAGTATATTTTTCCTTGAAAGTATTTTGATAATTTTTAACAGATTAAATATATTTTTAATATTCTGTTAAGATAATTCCAAGAACTGCAGTCTTGTTATGTTAGATTCTGTGTTGTTGTTTGTTTGTTTTGCTTTTTTTTTTTTTAAAGATGTCTCTTGCTCATGGTCATTTTTTTTACATCTGTTTTATAATTTTTTTTTTTTTTTTACATTACTACTGTTGGAATGTTATTTGTGGGAAATCCTCAAGTCATTGGTTTAACCTGCTTTATTTAAATTTGCTTCTTCTAAGTGCCTGGGAAAAATGCTAATCTGTGAGTACTTTTTCTGTGTGCTCAGATTGGAGAATTTAAGAGTCACACAGGTAGTATGAATTCTAATGTTAAATCTGTTTTGTAATTCATTTTGTGGTTTATGATATCTTCTCTCTCTACCCAGAACCAACATTTAGATATATGTTTTCTCTTATTATTACATGTAGCATAATGATATTCAGTGTTTTGGCTCTGTGCAGGGATCTTGATCAATCTTCACCTTGTATGAGCTTTGATTCCTGTCTTCTGTATTGTGACCCATTAAAATCTGAAACGCTTGGCCAAGAGAGTGTAGTGAACATATATAGGCTTTCATAATTCTCTAGATTTGAAATTTTTCCTCATTTTCAGCCTCTGAGGATTTTCCTCAATTTATTCCAGTTTAGGAATGAATTTTGAAGAAATTTTAAAAATAATTTATCCAGCACTTTTAGATGTTCTGCACTATGAGGTTCTTTAGAATTTGTAGTATGTCACAATGCAGAAAAAAATCTGGACTTCTCATATTAATAGAGAAGCACCCTTTATCCATAAAATACTACTTGTAACCTCGAACATCTGGCACACAGATGAAATATAGCCACCAAGAAGAAAAGTGAAAAAACAAAAGCAAAGAAACCTCTGAAAAAACCATTGACCAAAATTTCATGTACTTTATAGTACAAGCCATGAGTCAATGATAGTTGGTTTAAATCAATAATGTTGTTTCATTGCAACTAAGTTTATTTACTTATTTTTTGTTTTCTTAGGTCTCAGTACATATAAAATGAAAAAATTAGATGGGATGAGGTAGTGATGGAGCAACAGGGAAATCTGTTAATTTAAAGTATAACATTATGTATTTGACTAAGGATACCAAAAGATAAAAAGCCATCACAAGTTAGAAAATCCAATGTTACGGGATCATTCGATAAACGGGCAAGAAGCACTAAACACCTCATTCAACAGGCCAGTGCACAGTGTCATGAAAAACACGATTTGTCTCTGAGCAATGATTACATTGCCAAGAGATATTTAGATGCTGTTAAAACTATGGAAGGACTTTATTTAGCTTGAAATATACATATAATGAAAAAGATTTATATTTCTACATTTGTTCAACAAATATTGAACTCCTACTGTGTGCCAACAATGGTGAACACGACAGGCAAGCCATATCCAGTAGTAAATTCTTGAAGGAAATAAAAACCCCAGAGAACCATTTGTCCAGATGCATTGCTTATATTATGTGACTGAAGCTACAGGGGATTTTATGGAAGAACATGTAAAGTCATATCCTTCAAAATAACAAATGGAAATATTAAAATACTTAAAAAAGCTAAATACTATTTGCTTAAAAGAAAAAAGCAAAACTCAAATATTTCTATATGCCAGTGATGGTATGGGTAAATTAGAATCATACTTTTAAATGCTAGAGTTATACATAACCATTGAAATAATATTTGTGAAAAATTATCAATGATGTGGAAAAAGTGTATGTAGAGATGTGAAATTAAAAGAAAGAGGGGGGCACACCAAACAGGGTGGTGATATGAAGCATGAACTATACTTTTCTATAATTTGTTTAGTTTTCCACAATGAGAAGACTGTGTTGGACGAAGCCTTGTTTGTGGTTTTAATGGTATCTACTTGAAGTGGACTTGGGACCCAGGTGAAAGTGAACTCCACTTACCTCCCTCTAAGTGTCCTATATCCCTCATCATGCCGAGCTTGAGTGGGAATATGGTGAAAAAGAAAATAACACTAAAGCTCTAGGCTTCAGGATAAAGGAGTGGGTGGTAATTAGAAGGAAAAGAGCCTGAAAAACACAAAATTTTCTTACCCTACATTTATCCAAGTGCACAACAAAAGACTATACACCTAGGCTTAACTCGGTTGTATATCATTATTCTTTAAGATTCCCTCACATGATAGTAAAGCATTGTGTCTGTGCTCCTTTGCGGTGGATGGAATGGGGCACACATAGCAGTGGCTGGGTTCAGTAATCATTCAGGTCATTTTCTTTTCTCTACCACCCGTCTTTTATATCAGTTTGGGATAGAGGTAGAAGCAATGAGATAGGCAAAGCAAATAACAGTAGGTAACTGGGCTGGAGGATGCTGTGCTTGAGGCTGTGCTACGTATACATTTAATCACGGTGAGACAATCAGGATTTTTGGTGAGGCCTTTGAAGTAATAGCAATGAAAATATTTTGGACAGTTACTTCTCAATTTCAGTCTTAGTTTTGTGTACAACACTTGAATGGATCGATATTGAAAATATTAGTTTAAGCTAAATCACCTTTTTGCCTTTACTTTTTTTAGAAGTTTGTATTTCAGTTATAAAAACCAGTTGGATATGAAGATTCCTCAGTCATTTTAAGGAAAAGAAGAGAAATAATTCACTGATTCTTCTTTTTATTTATTTATGTTTTAATCTCAGATTGCTGATAGTTGCTTCCTATAATATTTTATCTTGTTTTCTACTACTTAAAAAGGAAATGAAGAAATTAGCATTTATTGAGCACCTACTATGTAAAATTAAAACAAGTCCATAAGAGATAAAGTATGACCTTTTGTATATCCCACCTGAATTCAGAGACTGTTTCAACAATAGATTTGACGCATTGAACACTAATGACTGAAGACTAGACAAGTTGTGGAAGGACATTATACATGATGAAAGAAAAAGGTCATTAAAAAGATGGGAAAGAAAGAAAAGACCAAAATGGATGTCAGAAGAGACTCTGAAACTTGCTCTTGAACAAACAGTAGCTAAAGTGACTGGAAGAAATGATTAAGTAAAAGAGCTGAACAGAAGATTCAAAGGGCATCTCGAGAAGACAAAGTAACGTATTATAGTGAAATGCGCAAAGACGTGGAGTTAGAAAACCAAAAGGAAGAACACAATCAGCATTTCTTAAGCTGAAAGAACTGAAGAAAAAATTCAGGTTGTAGTACTGAAGGATTCTATGGGCAAAAGGAGCCCTGGTGGTGCAGTGGTTAAGAGCTTGGCTGTGAACCAAGAAGTCTACAGTTCAAATCAACAAGCTGCTCCTTGGAAGCCCTATGGGGCAGTTCTAAACTGTCCTATAGGGTCACTATGACTCAATCGACTCAATAGCAACAGGTTTGGTTTGGTTTTTGTTTTATGGGCAAAATATTGAATGATGCAGGAAGCATCAAAAGAAGATGGAAGGAATACAGAGTCACTGTACCAAAAAGAATTGGTCAGCTTCACCCATTTTAGGAGGTAGCATATGATCAAGAGCCCATGGTATTGAAAGATTAAGTCCAAGCTGCACTGAAGGTATTGGTGAAAAACAAGGCTTCAGGAATTGATGGAATACCAATTGAGATGTTTCAACAAATGATGCAATGCTGGAAGCATTCACTCTTCTATGCCAAGAAAGCTGGAAGATAGTTACTTGGCCAACTGACTGGAAGAGATCTATATTTGTGTCCATTCCAAAGAAAGCTGATCCAACAGAATGTGGAAATTATTGAATAATATCATTAATGTAAAATTTTGCTGAAGATAATTAAAAAACAGTTGCAGCAGTACATTTACTGGGATCTGTCAGAAATTCAAGTCAGATTCAGAAGAGGACGTGAAATGAGGGATATCATTGTTGATGTCAGATGGATCTTGGCTGAAAACAGAGAATACTAGAAAGATGTTTACCTGTGTTTTATTGACTGTGCAAAGGCATTCTACTGTGAGGATCATAGCAAATTATGGATAATGTTGTGAAGATTGGGAATTCCAGCACACTTAATTGTGCTCATGAGGAACCTCTACATAGATCAAAAGGCAGTCATTCAAACAGAACAAGGGGATACTGCATGGTTTAAAAATCAGGAAAGGTGTGTGTCAGGCTTGTAACCTTTCACCATACTTATTCAATCTGTATGCTGAGCAAATAATCTGAGAAGCTGGACTATATGAAGAAGAATGTGGCATCAAGATTGGCGGAAGACTCATTAACAACCTGCTATGATATGCAGATGACACAACCTTGGTTACTGAAAGCGAAGAGGACCTGAAGCACTTCTTACTAATGAAGATCAAAGACTACAGACTTCAGTATGGATTACACCTCAACGTAAAGAAAACAAAAATCCTCACAAGTGGACCAATAAGCAACATCATGATAGATGGAGAAAAGATTGAAGTTGTCAAGGATTTCATTTTACTTGGATTCACTATCAACGCCCATGGAAGCAGCAGTAAGAAATCAAAGGACGCATTGCATTGGGCAAATTGGCCGCAAAAGACCTCTTTAAAGTGTTAAAAAGCAAAGATGTCACTTTAAGGACTAGGTGCACCTGACCCAAGCCATGTTGTTTTCAATTGCCTCATATACATATGAAAGCTGGACAATGAATAAGGAAGACTGAAGAAGAATTGATGCCTTTGAATTATGGTGTTGGCAAAGAATATTGAATATACTATGGACTGCCAGAAGAACTAACAAATCTGTCTTGGAAGAAGTACAGCTAGAATGCTCCTTAGAACCAAGGATGCGGAGACTTCATCTCACCTAATTTGGACATGTTATCAGGAGGAACTAGTCCCTGGAGAAGGACATCATGCTTAGTAAAGTAGAGGGTCAGCGAACACCCTCAATGAGATGGATTGGCACAGTGGCTGCAAGAATGGTCTCAAGCATTACAGCAATTGTGAGGATGGCACAGGACTGGGCAGTATTTCATTCTGTTGTACATAGGGCAGCTATGAGTCGGAACCATCTCGATGGCACCTAACAACAACAACTTGTATGAAATATCCATAATAGGCAAATGCATAGAGACCAAAGTTTATTAGTGGTGTCTAGGGGCAAAGGTGGAGGGGAAATGGGGAGTATTGCTTAGGGGTTACTGAGTTTTTTTTAAGTGATGAAAAATTTGGAAACAGACTGTGGTGATTGTTGCCCAACATGGTGAAGGTAATTAATGTCCCTGAGTTGTAAACATAAAAATGGTTAAAATGGGAAATGTTTTGTTAGCTAGATTTATTGTATATGTCTAAGTTGAAAAAGCAAACGCTTTCTTATATATATTTCACTACAAAAAAAATTGGCTTGAGAGTCCCTTGAAAGTAATTTATTAAAATGTTTCCTGCTACCACCAATGCTAATTAATATTTTATTTACATTTAACTCTGGACCTGCCTGAGTGTCTACTTCTCAGTCTTTTAATTGTAAAAGGGATGGCAAATAAATGAGATTCATATTACCTGGAAAGTTCACACTATTAATCTTTCTTTGAATCCTAAGAATTGGTTAAAATAAAAACAAAATTGACTGATCGTACTTTTAGTTTTTCTAATTTCTACATTTTTTTTTTTTTTGGAAAGCATTTTCACGTTTGGTAAGATGATTAAGTGTAGGCGTAGCCAAAGCGAAAGAGTCAGTGAAGTGCCTGACCTGGAGAGCTAACTAAGCAGGTCTAGGAATCTTTTTGGAGGGTTGAAAAGAGTGGTTTCATAGGGTAGTTCTATATAGCACAAAAGTAGGTTTTTCCTTTTGCCACTTTTTTTTTTAGAATACATTCTAGTGGCTGGATTGGCCCCTAGGAAGACAATCAGATACCTGTTAATCCAGACTTGACAGAATTTGGGGTGCTTCTCTGATCGTTGCCATGTGTAACTGGCATTTGGCATTTACAGTATTGTGCAATTCCATCCTTCAGGAGTTATTAGATATGTAAGAATCAGGGTGTGGCAATAAATAAGATATTTTTCCCCCTCTAAACAGAATTGGGAGCCCTGGTGGTGCAGTGGTTAAGAGCTTGGCTGCTAACGAAAAGGTCTGCAGTTAGAATCCACCAGCCGCTCCTTGGAAACCCTATAGGGTAGTTCTACTCTGTCCTATAGTGTCGCTATGAGTCTGAATCAACTTGATGGCAACGAGTTTTAAGCAGACTTGGTAGAGCAGAGGGAGGTGACACTTAAAAACCCAACTTCACTTTGTTGTGGTAAGTGCAGGAGAAACTCCAGTTAGCTGAGACTGAGTCTTATATAATGTAATGTAATCCTCTGTGAATTCATCATACTGTGGTGACTTGTGTGTTGTTCTGATGATGAAAGCTATGTCGCTGGTATTTCAAATACCTGCAGGGTCACCTGTGGTGGACAGGTTACAGCAGAACTTCTAGATAAAGACAGATTAAGAAGAAAAGTGTTTCGATATACTTCCAAAAATTGGCCAGTGAAAACCTCATAGCTCGCAACAGAACATTGTCCGTAAAGCTTGCTTTGGACATGTCATCAGGAGGGGTTAATCACTGAAGGAGGACATTGTGTTTGGTAAAGTAGAGGGCCAGCAAGGGTGAGGAAGACAGTTGGTGAGATGGATTGGCACAATAGCTGCAACGGTGGACTCGAACATGCTAGCAATTGTGAGGGTGATGCAGGATTGGGCAGTATTTTGTTCTGCTACATATAAAGTTGCCGTGAGTTGGAGTCTACTTGATGGCAACTAACAATAACAACAACAATCATGAGAGTGATGCCCATCACCTTTGGCATATTCTATTATTTAGAAGCAAGTTACGGTTCTGTCTGAACTCAAGGGGAGGGGGCTAGGGCATGACTTATTGGAGTGTGTTCACCACAGTGGGAAATGCAGTTTTTAGTCTTGTAGGCTCCGCAATTCAGAAATTGAGTTGTTGAAAGAGCCAATATGTTGCATCTCCATCGTATGTTTTAGGACAGGCAAATGGTCCAGTGTGGCTGACAACTAAGACACCTGGGAAGGGTAGAAGCTGAGTTATAGAATGTCTAGTATGCCCTAGTAAAGAGAATTCAATTGCCTTCAACAGGGACCCTGTGAAGCCTTTAAGCAAGGAAGTCATATAATCAAATAAGAATTTTAGAAAGATCATTTTGATGACAATTTAAAGAAAGTATTAGTTTTAATTGCTGTACAACAAATTACCACAAATTTATTAGCCTAGAACAATTCACATTTATTGATTCATGTTTCTCTAGGTCAGAAGTCTGAGTGGGTTCTCTGGGAAGGTTCTCTCCTCAGGGTCTCAGAAGGCCCAAATCAAGATGTTGGTTGGGCTGGGTTCTTATCTGCAAACCCATGGATTCAGCTTCCAAGCTTCAGGTGGTTGGCCAAATTCAGCTCTTTTTGACTGTAGGACTGTAGTCACCATGTTGTTGCCGGCTGACCGTAGGGGACCTCTCTCAGCTACTTGAGGCTACTTTCAGGGCCTTCCACAGGGTCCCCCTCATCTCAGCAGTGGAGAACCTCCCTCATATCAAATCCTTCTTTCGCTTTGAATCTCTCTGACTTACCCTTCTGTCACTAGCTGGAAAAACAACAACAACAACCCATTGTTTCTAAGGGCTCAGGTGATGGAAGTAGGCTCAACCACTACTCTCCTTATCTTAAGATCAAAAAATTATTAATATTAACTACATCTCCAAGATCTTTTGCAATATTATATAAAATAATCACAGGAGTGATATATCACCTCTTCACAGGTTTTGCCCTCACTCAAAGGGAGGAGATTATTACAAGGATGAGGTTCATTGGGGGCCATTCTTAGAATTCTACCTACCACAAATAGAAGATGAGAAGTGATTGGATGTGACTACCTGGGAGGGGTTCACTACAGGTGAAGCTGCCCATTGAAATCTTAAGTAACAGGCTGATTACTCAAGCTCCTCTGAGGTTTATATATCAGCATAGAATATCAGAAGGGGATTTTACTTGAGTATTTTAAGAAGACAATGAAAAGAATTGCTACATATGACTGAGCTCGGTCTCCATAACGGGAAATCATAAACAACTTTCTACAAATGGTATGCAATATATTTTTATATTAGTTTCTAGTTCCATATCACTAAGTTGTTGGTGCCTACCTTTAATCTGTGTATCTGGTAAATGGCCTCTGATCTGGTTCTGTGTGGTGGCATTGCTCCTCCCTTCCCCTCTTCAGCTGTTGGTGATGGAAGGATTCTTGTTTCCGGGGCCTGTTACTCAATCATGACCTTTACTTCTACATTTTCTCAAAATACCACCTTCAAGCACCAAGTCCCATATATCCCTTTGCTGTACCCAATATGTTCTGCAGAGCCGTAGCTGTCTCTTTACACATTAAAAAAAAGCCTCCTTTTTTCTTGCACTCTATAACTCAGAGGTGATGGTTTAATGGTCTGCTTTTAAACCAAAGAACATTAGCTACACCTGAAAATACACACCATAAAGTGAAATGAACCAGACAATTGAGACAAAGGATAGGAAAAAAGTACAGTGGTTAAATATATCAATTATCTATAAAACTTAGTAAAACTAAATATTAATTTGCTATTTTTTCTCATTTTTTTCATGTGAAACATTTCAGTTTAAGAAGAAATAATATATAGTTTTCTTAATATTATGAGTTAAGACAACCTAACTTTAAATTGTAAACAGCATAAGCTTTAGTTATTGTTTCTTCAAAGAAGAGAATATTTGCACACCCATAGTCCCAGAATACTAGGTAGGGCTACATAAGGATAAAGGAAGGTTTGGCCTCTGCCCTCAAAAAGCATACAACATGCATGCCTGAAAAAGACATAGGAACTCTAAGACAGTAATACATCAGTGCTAACCAATACAGTGTAGGTGTTGCTGTAGGGTCACTGTAGGGTCACTATGAGTTGGAATCGACTCGATGGCAACGAGTTTGGTTTTTTTGGAATGAATGGTGCTTAAAACCAAAACAAACAAATAAACTGTTGCTGTCCAGTCAATTCCGACTCCTGGTGACCCAGTAGGACAAAGTAGAACTGCCCCATAGGGTTTCCAAGGCTGTAACTTTTACAGAAGCAGACTGCCACATCTTTATCCCGTGGAGCAGCTGTTGGGTTCCAATCGTCAACCTTTCTATTAGCAACCGAGGCTTAATCCCTGCACCACCAGGGCTCCCTGAATGGTGCTTACAACCTAATAAATTTTGTTACTGAGGCACTTTATATGAGTTGTCAATATTCTGGTTATCTGTTGTTGTATAACAAACCCCTCAGGACTTAGTGGCTTAAACAATAACTATGTTATTGGTGTGCTGGAACCAGCTTTTACTGACTCGAAAGAACAGATTGTTAAATTTGTTAGATTTGTTAAACACAGATATTATTAAAGTTAAATTATATAAACTTTATAATTAAATACTTTATATTAAAAATAAATACTCAAAACTCAATACTTCCTAATTATTTTACTACATTTTTCTATTATCTATGTTCCAATTTTCTATCATCTATGTTCTTGGGCTTATTTATATCTATTGTATGGTGCGAATACTATGCAGTGGTGAGCTATTTCACATCTTTTCCCAAATGTGCACTCAGTGACATCACATTGGTAGCTTGAACTTGCTCCTGGTGAGAGTATTTACACCATGGGAAGCAGCAAATGCTTCATACCAGGGCTTAATTTATTGTTTTGTTGATCGTCTAGAATAGGGGTCAGCAAATTCTGTCTGTAAAGACTCAGATAATAAATATTGTGGACTTTGTGTACCATATAGACTGGATTGAAACTACTCAGCTCTGTCATTGTAGTATGAAAGCAGCCATATACAGTATATGAATGAATGAGTATAGCAGTGTTCTAGTAAATCTTGATTTACAAAACTAGGCAACAGGCTGACCCATTGCCCTAGTTTGCTGACTCATGGTCTACACTTAAGAGAGTAATGGACAAAATGCTAATAGTGAAGATTTAAAAGTGTGTTGTATCCGTAGCTGTTACATTGTGAATAGCATAAAAAATTGAGGAAATATTCTTCCAGGATTTAAAAATAATTATCTGATCTAGGGGAAAAAAAATGGTTCACTTCATTGTTTAATGAGTGAAGGTGTAACATACATCTTCGTTGTTTCACTTTCATCCTACTCTGTAACATAAACAAAAATATCAATTAACATTAATGTTGGAAGTACCTTTGTTTAGAGAGAATATACATCTGCTTTTACAGAAGGCCACCAACCTGAAACCATTAAATATTTACCAACACACCATTGATTATACCTTAGGGTATTATAGGTTAGGAATTTGGGCAGGGCTTGGCTGGGCGAATCTTCTGTTCCACATGGCATTGACTAAGGTCACTTAGTGGTATTCATCTGGTAGATGGGCTAGTCTGGAGCATTTAAGATGGCTTCATTCATATATCTTTGGCCATGGCAGAAATGGCTGAAAGATTGGATTTAGCTGGGACTGTTAATCAGAATAGCTACACTTGGCTTCTCTGGCACGTGGTGCTCTCAGGTAGTTTGACTTCCTTCATGGCGGCTCTAGGCTCCCAGGAAGTTCCAAAGACCTGGGGTGGGGAGAGAGGGGAAGCTGCTAGGCTTTTTATGGCCTAGCCATGAAATTCCCATAAAGTCACTTCTGCAACTTTCTGTTGGTGAAGAAAATCACTAAGGCCAATCCAGACTGAAGGGGATGGGAATTAGACTCCGCCTCTCAATAGAAGGAGTAACACAGATTTAATGGCTATCTGTACTCTACCGTTCCCAGTTTTCTCACTCAGGGAACCAGAATCTAAAAACCAAGCAAAAATTTTAGTTGCTTTTTTAATACTGCAAACCATATGTTAATCATAACTATTCATATTTTGGTTATCTCTCTGTCACTATGTGCACACAAAAACATATTTCACATAGGTGAACATATATTCCACAGTTCTTTATTCCTCTTAGTCTGGTTATTACTGTACCCCAAAATTTAGCAGTATAAAACTGTAACCATTTTATTATGCTTAGATTCTGTGGGTCAGAGATTTGAACAATGTTCAGTGGGGACAGCTTGTCTGTGCTCCACAATGTATAGGAAAAATGAAAGTATTTTTCTCCATTTAATTTTTCTATACTGTCTTTCTGACACTGATTAAATATGTCTAAGATTACCTTCTCATTCTATCAGATCTCCTAACATCTCTTTCATGTTTTCCATCTTCTTATCTCTATAATTGGTGCATTTTTGGTAATTTCTTTGGATATATCTCCCAGCTCACTTGTCCACTTGGGTATAATCTGCTGTTTGTCCTTTTCATTAGGTTTTGATTTCAACAAATACATTTTTTTACTTTTAGAAGTCCCTCTTACCTTTTTGTTCCCCCAATCTGCTTTTTATTCCTGATAATTTCTTCTTGTATGCTCATTTATATTTATACATGACTCTTCTTGGCTTTTTATGTGACAATATCAATATCTGCAGACCTTGGGGATCTGTTTGTTGTTTCTACCAATTATGACTAATTGTGGCTTGCGCTGTAACTAACCTTGGTTTTAATTGTAAACTCATGGGTTGATCTTAATTTGTGGGAATCCTGTGGCCCTGAATCAGGGAAAATTTTGTTTAGAGAGAATATGCTTCTGCCTTTACAGAAGGCCACCAACCTGCAACCACATTTGTCCTCTTTGATGATATTGTCTCGATAGGGGAGAATGAGGCTAAATTTTCCATCTCTCTGCTAGCCCAAGACTCTGAATCCTAACAGTGTCCCTTCTTTAACTTAGTTCCCTACCACGTAGATCCCAGCTCACTTTCCTTTCCTCCTTTTTTTTTTGTTCTTTTATTGTTTATGAAGTTGGGAGGGAAGGGAGTTCTTGGAAACTTCTCTCCCCTCTGTGAGATATGGCCAGTGAAAGCTACAGCTGTTTCTCATTGGAATGAATCCTCACGCACCTCATTGGCCGTAAAGCTGCATTAGAATCAGACTTTGAATCGTGCAGACCCAAGGCTGTGATTACATTGCATTTGTGATACTATTAAATGTTTTTTTATGGCGGCAAAAAATCATTATCTATCTACCCACCTACCTACCTATCTATCTATATTTACTTATTTCTCACTCTGCCCATTGAGTTTTGGGTAACGGTAGCAGAAGATATGATTACTAAGGGGATATTGATCAATGCTTTGAGCTTAGTGGGACTTCAAGAAGTACAAGAAGGCTGAATGTATATATTTTAAAACTTTATTTTACTAAATTTTATTTTACTTTTTTATATTTACTGCAGAAATAAATTGATTTTAATAAATATCTGATTAAAAATAGGATAGTAGTACAGAACAGGAATACTTCATATTTATTGGTCACCAGGAGGCCTTCTTTCATGGCAAATAATATTCCTAGGAAATTATTTCATTAAGAGCAGTTATTTTGATTGTAAGTATCTGTAGAAACAATGCTGAATGAGGAATAGCACTTCAGATTTGGTATATAAAAATGTTCCTCAATGATCTAAGTGATCTACTTACATGTACCTATCAAGGCCAGAATTTGTTTTCCCCTCTTTTGTGATTGCCCAAGCATGTGTACATTCTTCAATTAATTGTTTACAAGGATATCTCCCCAACTAAAGAATCAGACTGAGGGCATGCTACATTTTATTCACTTTGTAGCCCCAGTATTTTTGTATCCCTAGAGCAATGCCTCGTGTACAGTAGTTAGGCAATGATTGTTTATTAAATAAAAAGCCAAAGAAATATCTGGTTAGGAACTTTTTCTAGAAAATTAAAGCTTATGATGAAAAGTGAGGCAATTTGTTAGTATTAAGACCTTTTTTTTTTTTTTTTTTTAACTCAGGATAAAAGTGATAAAACTTTCCATCTTTACAATGTTTCTTTCCTAACTTCAGTCAGTGTAGCTCTGATTGTTGTTAGGTGTCATCAGGTTGGTTCTGACTCATAGTGACCCTATGTACAACACAGAATGAAACGCCCAGTCCTTCACCATCCTCACAATTGTTGTTATGCTTGAGCCCATTGTTGCAGCCACTGTGTCAATCCATCTCGTTGAAGGTCTTCTTCTTTTCACTGACTGTCTGCTTTACCAAGCATGATGTCCTTCTCCTGGGACTAGTTCCTCCTGATAAAATGTCCGAAGTATGTGAGACGAAGTCTCACCGTCCTTGCTTCTGTTGAGCATTCTGGCTGTACTGCTTCCAAGACAGATTTGTTGGTTCTTCTGGCAGTCCATGGTATATTCAACATTCTTGCCAACCCCATAATTCAAAGGTATCAATTCTTTTTTAATCTTCCTTATTCATTGTCCAGCTTTCACATGCATATGAGGTGATTGAAAACACCATGGCTTGGGTCAGGCTTACCTTAGTCCTTAAAGTGACATCTTTGCTCTGGTAATGAATATAAAAAAAAAGAATTTCAAAGGAGAAGTTGAATCATGGGTGAATAGAAATACAAAAATTTTTTTTTGTTGTTTATTTTTTAACTTCATTTATTTATTTATTTATTATACTTCAGGTGAAGGCTTACGGAACAAATAGTTTCTCATGAAACAGAAGTACACATGTTGTTTTATGACATTGGTTAACAACCACACAACATATCAACTCTCTAACTTCTCAACGTTTTTTTTTTTGGTGAAAATACACATAGCCAAAGATATACCGTTTCAAAAATTTCTACATGCACAGTTCAGTGACATTGACTACGATCTTCCAATTGTGCTGTTATTCTCACTTAAGATGTAGGCTTACAGAACAAAATAGTTTCTCATTTAACAGTTACTACATATGTTGCCCTATGACAATGGTTAACAATCTCACAACACATCAACAATATCCTTACTCAACCTTGGGTTCCCTATCACCAGCTTGCTTGTCCCCTTTTGCCT
>NW_004443949.1:22259830-22265325 GCF_000243295.1 Trichechus manatus latirostris | reverse complement strand
TTTTCTGTGTATAGTATCATATCATCTGCAAACAGGGACAGTTTAACTTCTTCATTACCAATTTGGATGTCCTTTATTTCTTTTTCTTAATAGGAAAAATTCTAAAGTTCAACTAGGGTTGTATGAAAAAATAATTTAGTAAATAAAAACACAAAAAAGAATGTTGATTAACATTTTGATACCCTTTCATAGCATAAATTTTAGGTTCCTCATAAAAAATTTTTGACTAGTGGAGAGATAACCTAGAGCCTGAACCAAGTATCAGCTGTAAAACTTTAATCACATCTCAGAAATCAAGATTTTTGTTTTTATAATTATTAGAGACTTGTGAAGCATTTTTGAAATTCCTGAGGTGTTCACAGTTTTGTTAATATCTGTTTTTTATCAGTGGAAAAGTCTCTGAAATTTTCCACTGTGAAAAAGATTTACCCAATTGCTGTCAATCATCTGTATTTTTGCTTCTCATTTTCAGATACACACACTCAAGCATGCAATTCATTTAACAAAGGACCCCTCTAAAGTCGTTCTTTTGTGGGTTTTCAGGGCGTGCTTTCTGCAGAAAGAATCTAATTTCTGAAAGTCTCTTTGTTGGATAGAATAATGATATCCAGGGTGGGTAAAATGGCTGAAAGTGATTTTGTTTCTGAAGAGACACCAATTGCTAAGTAGGTACATAGCTGTTGCTGTAAAATTAAGTTATACAAACAACAGGGCAGGCTGCTAATCCTTTATCTCCTTTTTTAATGTGTTGTTAGATGGTAGTTGAAATTGTATATACCTCGTACAAAGTTCACCCTGAGTTTGGATGCAATTTCTTAAACTCTTGAAAATTCTATTTCCTAAGATGGTGATTTGGCTCATCTTATTTTCCAAGTGTCAAGTACTCTGCTTGATAAATTATCTTGGTCAAATATGATTTCTCCTTTGTCCCTCTTTAAATCATTTTACCACTTCACCAATTCATAGACTCCAAGAATTGGAAGGTATATTATAGATTGTATAATTCAGGTTCCCAACAAATGCAGAATTTGCTTTATCACAGCTCTGAGAACTTCTGCTTTAAACAATTATGTATCTATATATATATATGTCCCTGGGTGGCACAAATGGTTTGGATTTGACTACTAACCTAAAGGTTGATGGTCCAAATTCACTCATCTGCATCACAGGAAAAAGGCCTGGCGATCTGCTTCCATAAAGATTACAGCCAAGAAAACCTTATGGAGCAGTTCTACTCTGTAACACATGAGGTCACCATAAGTTGGAATCTACTGGATGGCACACACACATGTATATATATGTAAAAATTGTTCCATCCGTAGTCCATTCTATGTAAAGGTACATTAATAACTTAAAAAATACATATTTGAGATTGAACTGTGAGCTGTCCCTCCCCAGTATCATCTATATATTCCAGTTATGCTGTGTATTTTGAGCCTATGGAGAATGTCCAGCTCCTCTTTGATAGGTTTGGGTAGCATCTAATTTTCCCCCTTATGCCCATACACTCATATATTGCAGGTTCTATTGACTCTTTCTCAAGTTTATAAAAGAGTGTAAGCCAAAGCGTTGTATAAGCTGTAAAGTGATCTTTGAATGCACACTATTGTTTCATCACCATTATTAATATAGAATAAAATATCAGCCTCTTTACTCTTTGGACTTAATACTTTCTATGAGCTTTTGGTATTCCTGCTCTTAATCCTGTTAGTTATTAGATATAGATGAGCAGCTGTTACTTTTGCTCTTTGTCCACTAGATCAAAGGACTCCAACCCTCCTCTGTAGTAGGAAAAGAAACTAAGGAAGTTAGTAGGATTTTAGCTCTCTAAATAAGGTACATTTATATAATTTTAAGCATAGTGTTGATATACTGTAGGTCTTCCCCAGAATTTTCCTTTCTCCAATTTATTTTTTACTTAATCTAAAAATAAATTGGAATAAGAAAGACTGGGGCAAAAATAAATTGCTAATTCTCAAAGCAAGTTTTTGAGGTAGGTGTTTTGATTTCTACTTTATAGATGAGGAAACTGATTTCAGAGAAGCTGCTAAATTTGTCCAAGTTCACATATCTAATAAGTGGCACTTAAAAAATCTTTACAAATAGGAAAAGGAATAGTGATCCAACTAGAAAGCCATAAACCTAGAACTTATATTTTAATAGATCTTAGGGAAAGAGAGAAATCTAAGATGAGGTAAAAGAAAGAAATATCCAAGATTATAATGCCACAGTTAACAAAGATTGTTCTGCTAAAAATTAAATTGATAATTATTCTCAGAAGATTCCAGAAGGGGAACAAAAAAGTGAGAAGAGGTTTGTTATGGATTGAATTGTGTCCCCCCAAAATACATGTCAACTTGGCTAGGCCATGATTCCCAGTATTGTGTGATTGTCCACCAGTTTATCATCTGATGTGATTATCCTATGTTTGTAAATCCTACTTCTATGATGTTAATGATGCAGTTATGTTAATGAGGCAAGACTCAATCTACTAGATTAGGTTGTGTTTTAAACCAATCTCTTTTGAGATATAAAAGAGAGAAGTGAGCAGAGAGACATGGGGACCTCATACCACCAAGAAACGAGCCAGGAGAATAGCGCATCCTTTGGAACCAGGATCCCTGCACTGAGGAGCTCCTCGACCAGGGGAAGATTGATGATGAGGACCTTCCTCCAGAGCTGACAGAGAGAGAAAGCCTTCCCCTAGAGCTGATGCCCTAAATTCAGACTTCTAGCCTACTAAACTGTGAGAGAATAAATTTCTCTTCGTTAAAGCCATCCACTTGTGGTATTTCTGTTATAGCAGCACTAGATAACTAAGACAAGGTGGATGAATGCTATTTTGAGTGTTGAACTTTATGAAAGGGCTCAGGTAAGATAGAAGATAATAATAGTCATAAAAGTACTTAATATTTTCATCTTGTTTTGTAATTTACAAATCTGTTTCTGATACATTATTTCAGTTATTGATCAAATTAAACATTCCATAGACACATGAGAATTTAAGGTGGGTGAAGTAAAACCAGTCAAATACTGCATGTGCTTCTTGATATACAGATGAGTGTCAGAGTCGTCTTCTCATGACCTGTGGGCTAGACATTTTGCAACTGCAAGATAGTGTACATGTAAGGAAGAACTAGAAAATAAGAGAATAGTTAAACAAATTCAAGAGCATGTGCTAAAAACCCAGTTACTGTGGAGTCAATTCTGACTCATGACAACCCCATGTGTGTCAGAGTAGAACTGTGCTCCATGGGGTTTTCAATGGCTGATTTTTAGAGGAAAGTCTCCAAGCCTTTCTTCAGAGGTGCCTCTGAGTATACTCCAATCTCTAACCTTTTGGTTAACAGCCAAGCACATTAACTGTTTGCACCACTCAGGGACTCCACAATTATATGTATTCTAGAAAATAAATATATGTGTATATATCACATCATAGTAGTAGGAAGAACCTGCTGAACTTAGGAAAAATCATGAATTTTGAAATTTGGATTCTGGTTTTAATTTTCAAATTACTGAACTATTCAATTCAATTCTTTGGTCCTATTTCTTTATCTGTAAAATAAGAGCATTGGACAAGATCAGTTATTCAGAGTTGGAAGTGTACCATGTACCATCCCTTCCCCCAAGCTATATTAGGAACCGTGAGCATTTTTCCTGGGAAGACTCTCAAGTGGTCTGGAGCCTGTCTGTGGCACGGGGAACATGGACTCTTGGTGTTAAGTGCCTCATAGGGTTGCCTGTGCCATTCGTGCTAGTCATCCTCACTCATCTTTGCTAACGTACTCACTGAAGGAGGAAACCACAGATTCAGTTTCTATTTCCATTCCGTCGAGTCCATTCGGGCTCATAATAACCATAAAGAACAGAGTAGAACTGCCCCACAGGGTTTGCAAGGCTGTAATCTTTATGGAAGCAGATTGCCACATCTTTCTCCTGAGGAGTGGCTGATGGGTTGGAACTACTGATCTTTCAATTAGCAGTGAAATGCTTTAATTACTGTGCTACCAGGGCATTTATTTTTTTTCTAAGTTTGAGAAAAAGTAGGCAGATTTCTTTAAGGAAATGTCTGGAAAGTTCAGAGGCTTTATTCAAGGAGAAGACGTCACATACCCTCCCCATGAGGCATTCCAGTGAATTGGAAGGAAGGTTGTTGTTAGGTGCATCAGTTGATTTTGACTCATAACAAACCCCATGTGACAGAGCAGAGTAGGGTTTTCTAGGTTGC
This sequence comes from Trichechus manatus latirostris, assembly GCF_000243295.1. Taxonomy (NCBI): domain Eukaryota; kingdom Metazoa; phylum Chordata; class Mammalia; order Sirenia; family Trichechidae; genus Trichechus; species Trichechus manatus. The sequence continues at coordinate 22,261,097 of NW_004443949.1, read as the reverse complement.
AATCTTTATGGGAACAGATTGCCAGGTCTTTTTCCCGTGGAGCCGCTGGGTGGGTTCCAACCGCAGACCTTTTGGTTAGCAGCTGAGCGCTTAACCATTGCACCACTAGAGCGCCCTTGGAGGGAAGGTCCTATAGCAAATAGAGCCAAGGCCTTAAAATTAGTGCTACCTGGAAAATCTTAAGAGCTCAAGATTATAGCACCAATCTAAACCTGACAAGTTTTCTGTTATTTTAAGAATTTCAGCCTAAGGTCTCTAAACCAAACCATTCAGCCTTGATATATAACCTGCCTCAGGAGAAACTCAAAAGTATTTTCAAGCATCATTGACTTTTACTTAGATTTTTCAGGAAAAATTTTTTACCAAGAATTAAACACTTGACTTACATTCTCAACAGACGGATTAAGTGTTACCTGAAGATGCTGGAAAATTCTCAGGAATTGAGATGTGCCTCATAAAATGAGATTTTTTTCTATTTTTGGATTATTGCTGAAGTTCAGAGAGCTTCATGGTGTTTGTGTTTGGAGTGTTTCCTGTGTTTTTATCTTTTCTGGAGTACATCAAAGAGAAATGATAAAGGCACTCCAGCATTGCCCTTGACTTGCTGGAACATCTCCTGAGAAATCTGCTTGCTAAAGACTGCTTTCCCAACTTGGGAGGAGAGAAAATAATTTGAGTTAAGATAGGCATCTAGCTTTTGAAGAAATCTGTGCGAATCAAAATTCTCATGTTTAAGGAGCCTTGCCCTTTGTTAAGTACATCACCTTGACCAGCTGATTCCTGTTGGGTTAATGTAACTCAGTGGAGAACAGCCATTGTATCTCTGAAAATTGAAAAAATGAAGTTTCGTAGATTTAAAATGATTGGTAGGCGTGGAAGTGGAGTGTAAAATATCTAAAAGAAAAGGTGCAATTTTAAAAGTCTGCACCCTACTAGGTTTTGTGTAATGAGGATTTCAAGAGCAATAGATAATCACTGTCTAAATCACTTTCATTTTTTAGGTAACTTGAAATACCAGTAGGGAAAACACATTTGCCTTTATTTTTAGATGCGGACTTTTTTTGTGCAGTCGTTTGAAGGAGACTCTTGTAGATTGGATGCAAATTATACCTTAAAAATGAGATGAAAACAGTGATTTAGCAGTAACGGTCCCTGCCAGCTGCACCTGTGCCCAGCAGGGTGCAGCCTAAAGGGCCCCAGAAAGTACCATCTATTTGCCTGGAAGGTAAGCAGGACAGTCCCTTGGGCAAAAAAACAAAAACAAAAA
>NW_004443949.1:22179863-22259730 GCF_000243295.1 Trichechus manatus latirostris | reverse complement strand
TATGTAATGAGAGACGCTTTTTAAAAAAAATAGCATTCTCTCCATTCTGAAAGCTAGCTTGCCTCCTTTAAAAATACACAGAGGTGTCTTTACACCTGAAGTCCTAGTCTGTAACTTTTAGTTGAGTGTGAATATGTGAGTTAATGCATTTTCATTTCTCTAGTGTATTTGTATTTGCAATTATTTCTCCAAGATTTTGTTCTAACATTAGAATGTAAGCTTCATGAAGACAGGTGATTTTTAAAAAGTTTTTGTTCACTAATGTATTCCCTAGAGCTTTGCACATAGTTGATACTCAAAAAGCATTTACTAAATAAATTTGAATTTAGAAATATATTATTCAGAGGTAGAATTCCTAACTTTGTCCATAATCTGGTTTAGCCATTTTAAGAGTTGGGGTGAAGAAAGAGATGGGCCATCTTAAATGACTTTGCAACCAGATAAAGCGTGAGAGCGCATGAAATCAACTCCATAAATTTTGAGTTATAGTTCTGTTTGTTCTGTCACATGGCATTTTACTGAGATAGGAAAGAAACGCTGCGGGCACCATCTGTTGGTGCTGTCACTACCACAGGTTGATTGTGTTCCCCTCAGATGTAGGGCCTCTCTGTGTAATGTGGCCGAGGGTCTATGATATGGACCACCAGACAGCAGGATATTGAGATATACCACATCTGACCTGTTTTGTGGGTCACTGGCATTACACCTCACTCCTGAAATCTGGAGATGCCCTACTTGAGAACGTCTCTCCTGCGGCCCCTTCTAGCCCCCTCCCACAAGATCAGCATTATTGCACTTCTGTCTGCTTGTCCTCCATTCCCATCTACATTATTCTTGCTGCCCTGGTCCTGCAAGGATCATGCCTTCTCTCCTGATGCCTCCCCTTCTTTCTTCTACTCCTAGGTACCCCCACCCCGGGGCTGGGGAACAAGAATCAGATCTCACTGCCAGGTATATATTGTATCTTCTGTATCTTTCTCAACATAGACCTCGAACCTTTCAGCACTAACTATTGCACGTGGTGATAGTATTTATAGTAGCTTCAAATGGTTAAGAGCTTGGCCACTAACCAAAATGCTGGTGGTTCAAATCCACGCAGAAGATCCTCTGAAGAAAGTCCTAGTGATCTACGTCTGAAAAATTAGCCATTGAAAACCATGTGGAGCACAGTTCTGCTCTGACACACATGGAGTTGAAATGAGTCAGAATCGAATCAATGGCAACTGGTTTGGTATTTCTATTCCTTGAACAGTGACTTTAAGTGAAATACTATGAAGTTCTCCCTTACAACAAGTTTGCAAGATCAACATTATTAACAGTTGAGGAAACTGGGACAGAGAGAAGTTGTAGTTTATACTCTGAACCCCTAAGATGTTGAGTGTTCGGAGTTATTTTTATGCAGCATCTTTTCTCATTGCCCAGATTAAATGGAAGAAACACTTCTGAGAGCATTTTTTTAATGTGTGAGAAAATTGGTTTCATTTCTTACAAAGAATTCCATTCTGCAGATCAAAGAAACTCTGAACTGATTTTTAATCTAGCATGTTTAATTTGTACTCAATAAGTTCGGAATATGTATAAAAGACAGATATCCTTTCTCCTCAGAAACTTGTAATTAATTACAAAGAGAAGTGATTGAATTGTTTCTTCTGGCTTCACATTTCCATTCCTTTGCCTTCACTTACATTCTGTGGAAGCTCATCTGTTTGGAATATTGCTCATTTGGCGAGGCCGGGTTTCTGTGTCAGCATTGGACTATTTTATTGCTCTGGTCTCAATTCCATCCTGCTCATTCCTTCCCAGTTAGTTGATCTCACAGGGGGCCAGTTGAGGGAGTGGAAATCAGAGGTTCCAAACTGGCTGCGAGAGGGCTGCATCTGGCCTTCAGATGGTTTTTATTTGACTCATGTTATTTAAATCACTTTATTTAAGAAACTGAGCCAACATTTAAATGTTAAGAGAGTTCTCATAAAAGTCCACATTTCTAGACTCTTAAAACAAAAACACGCACCTGGGTGCTATGGTAACAATTAACTGGAAACGAGTGTCTACTGACCTTTTTATTCCAGGCATATTCTTTCCAGTTGAACATAGTCTCTACCGCTCCATATTGTGTTTCTGATCCTAAGTGTCCCTTTGTAGAATTGAAAAGTGAGTTGTAATATCAGAAGTCTTATAGTAGATCCACTCCACTTCACCTGTTACCCTACAGATACCAAGATTTGCAAACTCTGCTGTAACAGTCTCTACCTCTGAAATAAAGTAATTGATTGGTGCTGTTGTCTTCTGTTATAGGTCCCAGAAGACCTTTCTGAAACACCTTTTCATCCCCAAGTAACACAGTAACCTTTATTAATAGAAAAGTCAATTATCTGAAGTAGGATTTGATATCACTCTGTATATCAGTGATGCAAGATTAAATCTTTAAGGAGCAGATTTGCCTCAGAGATGTGTGTTCCATCTGTTTTCCATAACCCTTAGCCTTTCAGACACCTTAGAAGTGGTCCAAGATGGTGTCTGAGGATTCTCATACTTTTGGTTAAGAACTTTGCTAAGGTCACACCACGAAGAGGCAGAGCCAGCATTCAAACTCAGATTACCAACAGTCTAAACCACTATTCTGGAAGTTCCATAAATATTTGTTAAATACATAAATAAATCTGTAAGATGAGAGATAACATTATCCATATCATAGAGTTATAAAGACCAAGTTAGAGAACCAGGAATTTGATAATCATCCTGGATTTCTTTCTCTTTCCATGGAATACCATATATCATCCATTACTAAATATATATTTTCGTGATATATCTCAGTCTCTTCCTTCTATCTGCACAGTCACCACCTGAGTCCATTATTATCTGTCAACTGAACTATTACAGTAGCATTGTAACTGATGTCCCTGCTTCCACTTTTGTGCCCTCAGCAGCTTATTCTCTACATTACAGCCACTGGGAGTTCATACTACTTATATCTTAACACGAGTCCCTGCGTGGTGCAAACAGTTAACATCTCAGCTGCTAGCTAAAAGTTTGGAGGTTGGAGTCCACCCAGAGGTGCCTTGGAAGAAAAGCCTAATGATTTACTTCAGGAAAATCAGCCATTCAAAACCTTATGGAGCACAGTTGTATTTTGACACACATGGGGGTTCCATGAGACTGATTCAACTCCATGGCAGCTGGTGCGTTTTTTGTTTTTTTTAAGTTAAGGGGCAGTGGTAGTTCAATGGTAGAAGTCTCATCTTCCAAGCAGGATACTTGGATTTAATTCCCTGCCAATAGATCTCAAATGCAGCCACCACCTGTCAGTGGAGGCTTGCGTGTTGCCGTGATGCTGAATAGGTTTTAGTGGAGCTTCCAGACTAAGAGAGACTTGAGAAAGGCTAGATGATCTACTTCTGAAAATCAGCCAATTAAAACCCGATGGATCACAATTCTACTTTGACACTCATGCGGTTGCCATGTGTTGGAATCAAGTCAATGGAAACTGGTTACTGTACTGGTTATATCTTAAGGTAAATAAGATCTTGTCATTCCTCTGCTTAAAGACTTTCAGTCATTTCCTAGTACCCTCAGAAAAGAATATTAAAAGTCCTTAATGTGGCCAGTAAAGCTTTGTCTGACCTGCCCCTGCCTGGTCTCCATTCTCATCCAACACTGTGCTCCCAGTATTCACGGTGCCCCAGCCATGCTGGCCATTTGGTCCTCCCACAGCACTTCTTTCTGTTTCACAGGCCTTCACAGATATTGCCTGGAATATTCATACCCCTCTTTTTTGCTTACTAAACTCAAACTTATCATTTCCAAACTTCCTTAGAGATATCCTTCATCACTCCTAATTCAGCATGCTTGGTTTTTCCCTCATGTCACTTCTCACAGTTCGCAACTATGTAATTAGCTGTGCCACTATTTGATTGTCAAACTCCTGAGTAGGGAGGAAGACATGCCTCTTTTCCTAACTGTTGTTGCCTCAGCACCCACCAAATACTATGTTTTAAAAATTTTTTGATCAAAGATGAATGGATAAATAAACTATGGTACATACACACAATGGAGTATTATGCAATGATAAAGAACAATGATGAATCTGCAAAGCATCTCATAACATGGATGAATCCGGAGGGCATTATGCTGAGTGAAATAAGTCAATCACAAAAGGACAATATTGTATGAAACCACTACTGTAAAAACTCATGAGAAGGTTTACACACAAAAAGAACCAATCTTTGATGGCTATGAGGGAGGGGAGTGGTGGGTGGGGGGAAACACTAAACAGACAATAGACAAGTGGTAACTTTGGTGAGGGGTAAGACAGTACACAAAACTGGGGAAGCCAGCACAACTAGTACAAGACAAGGTCATGGAAGCTCCATAGAAACATCCAAATTCTCTGAGAGATCGAATTGCTGGGCTGAGGGCTATGGAGACCATGGTCTCGGGGAACATCTAGCTCAATTGGCATTTCATAGTTTATAAAGTAGATGTTCTACATTCTACCTTGGTGAGTAGCATCTGGGGTCTTAAAAGCCTATGAGCAGCCATCTAAGATACTCCACTGGTCTCACTCCTTCAGGAGCAAGGGAGAATGAAGACAACCAAAGATGCAAGGGAAAGATTAGTCCAAAGGACTAATGGACCATAACTACCAGGCCTCTAGCAGGCTGAGTCCAGTACAACTAGATGGTGCCTGGCTACCACCACTGACTGCTCTGACAGGGATCACAGAAGAGGGTCCCAGACAGAGCTGGAGAAAAATGTAGAACAAAATTCTAACTCACAAAAAAAAAACCAAACTTACTGGCCTGACAGAGATTGGAGAAACCCCTAGAGTATGGCCCCCGGCCACCCTTTTAGCTCAGTAATGAAGTCACTCCCAAGTTCACCCTACATCCAAAAATTAGAGAGGCCCATAAAACAAAATGGGACTAATGGGACACAACAGCCCAGGGACAAGGACTAGAAGGCAGGAGGGGTCAGGAGAGCCAGTAATAGGGAACCCAAGGTCGAGAAGGGAGAGTATTGACATGTTGTGGGGTTGTTAACCAATGTCATAAAACGATATGTGTAGTAACTGTTTAATGAGAAACTATTTGTTCTGTAAACCTTCATCTAAAGTACAATAAAAATATTAAAAAAAATTTTTTTCCCAAGTGAATGGAATACAATATGTGCAGGGAATAGGCTTTCCAGAAGGCTGAGGAATGGGTGGCAGAGCTGTGTTTGAGGATCCCTGGCACTGATTTGGGTTTGTTATTCCAGAAGAGGATATGATCTTACTGATTTTGAATGTGGTTCAAGATACAGTAGTGCCCAAAATTTGCTAACATTTTCCGTAATGGAAATACTTCGATAATTAGTACAGAGTTTTCCAGAATGATACAAGCTCTGAGTAGAAAAGACTTGTGCCACAGCAAAATTGGAAAATTTCTTGGTGTCATTGCAAATGGAGGAAGTAGATACATCTGAGAACACACATCAGAATTGGTATGGATGGAGGTGGTGTGAGTGCTAAATCAAGGCTGACTCTCTTGTTTCTGAGTTATCGCTTTTAATCTTCATCATTCCCTGACATAGGTAATATCCTCAATTTATAGTTCGATCTATATGTACAAGTATCCCTGGCAACCTTACTCTTCTTCATTGGAGAACTGGTAGCTGGGAAGCCCCAGTGAGCTGACTTTATTCCTGCCCTGTGTGCCCACCCCACTTCTGAGATGTTTCTCTTCCCTTGGCTAATTAAAATGAGAGCTTGACTCAACCCTACAGGGTATATTGAGTCTCCGGGTGGTGCAAATGGTTAAGCACTCAGCTATTAACCAAAAGATGGGTAGTTCAAAACCACCCAGAGGTGCCTCAGAAGAAGGCGTGGCAATCTATTTCCAAAACATCAGCCATTGAAAACCCTATGGAGCACATTTCTACTCTGACACACATGGGGTCCCCGTGAGTAGGAATCAACTCAGTGGAAACTGTATTGTTGTTATTGTTGTTGTTGTTTACAGGGTATGTTAGGTGTGGCATGGGGAGATGAGTGGAGTTGTCTCTTCAGTCATTCTGTAACTTATGGGAAACACTGAAGTAAAAAAAAATCTAAAAAACAGTTAACTGAAATATAGTAAAAATTGAAAACATTATATTTATAGTTATTAGCTTGTACATTTCCCAGAGTAATAGATCCCTACTCTTAGAGAGAATGTACTTGCTAAAATATGTAAGCCATACAATTGTTTTTTTAAAAATTTTCCTGGTATGTGTATCTGTGGTGAGGTGTTAGGTGGCTTTGAATGTTGACAGTTCCCTTCTGTTCTTGTAGCACACTATAATTTAAAATGTCAGCATGCCCCAAATTATTTCCAACTGCTCTTGGTTGTGTACACAGAAAAAAGCTGGCAAAAATTTGAGGCTTAGTCTCTTTAGAATTATTATGGACTCTAAGACTCCTATAAGGTTCCTTGTAAGTTTCTTGATTTGTTTGAAGAGATCAAGTATAGTCTTGTTAAAAAAAAAACAAACAACATCCAGAGTTAAGAACATTAGGAGATACCATTGGTAACTAGCAGTTAGACTAAGAAACTACCTTCAACATACTTCGTACATAGTTACCTGGGACCACGGGTGACCATACAGCATAAACCCAACTACTAAGATTGGAGTTATGTTCAGCTTTCCTTCATAGGTATTTTTGAGTAAAACAGAAGTTTTTTAAGTCGTATTATTTCTCTATGCACTAGACATTTTTGAAATTATCATATATACATTGGAAACTGGAGGTTGTAGCTACTTGAACAAATTGGTTTGGGAGAAAAATACACATACATACCCGCACATGCACACATACATGCATGCAAACACACACATCTATCTCACACACTTTTTTTTTGGTTTGTTAGAGTTGACTGGTATTCTTTCTAGATACTTTGCATATAAGGTGACACATCTGAATGTCAATCTTCAATGGGCTTTGCCAGTCCTGCTGGCCTTGCTCATTGAGCTGCATGGGTATGACCAACAGATATTAGTAGCATCAGTTGAATCTTCCTTTAGTCATGTAGGGACATCGTTATCTGTTGTATAAAAGCTGTGAATATTCAGGGTGCCAATTTCCTCATGATCACTCTTAAGGAAACATTGTGGAAGATAATCAAAATTAGGTGAGGCAGCAATGATAGACGTTTCCTTTTTTAAAAGGATTCATTCAAACAGTGACAAAATTGGCTCAATCCTTATGTGTTTCTTTTCCTCACTGAATACTTCTCTTAGTGAGGTGATTGCTAGGTTTTAAATGGTGTTTTAAATGGTGTTCATGGAAAGCTGCAATCCTCTTTTGAGATTATAAAAAAGAAATAATACACTCAAATGCAAAGTAGAGAGTAATTACGTGAGAAGGAAAACAGATGAATAAGACAATTACTGTAGTTTTGAAGAGGGTTATTATGCATCCACTGATGAAAAGAGCTTTTGTTATAATTGAATAACACTTTACTCATGGGTCCACCTAGATTCCTCCTGAATAAATCACAGGAAAGAAAGTAAACTTTTATGCAGTGTCTGTTATGGCGTGTTATTTTACTTTATCATAAAAACAACACTAAAATCCACAGGTCTACCTTGTGCATTTTAACCCTGTACCTACTGAAACTGTAGAAGATCCAAGCTTTGGCCACCTGGCAGTTGAAACTGGTTGTGAAAATCTGAGAACCCAATGGTGGTTAATATGCTATACCCATTGCCATCCGGCCAATTCTGACTCATAGGGACCCTATAGGACAGAGTAGAACTGCCCCATAGGGTTTCCAAGGAGCAGCTGATGGATTCAAACTGCTGACCTTTTGGTTAGCAGCTGAGCTCTTAACCACTACACCACAAGGGCTCCAAATATATGCTGCGGAGGGTAGAGAAGAAATGAGATGTGGTCCTTGTTCTCAAGAAGCTCATGATTTGATTATGAAAGAATTTGCTTCATCCTTGCACACACATGCCCTTGAGTTATCCTTGAAACAGGGATTATTTAGTTAGGGTTCAATAGGGAATAAAGAACTTCTTCTGCATTTCTAGATTCTAAAAATCCCAGAAATGGAACATTAAGAATCATTCCAGTCTATCCACTTGCAGTGCCAATTGGGGCAATAATTCCTTTGAAACATTTAAAGGAAAATTTTAGGACTTTTTTAGAAAAGGAAATTAACAAGTTATCTAGGATATTAATCTATTTTACTTGCACAATTTCGAAGCAACCAAAATGTCTAGGCCAGTCTGAATGCCAAGGACAAGATTTTAATCAAAGGACTTTGTGTCTTTGACCTTATTTTGTTGAGCACAGAAAAGGAAATTAGAGAATTAACCTGAGAGTAGCATGAGTAGGAACTATATCTGCACATTTTTCTGAAAATTTTAGTCTTTAAAATTTGACTGAAGAACTGGTGTAATTGACACCTTTGATCAGGAAGTTATAACCGAAGTTGTATGCCATTTTATACACTCATTCAGAAACATTGCATTTTCCTGGACTAAAAACTTTTAGCAACCCCAGGGGTGTGATTTGCCTACAAACCCTATAATGTGGTGGTATTATCATTGTGCTGATGAGGAAAAGGAATTTCAGAGAGGTTAAATAACTGTCAAGGTTACATAACTTCTGAGTGGCACAGCCACCATTTGAAACTAAATCTGTCTGAGTCCAAAGCCAGGGCTCAGCCCACTGACTATAGCCCACTGACTATATCGATTCGTAGTATTAAAATGGGCAATATCTGAAAAAGGCCTCGGACACCAAAATCGGCAAAGCCCAGGAATTGTTGTGTGGTGCTGTCGAATTGGTTCTGACTCATAGTGACCCTGTGTCCAACAGAATGCAACACTGTCTGGTCCTGCACCATCCTCACAATCATTGCTATGTTTGAGCCCATTGTTGCCCACTGTGTCAATCCATCTTGTTGAGAGTCTTCCGCTTTTTTGCTGACCCTCTACTTTACCAGGCATAATGTCCTTCTCCAGGGGCTGGTCCCTCCTGATAACATGTCCAAAGTACATGAGACAAAGTTTTACCATCCTTGCTTCTAAGGAGCATTATGGCTGTACTTCTTCCAAGACAGATTTGTTCATTCTCCTGGCAGTTCATGGTATATTCAATATTCTTCACCAACACCGTAATTCAAAGGTGTCAATTCTTCTTTGGTCTTCCTTATTCATTGTCCAGTTTTCGCATGCATGTGAGGCAATTGAAAATACCATGGCTTGGATCATGCACACCTTAGTTCTCAAAGTGACATTTTTGCTTTTTAACACTTTAAAGAGGTCTTTTGTAGCAGATTTTTCCAATGCAATATATCATTTGATATCTTCACAATTTTTTTTTCCTTAAAGAGAGAGGGAAGAAAAAAAAAACAAAAGGAGGACCCCCCCACTCCTTGAGTGGTAGGAGGCTCCTTAGATGCCCATTTCAGGATCTTTGGCTGCCCTGAACCTGGCTGGGGAATATTGGAGGGAAAATAAATGATAAACTCACCACAGATTTGGTGCTACTGTGAGCTCTAGTCCTCTTCGCCAATCTGCCTGCTATTCTTTTCTTTTCAGAGTCCTCAAAATAGCTGCTCTAGGTGCATTTGGTGGGGCAGACAAGATGGAGTGTGCTTACTCCATATTGCCCAGAACCAGACCTCCTCACATGAAGGTTTAAAAATGGAAAAGGAAGGATTTTGGAAAACAGTCTCATCCAAACATAAGGTTTCCGGGTTAGAGTCTTCTTTCTTCTTGGAAATCTCCAGGGAAGGAGTTTTCATATCATCCTTTCTTAGCTCCTTCTAGCATTATATCACCCCGATGGTCAGAAAATTCCATAGATAAGGATAAATATCATTTTTTAAAAAAATTTTTGATAAAGGGAATTTTTATTTAACATTTTCATTCAGTGCAATTCACCAAATTTTGAGCGCTTACTATACAGTAGGAGCCCTGGTGGTGCAGTGGTTAAGAGCTCAGGCTGCTAACTAAAAAGGTTGGCAGTTGGAATCCACACAGTAGTTGAGAAAACACTGTTTTGAGGAATGGCGAACTTTTGGTTGTCAATTCCCTGCCTCCCAGTAGGGGGTACTAGTTCCTTCTCAATGTTAAGCTGACCAACTTGATTTAGTTTCTCTTTCAAAATATATGTACGTATGGGGTGACCATTAGTCTGAACAGATTCAGCAACAATGGTTTTTTTGTTTTTGTTTTTTTCGTGTTCCAGTGACCTAGTCCCTTAAGGGAAGATTCCTCACCCCGTCCTAGTGGGACAAAAGTCTAGTAAGGGCTCCCAAATGCTGAATGAGTTGTCTTGAGGAAGGAGCCTCTAAAAATGTGGCACTCAATTCAAACAAAGTTAGTAATATTAGCATTTCTGAAGATAGAACATATAGAAGTTTTCTCAGTGTCCTTGTAGATATAGACTCCACTCTAGAAACTTTGCCTCTTCATCAGATGTCTCCTCACTCTTAATTTTTCCGAAGGCATTGCTGTTTTGTTAGCATGTTTCACTGCAGATGTGAACCTTGGACATTAAATTTCTGCCATTAGGAAAAGTCCATCACAGATTGAATTCTTTTAATTTTCAGCTACACTTATAGCACTGCATAGTTCCTGCTTCTTTCCTTCTCACAAATTAGTTCAATACAGCTTAGCAATTCCAGGGTTAATAAGGAGTCAGGGCTGACTTGTCAACATGGAGAGAGTGACGGAGACAAATAGAGATGTGATTTGGTGCGACCGTAGTGGAAAATATTTTATGTTGTATGTTGCACTGTTACAATCTAATCTAATCTCCCAGACTTGTCTTCCTCTTTGTCCCCATTCCTTTCCATATTTGTCATTTCTTTCTTTAGGGGGAGCAGTATTGGCTATCTAGCTATCTGTAAGGGGTGCTTTTGCATATGAAGTTAGATTTTTTTTTGAGTATGCATTATATTCTTTAGCTATGCAATTAAAATGTAAGCATAAAGAAAATAAAAACAATGCATATCACAGAGCACCAGTCCCCCCTGGGCTGCTGTTTGCGGGGCTTTTCAAGAACAATGTGTAAAAGCTGGAAATTGCCTGTCAGTTACCTGTTCTGCTCCGACACTACATGGAATCATTAATGTTTAAAATCTACTTTCCTTCACTTCTGTTTAATCTGAAGACTTTGGGCCTATGGAAGATGAGGTAACAACAAAACTGTGGTTTAGATTCCCAAGGATGAGGACGTATCTTTTCTTTGAAGGATGGCAAGAATAGCCATCGATAGGCCAACAATTTATTCTTTGAAATCTTAAGCCAAATCTTACATTCGTACATGGTGAGGTCTTTTTCTTTCTGCTCAAAGGAAAACACTACTTGAACTGACAACTAAGTATTGTGTAGTCACGGGGTTCGTTTACAACCCTTCAACTCGTTGCTAGTCAATAGACTTTTTGAGGCACTGTATAATTGAAGTCTGCAGACAAAAAATATTCCTCGAATGTTTCCTGAAGCATATGGCCCTAGGTCAAGCGGTCCAGTTAGAGGCCCAATGAGTACCGCAGTATTTTCTTCCCCCCAAGTGTAAATGGTTTATTTGGGTGGTGAGCCAAGAAACACCCATAGGGAAGCATGGAAGTAAAACAGGGAAGTTAAAGAACCAGTAAAATATACTTTATTAAGCAAATTACCACTGTTAGGAGCTGGAGCTTACTGTTGCTGTGGGACTCTGGGAAACAGTGTAGGCATGTGTTTTGGGGTTATCCTACTTGAGGGAGTACCATAGGTTTTAAGAACAATCCCTCATACATTGATTAAAAATAAATCCATAGATGGATCCTTGGCTTGGACTTGGACGGAACTGCAAAGAAATATGCACTATGTGAAGACTTCTGACAAAGTAGCATCTGACAGCTCACATGTCTTACAAATATGTAATATTCAGTTCTGCTTAATTGCATGAGAAGGTGAACTACAGAAGTGAAGATATAATAAGAAAAATTGAAATCACCACACCTTTTTTAGTTCCTAGCTTGGCTAGGGTGTTATTCATAAAGGAAGAAAAGTTTAAGTTTTTGAAGCTGTTTAAATGAAACCTTAAAAATTCTGAGGAAAATAATTGACAGATGTTAAATTGTACATCATTACTGGCAACTGTTAAGCTTTTGACTTTCACATAAAATCTCAGATAATCTAAAACCTCAAAGCAATGTAGCATAAATTAATTTTCCAATTTAATTTTTTTCAGTTTTATGTAAGATGTTTTTATGTTATTTGGTAATTTTCCAGTCACTTCAGTACAGATTGTTAAAAATCAGTTAGTTATGTTATTTCAACTGAAAATGAAGAAGGAAGTATGCCATTCTATCTAGATATAACACCAAAGGTTGTATTTATCCCAACCTATACCAATGTATTTTACATATGGATAACTGACACCAAAAAAATGGAAGAAAAAATATATGGAAGTGGAAACAAAGAAATACCTTTTAAATTAGCTTACAATGGGGGCTTTTACATGGTATTCATATCTTCAAAATTTAAGATTTTTCAAAATAAAAAAATCAAAAGATTTTTCAAGTCAGTGTTGACCCCAAACTAAGTTTCCCATGCTCAATGACATTGCTTTCTGTTTTTGTGGGAAATCTTCTCAAACCTTCAAGCATTGCATCAAATTTTAATTCAGCTCAGATAACTCTGCCTACAGAACTATGGATTGTTTGTGACTTTTTTAATATAGTTTCTGGAGCAACCAATTTAAAGAACTGCTTTTCAAAAGGTTGGGTGATCCCCTTAGGACTGCCTGATTTAAGAACTGAGTCTATGAGCCAGACACTGACCTGGAGGAGGGAGAGTGTAAATTCTGAATATTTGAGGTGCTTTATGTAGATGCACATCTTATAAGACTCCACTAGGCATCTTAACATCTTAAAAATAAAATATAAAATAGAGAGCAACTCCATACGAAGTTAGACTATAGATGTAAAAATATATGCTACAACAGAAGAACTGTTCTGCTCCTAGGTAAGGCAAAACGCCCTTCTTCTGTACTGGATCCTATTCCTTCTTTTCTTTCCTTTACTTCTGTAATTTTGTTGTTTCTCTCTGCATTATCAACTTCTTCCTCCCTGTATTAGTTTCCCAGCACTGTTATAACTAATTCCCACAAACTGAGAGGCTTAAAACAACAGGATTTATTATCTCACAGTTCTGGAGGCCAGAGGTCAGAAATCAAGGTGTGGGCAGGGCCTTGTTCCCTTTGGTGGCTCCGGGAGAGAATCCTTTCTTTCTTTTTCCAGCTTGTAGTGGCCCTTGATGTTCTTTGGCTTGTGGCAGCATAACTGCTATCTTGCCTCCATCTTCACATCACCTTTCCCATATGTGTTTCTGTGTCTTCTCCTTATAAAGACACCAGACATTAGGGCCCATGCCAAATCCCGGATGATTCTCTCTTGAGATCCTTAACTAATTATATCTACAGAGGCCCTATTTCCAAATAAGGTCACATTCTGAGGTACCTGGTAGACATGAATTTTGGGGGGACACTATTCAACCCACTGTATTCTCTGGTGAAACATTCCTATCAGCACAAAAATGTGATTATTTCCCATCTTTGAAAGCATTCTTCCTGTTCTTTCTCTTAATTGATTGACTTATTTCTCTGTTCTCTTTATAGATAAACTCATTCCTCACTTCTCTTCTTTTAGTCTATTCTAGTCAGATTCACATCTACATCTCTTTGCTGAAACTTCACTTTGTCATGGTGACCAGTAACCTCCATATGTATTGCAAAATAAGTGATGTCTCAGAAACTTCTGATATAATTAATGACTTTCCTTCTTGAAACATTCTTAATTTAGCTTCTAGGACAAAATATCTGGAGTCCCTCCTCTCTTCTTGGCCATTTATTCTCAGTTTCTTGTACTTGTTCTTTCTACTCTTCCCAGTCTTTAACTAATAGAGTTCCTCAGTTCTTATTCCTTCACCATTTCTTCCCTAACTATTCTCACCCTCTATGCCATCTCATCTACTTCTATGGCTTTAAATAATATCCAGAAGCTTCTGACTTTCAGATTTCATACCTTGACCTGTGGCTATTCCACATTTCCATTTGGATATCTAATAGGAATTTCAGTCCTAATTTGCTCAAAGATAACTCCTAATATTCCTTCTCAAAGCTGTTCCTCTTGTAATGTTTTCCAACTTGGCATTCAGCATCTTATTTTTCTGTTGCTCAGGTCAAAATTGTTGGAGACATTTTGACCACTTCTCATTTCCCAGTACATTTTCAGGGCCTGTTGATTTCACTTTCAAAATATTTGCTGAACCCGAGTTCTTTCAGTTATTTAGTGTTGTGCAACATTACCCCAAATTTATAAAGATATTCTTGTGTACTTTGTCCTTAAAGTTTTAATTTTTTCTTTTAATTTAGGCTTTTGAAATGTATGAAATTTATTTTTGTACGTGACAGGAGGTTAGATTGTAATTTTTTTCCTCTGACTGTCCTTTTATTTTTAGCAAGCTTTCTGTTGTCTTCAGTCTGCTCCTAGTGCCCCTATTCATGCTTTTGTTCCACGATGATGCCGTGAGCATTGTGAATCCTGTCACAGAGCCAGCAGGTGACTTGTCTCAGTTTCTGATTGTGAGGCTGCATCTTAGTTCTCTAGAGCTGCTATAACAGAAATATCACAAATGGATGGCTTTAACAAAGAGAATTTTATTCTCTCAGAGTCGTAATAGGCTAGAAGTCCAAATTCAGTTCACCAGCTCCAGGGGAAGTGTCTGTCTGTCTCTGTCAGCTCTGGAGAAGGGTCCTTGTCATCAGTCTTCCCCTGGTCTAGGAGCTTCTCAGGGCAGGGATCCCAGGTCCAAGGACATGCTCTGCTCCTGGTACTACTTTCTTGGCGGGATGAGGTTCTCATGTCTCTCTGCTCGCTTCTCTCTTTTATATCTCAGAAGAGACTGACTTAAAATACAGCCTAATCTTGTAGACTGAGTCCTGCCTCATTAACATAACTTCCTCTAGTCCTGCCTCATTGACATCATAGAGGTAGGATTTACAACATGTAGGAAAATCACATCAGATGACAAAATGGTGGACAATCACACAATACTGAGTATCATGGCCTAGCCAACTTGACATATATTTTTGGGGAACACAATTCAATCCATAACAGGCTGTATCTTTGTCACTCTACCTCCCAAGGCTCAAGGCTTCCAATAAAATCGCAGCCCCACGTTGAGAAATTTTCAGCCTCTTTTCATGGGTAGAAAAGCCTTACTCGGGCCCTAGCTTCAAACAATGAGTTTGACTCTTGTCTGCTGTCTTACATGAAATCTTTTAGTCCCCATTGCCACCAGAAACTCCCCATTACTATTGCCTACAGTTTGCCCAGGAGTCCATGGAGCCTGGACTTGAGGCCCATTATTTTTGTTTTGTATTTGATCCAGTGAGATGTTATACTTTTTTTGAACCAATTTTGTCTCACTGTTTTTATCTTTGATATTTTATCTGTCTTTGTCATTTGTTTCTAGCAGAGGCGGTGGGTTAAGGCAGGAGCTCAGAGCTATCTAGAACGGATGTCAGGGATTAACCTCTGGCAGTAGCTTTTGACAGGAACATTTTTATCTAAACAACTAGTTCCAATGCTGGCATTTCCAGGCCCCGGGGTAGACTGATAGAGAAGGTATTTTGAGCCAGGAATAACTTTATTTGTCCTTCATATCATACCATGTAGATAGCTACAGATAACATCAAGAGAGCTTGGAAGTGCTTGACTAATTTAAGAGAAGAAAACAGAACATTTTCTTCTACAACTACATTTCTTCATTATGTATCTTTGACAATGTTGTTAATGGTATAAAAACATCTTTGGATGAATGACTTTGGGTAGAGTCTTAGGTATTATTCTTAAAGCACATTAGCATGGTTTTGGTTCTTAGGAATGCAAAATTGTTTCTAAAAGATCAATTCAAATATATGGAACAGTAACTATGTGTCAGGCTTGTGTGGTTGTTTTCACTCATTACATATTTTATCCCCATTTATCAATGGGATTTCAAAGGGATAAGTTATTTACCCAATTGGTATAGTCTGGATTTGAGCTCCAAATTCCAATTTATTTCCACTTCACTATACTTTCAAATCAGTTTTGGAGGAAGTACAGCCAGAATGCTCCTTGGAAGCAAGAATAGTGAGACTTCTTTTTGCTTACTTTGGAAATGTCATCAGGAAAGACCAATCACCAGAAAAGGACACCCTGTTTGGTAAAGCGGAGGGTCAGTGAAAACAAGGGAAACCCTCCATAAAATGGATTGACACAGTGGCTGCAGCAATGGGCTCAAACGTACTAACAATCATGAAGATGGCACAGGACTGAGCAATGCTTCATTCTATTATGTATATATAAGTTTGCCATGAGTTGGAGCCAACTCCATAGCAACCAACAACAACAACAACATATTTTCATAGATGAGGACTAGAAGCAACAGCTAATTAGACTGATATTAGGTTCTTTTCATTGTATTTAGTTTCCACTTATAAACCCTGGCTGCTACCATTATAATATTCCTCATTAATTCATTCATTCATTCAACACGCTCTGTGTCCTGCACTGTGCTAGGCATTTGGATACAAAGTCAAAGAAGATGTTTGTTGCCAGTAGCCTATTAGCAATGATGAGACAATCTATTTCTATGTAACACCCCTAATAACTATGAAATATTTTTAAATCTGGAATGAAATCTAATACATATTTTTACCCTTGGATCATTTAAAAATATATTTATCCACTACTTTACACATAATTGGCTAATAACTTAGTGAGCAGATAAAACCCTTTTAAAGCATACATTTTTCACTGGAAATATTTACTATAGGAAAGCAAATTTTCACGTGACATTAATGGTCCATATTAAGAATATTTTTGTGATCTTATCAGAGTAAAATTCTGCACTTGCAAATAATGTACTATAATAAACATACAAAATTCTGTACAGTAATAAATGTAGCACATATACTAAATATGGGAATAAATAGCATGGCTCCTGAGCACACAGATTCATGAATGTTTTCTCCCTACGACCTGTGAGTGCCTTTAAGGCACAGAGTATGTCTCAATTGTCATTTTTTCACTGGTTCCTTTGCACCTAGTAGATACTCAAAACGTATTTGTAGAACGTATTATTTATTAAATGAATATTCAATTTTGTTGAATATGGATGAATGTGTGGATTGGACAGAAGAATAGATGAATGAATTGATGACTGTTATTTACATGCAACTCTCTGTAAGCTACTTAACACTGCACTGTGTGTGTCTTTAGAAAAGCACTGATAGTTTCCTGTGGGGCATGTAGTTCATATTTGGCTCCTTTGTCCCCGGGTTAAGGAAGTATGGGGCTACAAATAAATGATAACTTCCCCTTTTGAATCTGGCTGCCAGACAAGCTCTGTTATTACAAATTTGAAAGTATCATCCAAACTCTATATTTTTTTAAAGTTTATCTACTTCATCTATTGTTTAGATAAATAGACCATCAACTAGAGGTTGAAATTATTTTCTTGTACATAGATTTTCATTAAAGTGCTGCTTGTTATAACATGAACTGTTGTCCTATAACAAGGATTTTTTTTTACATTGTTGGATGAATGTAAGTAATAAAGATGTGTCATTATCCTCACGATGAATTTTCTTACT
Source organism: Trichechus manatus latirostris (assembly GCF_000243295.1). Lineage (NCBI taxonomy): Eukaryota > Metazoa > Chordata > Mammalia > Sirenia > Trichechidae > Trichechus > Trichechus manatus. The sequence continues at coordinate 22,242,065 of NW_004443949.1, read as the reverse complement.
ATGTTTGCATGTATCATAATAACCTGAAAAGAAGCTATTTACTTCTTCAATTTCTAGTAGGAAAATGAAACTTAGAGGTGAAATGACTTGTTTACTGTCATTTATTCCACCAGTCATACCATTGTTGTTGTTAGGTGCTGTCGAGTTGGTGCTGACTCCTAGCAACCCATGTACGACAGAACTAAACACTGCCTGGTCCTGCGCCATCCTCACAATCATTGCTGTGTTGGAGCCCATTGTTGCAGCCACTGTGTCAATCCATCTTGTTGAGCATCTTCGTCTTTTTTGCTGACCTTTTACTTTATCAAGCATGATGTCCTTCTCCAGGGACTGATCCCTCCTGATAACATGTCCAAAGTATATGAGATGAAATCTCATCATACACTCCCTTAACAAAGATAATCATTGCTTCCAAGGAGCTTACAGTCTTGGGAGGTGGGGAGGACACATAGAGAAGTGACTACAGAGACTGGGTGCTATATTTAATGCATGCACAGAGGGCTGTGTTTTTCTGTACACAGCCAGGAAATCAGTGGAACTTGAACAAAACCTATGGTTCCAAGTCTAAGGCTCTTTTCACTAAAGCAAGCCTTTATCTCCTTTATCTCTGACTCTGTTTTAATCTTGTGGAAGCTCATTTGAGAAATTAAACTCCCAGTGAAAAGAAGGAGAGCTGGTTCTTTACAATGCTTGCACTTCAGAAGTAGAGACTTCTAGAGAAATTTACAGAATGGAATAGAGCAGTAGCAAAGGAGGGACAAGAGAGCAGGACCTCGTTAGCAGCAATACTAGTAAGCAACAACTGACTGCTAACTTCGGTCTGTACTCTCTGAATCACTTGTTCAGGAAAACCCATTCAATTTCCCCCCACACTCAGGGCACGCAGACAGATATTGTGACGAATATAGGATGATAAAAACCAAAAAAAACCCAAATCTGTTGCCACTGAGTCAATTCTGACTTATGGCAACTCCATGTGTTATAGAGTAGGACTGTGCTCCATAGGTTTTTCAACAACTGTAATCTTTACAGGCAGTTTCCAGGCTTTTCTTCTGTGGAGCAGCTGGGTGGGTTCGAACCATCAATCTTTAGGTTAACAGCTGATTGCAAACCGATTGCATCACCCAGGTACCTTTTAATAAAGGGTGATACGCATACTTAATAGCTTCTTAAAAGAGCTAATTCTAAAGATCTCTTTCTACTTAATTCACAACAACTTCTGGTTGAACGAGAGAGGCCTTTGCTCTCCATGATCTGTTGAATGGGGAAAAAATATTCACTATAATGAAATTCTGAGCAACAGAAAGTGGATGTACTGTGGTATTTTTTGGTAATGAGATTTGAAAATAGAGTTTTAACTGGAGACTAATATTAGAACATTCTGCATAATATCCAGGCTTTGTGACTTAGAGCACCAGAACTACTTTCCCTTGAATGTTTCCATTTCTAATATCCTGAAGTCATTTCCTGTTATGTCAGTTTTATAATTGCCCAGCTGTTTAACTGTGCTGCCTATACACTTGCTCAAATGTGTATTCTTTCACCATCACTTAGGAAAATAGAATTGAAGTCAATGAAAGGGTAGTTTAAATTCCAGTGATTAATTTTCTTGCTTCCTGGTTACCAGCTTTTGTTTCTTGCTTTCCTCTGTCTTCTTCTTTTCTGGAGGAGCTAAAAATTTCTTGGTATATAAATATTCCCAGCCCCATGGTTTTTATCTTGTACCTAATTCTGCATATGGTGGCCACTGAAATGTTTGTCATCTCTCTCCATTATTATTTCCTTAAATCATGCCAAAGTTTTTATCATATATTAAGAATATGGGTTTTCAGGACAATTGACAAATATTATGTTAGATTTCCATCTTTGATTAAATATTATTTTAAATAATAGATAAGTTACCTGATATCATCCTTCCTCATCAGAGGTATAATTTCTTTTATCAGTTTGTTTGTTAAAAGCAATATGCCATACAATAATTATTTTTATTTTGGGAACTGACTTAAAGCTGAGAGTATTTTTTTAGTTAATATGAATTTTTTTTTCCAAATTTGGAGGTATGATTTACATACTGTAAAACATATCCTTTTAACAATGCAGTTCAATTTTAGTAAATGTGTAAAGTTATGCAACCATCATCCTACTCAAGCTTTAGAACAAACACATTCATCACCCAAAAAAGTGGTCCCATGCCCTCTTGCAGTCAAACTTCCCACTCCACCCACAAACTCTGGAACTTCTGGTCTACTTTCTTTTGCTATAGTTTTGCCTATATTAACCCCAATGCTGTTGAGTTGATTCTGACTTGTAGCGACCCTATAGGGTTTGCCTATATTAGAATGTCATATAAATGAAATCATTTAGTACGCATGCTTTTGTGTCTGGCGTCTTTCAATTAGTATAATACTTTCGAGATTCAGTCATGTTGCTTATGTCGGCAACTTGTTTCTTTTTATTGCTGATTAGTGATTCCATTACAGGGCTATTTCACATTTAAAAAAAATCCATTCAGCAGTCCATAAACATTTGTTTCTATTTTTTAGCTATTATGAATAATGCTGCTATGAACATCTGTGTACTAGTCTTCGCATGGCTAAATGTTTTCATTTTCTTAGATATGCATCTATGAGTGGAATTGCTGATACTTATGGAAGGTTTATGTTTAACTTTTGAAGAAACTGCCAAACTGATTCCAAAGTGGCTGGAAAATTTTGTATTTCCATTAGCAACATATGAGAGTGTCTGTTGCTCCACATCCTTGCTAGCATTTGGTATTGTCAGTGTTTGTAATTTTAGCTAATGTAGTTGGTGTGTAATGGCATCTTATTGTAGTTTTAATTTGCATTTTCTTTTGTTATTCATACATCTGGTGTGTGTGTGTCTGTGTGAAGTATCTGTTTAAGTCATTTGTCCATTTTTATTGAGTTCCTTGTCTTCTTATTATACAATTATAAATGTTCTTCATATATCTTGGATACAAGTCCTTTGTCAGATATATGCTTTGTAAATATTTTCTCATGTTTTTCGTTTTCATTTCTTAATAGTCTTTAGGTTAAAAAAGTATTGATGAAGGTCAAATTATAATGTTTTCCTGTATGGTTCAAATTTTTTTAGATTAAAAACAAAAAAGCTTTTGTTTTTTATCTAAAAAAATATTTACAAGTCTCAACGAAACGAAGGTTATCTCTGTCTTCTAGAACATTCATAGTTTTAGAAGTTGCATATAGTCTATTTTATGTGTGTTTTCAGGCAAACCTATGGATTTTTCATTGTATTCTGTTAATAGGTATATTACATTAATTGATTTTTAGGTGTAAATCAGCCTTGCATTGCTGGTGAAAACCCACATGTTCACGGGGTATTAACTTTCATATGTGGCTGTATTCAATTTGTTAATAATTTGTTAAAGATTTTGTATCTATTTTCACGAGGAATGTTGTCAGCAGTTTTGTTCTCCTTTAATGTCTTTGACTTTGGCATCAGGATAACGTTGGTCTTATAAAAAGAATTGAGATATATTCCTCCTCTATTTTCTGAAAAAGTTTGTGGAGATTTGGCATTACTTTTTTTCTTAAATATTTTATTAAACTCACCAGTAAATACTTCTGAGCTCAGTATTTTTTTGTGGGAATGTTTTAAATCACTAACTCAATTTCCTTACTGATTTTCTATTTCTTCTTGAGACAATTCAGGTAATTTGTGTCTTTAAAGCAGTTTGTTTAAGTTATCAAATTTATGGGATTTTCTTCATAATTTTCTCTTATTATCCATTTTGATGTTTGTAGGATCTGCTGACATTCCGTCTTTCATTCTTGATATTAATAACCCATGTCTTCTTAAGTGGAGTCAAGTATTCTGTAGATGTGAATTAGGCCATATGAGTTAATACTGTTGTTCAAGTAGTCTATATTCTTACTGATTTTCTATTTTAAAATTATTATTTACTGAGAGAAAATATTAAAATCTCTATATGTCTTAATTATCTAGTGCTGCTATAAAAGAAACACCACAAGTGGATGGCTTTAACAGAAATTTATTCTCTTACGGTTTAGGAGGCTAGAAGTCTGAATTCAGGGTGCCAGATCCAACAGAAGGCTTTCTCTCTCTGTTGGCTCTGGACGAAGGTCCTTGTCATCAGTCTTCCTTCCCCTGGTCTAGGAGCTTCTTCAGCACAGGGACCCCATGTCCAAAGGATGTGCTCTGCTCCTGGCTCTGCTTTCTTGGTGGTAGGAGATCCCTCCCCTCTCTGCTCGATTCTCTCTTTTATATCTCAAAAGAGATTGACTCAAGATAAAATCTAATCCTATAGATTGAGTCCTGCCTCATTAATATAACTGCCTCTAAGCCTGCCTCATTAACATTATAGAGGTTAGAATTTACAACATGTAGGAAAATCACATCAGATCACGAAATGGCAGACAACCACACAATACTGGGAATCATAGCCTAGTCGAGTCGACACACAATTTTTGGGGGACACAGTTCAATCTGTAACACTATAATTGCTTATTTACTCATTTTTCAAAATTATCAGTTTTTGCTTACATTTTTAAGCCTCTGTTAATTGAATATATATTTATTATTGTTATATCTTATTTCTGGATAGAGCCCTTTATCATTATGATCTGTACTTTTTTGTCTCTAGTAAAATTACTGTATTAGTGTAGCCACTCCAGCTCTCTTATGATTACTGTTTACATTATTTTACCTTCAACCTAACTGGAACTTTGAATTTAAAGGTGTGTGTTGTATACAGCATATAGTTGAATGCTGCTTTTTAAATTCGGTCTGACGAACTTTATCTTTTGACTGAAATCTTTTAGTCCATTCACATTTACTGTAATTAGTGATATGCATCAATTTAGATTTGCAGTTTTGCTATTCACTTTCTATTTATCTCATTGTTTTTTGTTCTACTCTTGTACTTTTATTTTTTGTTTTAAAAAATGCTTTTTAGTATACCATTTTATTCTCAGCTGTCTTTTAAACTATATTTCCTTGTCCTTGCATCTTTAACAATCTACTCCAAGTTAATACTGACTTTCTTCTGGTAAATATAGATACTTTGCACCAATATAGCTCCATGTTCTTCCTCCTCGTGTGTGTGTGTGTGTGTGTGTGTGTGTGTGTGGAGATATATAGATCTATTCATATATATCTTTATGTGTATATCTTCTATATATGTTACAACTCAAAGTTATAGTGTTATCATTTTTTGCTTTAAACAGCCATATATCTTTTAAAGAAATACAGAGAAGAAAAGAAAAAAAAATCTATGTATAGAATCTTTCACATATGCATAGTTAGCATTTCCGAAGCTATTAATTCTTACTTGTAGGTTTGAGTTCTAAATAGTGTCATTTCTCTTTAGGCTTAAATAGTTCCTTTAGTGTTTTTTTGTGGTACAGGTCTGGTAGCAACTAACTCTCATTGGTTTTGAAATCTGGAAATGTCTTTATTTCCAAAAAACCAATTTTACTGTATATGAGAATTATGGTAGACTATTCTTTTTTCCTGCCATTTTGAATATATTGTTTCCAGGTCTTTGGGCCTCCATTGTTTCTGATGAAAAATCAATTGTTACCCATATTGTCCTTTCCCTGTGTATGGTGTATTGTTTTTTTTTCTTGCTTCTTGCAAGATTTAGTTTCTATCTTTGGCTTTCAACAGTTTGAATATGATGTTTTTAGATGTGTGTATGTTTCCTACTGGAGTGCATTGAATTTCTTAGAACATAAGTTAATGTTTTTCACCAATTCTAGGACATTGGCTACTGTTATTTCTTCAATTTTTATTTTTTGGAGGGCACATTCTTTCTCTGTTCACCTGATACATATATTGGAATGCTTGACAGTTTCTCACAAATCTTTGAGGCTCTGTTTTTATTATATCTTTTTTCCTTTTTGATTTTTGAATTGGATAATTTTGATTGATCCTATGTCCAAGTTAACTGATTTCTTTCTTTTTCAACTTCCAACCTGCTGTTGTGCATTTGAATTAAATAAAAAAAAGAGAAAATCAGTTACTGTACTTTTCTATCTCTAGTACTTCCATTTGGTTCTTTTCATAATGTCTGTTTCTATGTTGAGATACCTTATTTGTTGACCCACTGTAGCATATTTATTTATTTAAGTATATTTATAACGGCCTTTAAATTCAGTCACGGACCCTCTTGGAGTCACTTTCTATTTAATTATTTTTTTCTAAGTATGGGTCTCACTTCCATTTTCTTGAATGTTTAGTAATTTTTTTGAATCTAGATTCTGCTTTCTTCTTCTTGTTGACTTTTTTGTTTTACGAGTCAACTAACTTTCTGGATTTAAACTGCAATATCTGTATCATTCACAATGTGCAACTGTAGGAGTCTATGGTCAGAATTATTTTTAAGGCTAGCTTCCTATGGGTTTTCCTTGGGCCTGGATAGTTAGTGGTTAGCAAATGAGTTTAGAAGAGATCACACCCAGATAAGTAAGGATTCCATCCTCTGTTTCCCAACTGTAGTTTTAAGAACATGTTCAGAGTCTCAGCAAGTTTACAAGCATCCTTAGGCTTTTAAATTCTCCTGGGATCTCTGGGGTCTCCCATATATTCATAGTTGGGGAGTCAGCCTGTGGTATGTAGAAAGTTTGTTATCTCGGACCTTCCATGACACCCTCACGTTGAAAATTTCCCCTTAAATTTCTAGCTGTTCTATTGAACACCACGAACCAAGAACATCACCTCTGAATAGTGAAGCTGTTGGATTTTGCAGCAAAAGCTAAAGGTGGGAGGAGAGAAGAATAGGAATGCTGCCAGGCAACATGGCCTACAAACTTGCTGTTCTTACCCGATACAGTAGCAGTATTTCCTAAGCAAGCACTTCTCAAGTTGTTGTCTGCCTGTTGTCATTTTCCAGTGTTCTGAAATAATTATTTGTGATAATTTTGCCTATTTTTATACTTGTTTTCTGTGAAGGGAATTACCTAAACTCCTCATACTGCCATTTCCAGAATTAGAGTTCCAGGCCAGGTAAACTTTTAATCTTTTTAAATTTAGGTTTTCTTTTCTTCTCTCTGATATAGTCACATAATTAAAAAAATCAAAATGATAGAGGAAGTGTGCCACAAGAAACCTGCCTTCTGCATTTTTCATCATGTATTCTATTCTTTTGCTGTCCCTTCTAGGTTTAGGGTGTGATTTATGAGTTGCCACGGCTATTTAATGAGCACAACTTTCAAGGCATTCAGAGTCTGGGAAGTTAATTACTAGGAAAACAACCATGAAAATAATTATGTCAAGAAACATAATTACAGGCTGTAGACTCACAGCTATATGCATATTTGCTATTCATCAATGATTAATGCATGATTAGTCATGATAAAAGTTTATTTTTTGCAGAGTGAAGGGGAGAGACATAACTTGGTGTTCTCAAATTTCACCCATACTATATTCCTCATTAATATTAACCACTCTTTAGTTCTAGCTCCCATAGTGTTCTGTGCAAACAAATAGTAAATAACCTATCTCAACTAGGTCAAACTCCATAATGATACATTATACAACCTTCTAGCATGGTTTCCAAAGATTCATTTCTCTAGGATCTTCAGTTCGTTATATAGATAAGTGACTATAGAGAAAAATAATATAAATACTGGAGTAAATTTTGGTGAGGTGGCTATTATTTTTCCTTATGTCAATAGACTTTTATGTAAGATTCTGTATATGCAAATATATGTACACACATTAGACCTGGAAAGAAGGATAATATTGACCCATATATGTATTGATTTCTTCTTGGAACAATCTTGTCAAGTCAATTCAGCAAAAGTTGGTGGTACAAAGCGTTTTACTAGTGCTTCATAGGATAAAAAGAGAAATGTAATACAATTCTTATCCTTACAAAAAGTCCTCTATGAACATATTTATATAAGGCAAAAATATAGTAGTTTTAAGAAGGGAGTAACAAGAAAGTGTACCAGGTATTCAAAAGAATTTGAGGTATCAGCAAAAGTTTCATAAAAATGGTGGCTTTTGAGTAAATGGGCCTTGATGAATGGATAAACTCGGTGAAGATGGGGGGAGAAACTATGTAAAAAGAGCCAGGAAGGAAGAAAAAAGCAGATAACACATTGTATAGACAAGCTAGGCTCAAGAAGTATTTGTTTAATGAATGTTGAGTGTTGAATGAATTTTAATGTTTGTCTTAGTTATCTAGTGCTGCTATACCAGAAATACCACAAGTGGGTGGCTTTAACAAGCAGAAATTTATTTTCTCACAGTTTATGAGGCTAGAAGTCCAAATTCAGGGTGCTGGCTCCAGGTGAAAGCTTTCTGTCTGTTGGCTCTGGGGGAAGGTCCTTGTCTCTTTTGAGCTTCAGCTTCTGGGCGATCTTCATGTGGCTTGGCATCTCTCTTTCCCCATCTCTGCTTGCTAGCTTGATTGATTAATCTCTTTTATAGCTCAAAAGAGATTGACACAAGATATGCCCTACACTAATCCTGCCTCATTAACATAACAAAGACAACCCAGTCCCGAGCGGGATTACAACAACAGGTATAGAGGTTAGGATTTATGACACATATTTTGGGGGGACATAATTCAATCCATAACAATGTTCTGTTTATAAATCAAGTGCTAATAAAGCAAATTTTAGATGAGTCTGTAGTTAATAATCCATTTTGGCTGGGAGTGTTGAAATGTATGAAATCTCACTCACTGCAAAAATGCAGCTTCTTTCCTCTGCTGAAGGGTCTCCTTGATCCACACATCCTTACTTGCGTGATAGCTTCTTACCCTTCAAGGTATAGTTTCATTTTTACCTTCTCAGCAAACCTTCCTTGACCTCCCTTCCAGTCAGAGTGAGATGTCTCTACTCTGTGCCTGCTTTTATCATAGTAATTACATTGAAAACATTGAATTCTGTATTGGTCTCCATCAGTAAACTGTGAGAAACTCAAGGACAGGACTTTTGTTTTACTTGTTTTTGCAAAAATACTATCATAGGTCCTATATAAATAGTATCATAGTTGAAGGAATAAAACATTAAATTGAGTGTTGGCTTGATGACTTTCTCTCGTCTTTTACATTATACCTTTTTTCTATATCCTCAAAGGGATACAAGTTGTCCTCAGAATGGAGGACTTACTCAAGATGCATTCAATGACTTTTTTTGAGTACCAACTATTTGTCAGGCACTCTGTTGACAGCAAGCTATTCAATAAATATTTACTAAACAAATGTTTCACTTGTAACTTGCTTTGGGGAAAAACTGCAGAGTGACACAGTGTGGATGAAAATGTAGTTTGGAGGCAGAAAAATTAAAAGGGATGAATCAGAAATATATCCTTTAGCAAATTACAGAATTTCACAAAACCATTTGGAACCTTGCTTTGTTTATGAAAACCTGTACAAAAGCCTAGCAAGGCTGAAAACCATTTGAAAAAATATTATCCTAGAGGATATGAACATTTCTTCAGCATGGGAGGCATTTTAAAGAGTTTTGTAGTTTTCTTCATAGTTATGAACATGGCTTTTCAGTAATTGCACAAAGACTAATTTTATACTAAAGCTAACTACTTCACTTTAGATGTATTTGGCTCTGCAGATCAAGTATAGACTCCAAAACTCATTGCTGGCAAGTTCATTCTGACTCATAGCGACCCTATAGGACAGAGTAGAACTGCCCCTTAGGGTTTCCTAAGCTGTAATCTTTATGAAAGCAGACTGCCACATCTTTCTCCAGTGGAGCGGTTGATGGGTCCAAACCACCAATATTTCAGTTAGCAGCTGAGTGCTTTAACCACTGTGCCACCATAACTTCTTAAATATAGACTAAACCAAAACCAAACCTGTTGCCATTGAGTCAATTCTGACTCACAGCGACCCTGTAGGACAGAGTAGAACTGCCCCATAGGGTTTCCAAGGAGCTCTGGTGGATTCGAACTGCCAACCTTTTGGTTAGCAGCTGAGATCTTAACCACGGCTCCACCAGGGCTCCTAAGTGTAGACTAGAAAGCTTTAAATGGAAAGCTAGGTTTGAGTTATAGTAAGAGGAGGAAAAAAATGCAGTCTACTTGTGGTTTTTTCCTTTTACCTAAACAAATAATCAGCCTTTATATTTCAGTGATATTCATTCCTCATTCTTCTTTCCTTTCAAAAGCGTTCACTTTAGCAAGAGTTTCCACCTTGACTCTCTCTTGAGCTCCTTGGAGACTCCGTGTTAACACACCAGCTCTTTCCTTCACAAACTCTTCCTGTTTCTCTCTCTTGGCAAAGCAGAATTAATTTGACAACCTTAACGTGGCACATCCAAATGGGTTTTCTGCTTCAAAAGTGAAGGGCTTTAATGTTAATTCCATGCTAATTTTTACCAGCAGTTTTGGAAGGAAATATAAATATCTCTTTTTTAAAAGAAAAATGATCATTTGGGGACCAATTCACTTTGCTATAGCAGTAATGACACTCTTAGTTTGTTGAAGGAATTGTGATATCTTGACTGCCAGAAATCTTCACTTCCTGAATCCATTTATCTATCCCTCTTTTCTAGGAGACACCATTAAAGTACTCTGTATAATGCTTCCCCAGGGAGGTTGAGTAGTTACTTCACTGCTTTCTCATTAACTTGTCCAGCTTTCCTTGTCCCCTTAGACAACTGCTTTCCCCACTGAGGTCTCTTTCTTCTCTCTAACATCTCCTTAACAAAAGGGAAACTATTTCTTATATTAAGTATCTAATATATAACCCTTTGGTTTTGATTGCTTCTGTTTGCTCTATAAGCTCATTTTTAAAGTCAAGGAACACAGGTGAAGTTTTTTCTGAAGTCTTCCCTATTGAGAAAATAGAGTTGTTGGCACTTTGTCAATAGCTTTCCTATTTGAAAACTTGCACTTACAGGTAGTGAGCTACAAGATAAAACAAACTTCTGCTTCTCCGAGGAGCCCACTGGATGCACAGGGAAAACTTCTGAAGAGACTTTGCTGTGAACATGCCTCCTTGAGTACAAGCTCCAGCACAGGAACCTTGTTTAAAGCAGGTGTTCACTAAATGTTTGTTGAAAAAAACGAGAGAATAAGAGCTAGCACTACTGAACAGAAATGATAGCCATTTGTAGATTTCTGATTGAGGTTGGGGATATAATTTATAACTTGAGTTATAAATACAATTACCATCTGCCAGGCAGTGTCTTGATTAGGTTAATTTAGTCTTAGCAACAGGGGTTTGAAGATAGAGCTTGTTCTAAATATGCGGCCAGCTGGAAATGTTATTTATTCTAAGTAAAAACCTATTCTGTGATTTTGATCTCTTTCACAATCTTCTTTAAACCTCTTCTCTCTTATATGTGTTTTTTTAATTGTTTTTGTTGTATGCCATTGAGTCAATTCCAGTTCATAGCAGTCCTATAGGAGAGAGTAGTACCGCCCCATAGTGCTTCTTAAGCTATGATCTTTATGAGAACAGATGGCCAGGTCTTTCTCCTGTGGAGTGGTGGCTGGTGGGTTTGAAGCATAACCTTTTGATTAGCAAATGAGTGCTTAACCATTGTGCCACCAGGGCTCCTTAGAATGAGATTAGACCTTTATAATAGAAATTTCACTGGATAATTTTTGGAAGTAGATTGCCAGGCTTTTCTTCCTAGTTATCTTAGTCTGGAAGCTCCAATGACATCTGTTTAGCATCATAGCAACATGCAACCTCCACTGACAGATGGGTGGTGGCTGCATTTGAGATGCACTGGTCAGGAATGAAACCCATGTCTCCCACACAGAAGGCAAGAATTCTACCACTGAACCACCACTACCCTCTTTGATTATTATAAGTTTCCTTAATTTAAGGAGCCCTGGTGGTACAAAGGCTAAGTGCTCAGCTGCTAAACAAAAGATCATTGGTTGGAACTCACCAGATGCTCTGCAGGAGAAAGATGTGGAAGTTGTCTTCTGTAAAGATTACAGCCTTGGAAACCCTTTGAAGCACTTCTACTCTGCCGTATAGGGTCACTATGAGTCAGAATTGACTCGGTGTTAATGGGTTTGGTTTTGGGATTTTTTCCCTTAATTCATTTTTTTCATAAGTAGGTGAGAAATGCATTTAAAATGATAAAGTCGCAGGCAGAATATATAAAGAAACATTGCCTCCTGAGGTTGGTACAGAGGGGAATCTTGTGGTGGATGTATGGCTGCCCTAGGAGCTTCCCACCATTCCCTGGGGATGAACTGCTATCCTTATTATAGCTGCTAGCAGTGCAGCTGGTCCTTTTACTTTTGGATCTTGTTTTACTCTAACAACTGAGACATGGTTGAATGTTTTTGTATATTGATTACCCAAAAATTCAGAAATAAAAAGGAGAGCAATAGTAGAGAATATCATGACTCTTCTAAATAATCCAGCCTGCATTTTTCTCTCTAGATCAGAGCTTGACAAATTCCTTCTGTAAAGGGCCAGATAGTAAATATTTCAGGCTTGTGGGCCTTACCGTCTCTGTTGAAACTACTCAACTTTGCCATTGTAGCATGAAGGCATTCATAGACAGTAGTCAATGAATGAATGAATGAATGGTCATAGCTGTGTTGTGATAAGCCTTTGCAAAAACCAGATTTAGCCTGTGGGCCATAGTTTGCAACCCTTGCTCTAAATTGCCAGGGATGGTCCTTTCCCATGGACAAAATATACACTTGACAGGTTCCCTACTTCACTATCTCCTTGTTTGTCTCTGTTGGAAAACTTTAATACCCATTATCCTTTGGACATCTGTATCCCTCAACTTCCATATCAATGAGAGTGATGACCTCTTCTTGATCTGTTTTTTTTTGTGTCTGAGGGCCTGTTTCTTCTCTGGTTCAGTGGCATTAAACACTACCTCCCCCTTCATAGGTGACTCATCCTCTACTATCTGAATTGTACTCTACCTTTGTAAGCCTAAAAAATCACAATCTTGTTAGTTGCTGAAGTAAGAATTGCAGCAACATTGTAAGAAGCAAACCCATCTAGTTAGTAATCAGACACTCGTATCCTCATGAAATTTTTAGAAAATAATACTACTGTATCTGTTGTTTATTCAAGACAGAGCATGCAAATTCGGGCAAATACTTGCTTTGCATTTAACAGCGAATCCTGCAGAATCGAGTAGTTTACTGCTCAGGACAGTAAACTAGAAGAACACATCAGGAAGCCCAATTTATCTCAGCTAATCAGGACCAGCTATCACTCCAAGCTGAGATTCTGGGTTACCCAAGGAACTGAGCCGTCAGACTTCTGACTTCTCCCTGTGCTCCTAAAGTTGAGGATGATGTGACTATGGTGATGTTTCTGAAGTTACGTTTTTCAGGTTCTTCCAGATTTTTCTAAAATTTCCTAGTGAGAAAGTGTTCATATTAAAAGTAAGTTTGGGAAATGCCTCAGACAAAATGCTTCACATGGAGCTTCAAAAGGCATATTATTCTGTTAAAATGTTTTAGAAGACCTGTAGTAAATAAACCTTTTAAATCTAAATCTGAATATCCCAAATATACATATTTTTTCACAAACCTCTTTGGTTACAAAGCCCCCTTTTCCTAGAACACATTTACTGGGTGTGGTGGTTAAGGTTATGTGTCAACTTAGCTAGGCCGTAATTTTCAGTGGTTTGGCAGACGTTATGTAATCATCCTCCATTTTGTGGTCTGATGTGAGCAGTCAATCAGTTGAAAACAAGTTTCCTTGGGGGATGTGGCCTGCATCCAACAAATATAGATGTCCTGGCAAAGCTTTCTCTGAATCCTGCATCCAACTTGTCATCCTCTGACCGCCAGGTCTTTGAATATGAGCCAGCAGGCTTCTGCCTGACCTGCAGGTCTTGGGATTTACCAGCCCACAACACTATGAGCCAGCAGCTTTCCACCTGGCTGGTCACTTTTGGGTTTCTCAGCCCCTGCAGCCGTGTTCAACTGTGTGGGCCAGGAGAAGCCTCCAGCTTGCATCCTGACCCACGAATTTGGGACTTGCCAGCCTCCACAACTGCATGAGACATTTCCTTGAGATAAATCTCTGTATATATATTTATACATATACACTTCATTGTTTTTCTTCTCTAGAAAACCCAGCCTAAGACATTTGGTACCAAGAGTGATTCTAGAGGAACAAAATCTTAAGGATGAGTTTTCTGAGTTGGTTCTCAAGTCTGGCTAGACTAGTAAGAAAGAGGGCACAGCTAATCCATGGCATAAGGTGGCAGTAGAAATACATAAAATATCACCACCATTGGATCAAATATTTGTGAGAAACAAGGCTCTGGGTGACTGTGTATTTGATGTCTTTCAGCATTTCTATCAAACTGAAAAGTATAGAAGGCTGGTTGATTGGTCACACTTTCATTAGACAAAGTGGTGAAAGAGATGAGCTCAAGGCTTCAGAGTTACAGCTCAAGTTCTGCATAAAAGTCCTGAAAGCTGCAACTTGTACCCTGAAAGATAGCCTCATTTCTTGTAGTAACAGAGCTGATATTGCAGAAAATCAAACCTAGAGTCTTGTAAGAGTGGCTGAATTACAATGCCAATTGAATTCCCAACGATGAATGATGTTTGAAGTTAAAGTGAGGTCGTTGATTGGGAAGAAATGGAATCCTGAATCTTGGGGTGGGGACATATGGGTAGATTATCAGAAAGCTGAGAACATTGAATCTCTAAATTCTTTTGAGTTACTCCTTCCAACAGAACCAGCCCTCTTACTCCCATTGGAAGAGATTATTCTATCTTTTCTGTTAAGCCATCTACCCTAGTAAAACCATTATCTCTTCCATCCCCATTTGATGAGATTAACTCAGCTGTGTCTGAAGGGCTTTTGTGTGAAATATCGCATGAGGTGGCATCTGGGGCATTGCCTGGGGCATCACCTGAGGCAGATGTCTTACAAGACATTGCTAAATGTCCCCAGGACCCACCCCCACCACCCATTTTTGCTTCTAGACCTATAACTAAACTTAAGTCTCAGCGAGCCCCAAGAGATGAAGTACAAAGTGTGACCCATGAGGAGGTATGCTACACTCACAAAATAACTGCTTGATTTTTCTAATATATTCAAACAGTATCCTGGGGAATATGTGGGGAATGGCTGTTTGGTGTGTGGGATAGTAGTACAAGGAACATAAAGGTGGATCAGTATGAATTTATTGATATGGGCCCACTAAGCACAGATTCTTCTTTCAATGTTTGAGCTCAGGAGGTTAGAAAAGGATCTAATAGCTTATTTTGTTTGTTCACAGAGGCATAGATTAAGCGGCAGCCTACACTAGATCAAGTTAAAATGCCAGACTTGCCTTGGTATATGGCAGAAGAATGTATCCAAAGTCTTAGGGAAATCGACATGTTAGAGTGGATTTATTAGGTTGGACCCAGAGACCCACACATGGAGTGCCCACAGGACACCCTTTTACCAGAACAGTGAGGAACAAATTTGTGAAGGGAGCCCCAGTATCCTTAAAGACTGCTGTGATTACTATTTTATGTAGGAAAGATTGACAGTGGGAACTCCCCTAACTGAATGAAGGCACCTAACTACAATGGGGCTAATTGGACCCCATGGTGGTAGGGGCCAAATGGTGACACTTAATCAACAAAGACAAGGTGGGCATGGTTACTGTAATGTACAGCAGAGTCAAAGCAGTAATCAGAATAGTTTGACTCATATGGACTTATGGCATTGGCTACTTATTCATGGTGTCCCTAGGAGTGAAATACATGGGGAATCTACTAAATATTTACTTTATCCTTGCCAGCAGAAAAATTCTAGGTCAAGTGAATGGCAGTCTAACCTGAATCACCAGAATAAAGAGTCATGGCTTCTCAGTCAATTCCCAGACATGAGCCAATTTAAGGACCCACAAGCCCTTGAATGAAAGGGAGGCTGTGTCCCCTTGAGTAAGGGCCTCACAACACTTCCAAAAATGTATACTATTAATCTTTCTCTCAGCCTTCCCCGAAGGGATTTATGGCCTTTTTTCAAGAGTGACTGCTCACTAGGGAAAAGGAAATAATCAGACTTTTCGGTGATTACTGGATACTGGCTCTGAACTGACACTAATTCCAGGAGGCCCAAAAGGCCACTGTGGCTGACAGGTCAGAGTAGGTGTGTGTGGAGGTCAGGCTATTAATGGAGTCTTAGCTCAGGTCCATCTCACAGTGGGTCCAGTGGGTCTCCAAACCCATCCTGTAGTCATTTCCCCATTCTAGAATGCATAATAGGAATAGACATACTCAGCAACTGGCAGAACTCCTACATCTGATATCTGACATGTGGAGTAAGATCTATTATGGTAGGAAAAGCCAAGTGGAAGCAATTAGAACTGCCCCTACCTAGGAAAATAGTAAACCAAAAGCAACGCTGCATTCCTGGAGGGGTTGCAGAGATTAGTGCCACAATTAAGGACTTAAAAGATGCAGGGGTGGTGATTCCTATCATATTCTCATTCATCTCACCCATTAGGCTGGTGCAAAAAATAGGTGGATCTTGGACAATGATAGTGGATTATTGGAAACTTAACCAGATAGTGACTCCAATTACAGCTGCTACTCCTGATGTGGATTAATTGCTTGAGCGAATTATTATATCTCCTGGTATCTGGTATGCAGCTATTGATGTGGCTGATGCCTTTTTTTAATATTCTGATTTCAAAGGAACACCAGAAGCAGTTTGCCATCAGCTGGCAAGGCTGGTATTTCATCTTCACTATCCAACCTCAGGGAGAGTTGACATATCAACTCTTCAACCCTATGTCATAATTTCGTCTGCAGGGAACTTGATTGCCTTTCACTTCCACAACACAGCACTCTGGTCTATTATATTGATGACATTATGCTGATTGGGCCTAGTAAGGAAGATATATCAATGACTCTAGACTTGCTGGTAAGACATTTGCATGCTAAAGGGTGCAATATCAATCTGATAAAAATTCAGGGTGCGTGTACCTTAGTGAAATTTCTAGGGGTTAGGTGGTGTGGAGCATGTTGAGATATTCCTTCTAACGGAAAGATAAGTTATTACATCTGACCCCTCCTACAACTAAAAAGAAGACACAACGCGTGGTAGGTCTGTTTGGATTTTGGAGGCAACATATCCCTCAACTGGGTGTGCTATTCCAGCCTATTTATCAAGTGATTCAAAAAGCTGCTAGTTTTGAGTGGGGCCCAGAACAAGAGAAGGCTCTGCAACAGGTTCAGGCTGCCACGCAAGGCCCTCTGCCACTTGGGACATATGATCTGGATGATCCAATGGTTCTTTAAGGTCAGTGGCTGATAGAGATGCTGTTTGGAGTCTTTGGAAGGCCCCTACTGGTGAATCACAGTGCAGACCCTTAGAATTTCAGAGCAAAGCTCTGCCGTTCTCTGCAGATTACCACTCTCCTTTTGAGAAACAGCTTTTTGCTTGTTACTGGCCCTTAGTAGGGACTGAACACTTAACCATGGGACACCAAGTCACCATGAGGACTGAGCTGCCCATCATGAACTGGGTGTTGTCTGACCCACAGAATTAGAAAGTCGAACGTGCATAGCAATGCTCCATTAGTTAAATGGAAGTGGTATATACAAGATCGGGCTTGAACAGGGCCTGAAGGCACAAGTTAGTTACATGAAGATTGTTCCAAATGCCCATGGTCCCACTCCTATCACATTACCTTCCTTCTCCCAGTCTGTACCTATGGCCTCATAGAGTGTTCCTTATGATCAGTTTACTGAGGAAGAGAAAACTCATGCCTGGTTTATAGATGGTTTTGTGCAATATGCAGAGCAGACACCACTTGAAAATGGACAGTGGCAGCACTGCAACCTCATTCTGGGACCTCCCTGAAGGACAGTGGTGAAGGGAAATGCTCCCAATGGGCAGAACTTCAAGCAGTGCACCTGGTTGTTCACTTTGCTTGGAAGTAAAAGTGGCCAGATGTGTGATTTTATACTGATTTCAAGGGCTGTGGCCAATAGTTTGGCTGGATGTTCAGGAACTTGGGAGAAACATGATTGGAAAATTGGTGACAAAGAGGTATGGGGAAGAGGTATGTGGATATACCTCTATTAGCAGGCCAAAGAAGTGAAGATACTTTTGTCTCATGTGAATATTCACCAAAGGGTGATCTCGGCAGAGGAGGATTTTAACAATTAAGTGGGTAAGATGACGTGGTGTGTGGAAAGCAGTCATCCTTTTTCCCTAGCCACTCTTATCATTGCCTAATGGGCTCATGAGCAAATGAACAAAGTGTCCACGGTGGCAGGGATAGAGGTTACACCTGGGCTCAGCAACATGGACTTCCATTCACCAGGGGTGACTTGGCTACAGCCACTTCCGAGTGCCCAATCTGCCAGCAGCAGAGACCAACACTGAGTCCCCACTATGAAACCATTCCTCAGGGTGATCAGCCATAAACCTGGTGGCAGGTTGATTTCATTGTACTGCTTCCATTGTGGAAAGGGCAGTATTTTTTTCTTACCGGGATAGACCCTTGCTCTGGATACAGATTTGCCTTCCCTGCATGTACTGCTTCTGCCAAAACCACCATCCGTGGACTTATAGAATGCCTTATACACCGTCATGGTATTCCACACAGCATTGCCTTGGATCAAGGGACTCACTTCACAGCAAATGAAGTGTAGCAATGGGCTCATGGAATTCACTGGTTTTACCATGTTCCCCATCATCCTGAATCAGCTGGCTTGATAGAATAATGGAATGGCCTTCTAAAGACACAATTATGGTGCCAGCTAGTTGGCAGTACCTTGCAGGGTCAGGGTAATGTTCTCCAGGAGACTGTATGTGCGCTAAACCAGAGTCCCATAGCCAGGATTCGTGGGTCCAGGAATCAAGGGGTGGAAATGGGAATGGCAGTACTCAGTATTACCCTTAGTGACCCACTCGTAAAAATTATGCTTCCTGTCTCTGCGACCCTATGCTCTGTGGGTCTAGTGGTCTTAGTTCCAAAGGGAGGAATGCTTCCACCAGCAGACACATTACTAATTCTATAGACATGCCACCTGGCCACTTTGGGCTTCTCATGCCTCTGGATCAACTGGCAAAGAAGGGAGTATACTGTACTGGTTGGTGTGATTGATCTGATTACCAAAGGAAATCAGATTGATATTACATAATGGAAGTAAAGAAGAGTATGTCTGGGATACAGGAGATCCCCTAGGACGTCTCTTAGGACTACCATGTCCTGTGATTAAAGTAAAAAACTACAGCAACCCAATTCTGACATGACTTCTAATGGCCTACACCCTTCAGGAATAAAGTCTTGGGTCTCCCCCCCAAGCAAAGAACCATGACTGGCTGAGGTTCTTGCTGAGGGCAAAGAGAACCTGGAATGGATGGTGGAAGAAGGTAGTTCTAAATACCAGCTATGACCACATGGTCGGTTGAGTAAATGATTGTAATTGTTTTTAGTATTTCTTCCTTGTTTTGTTTTTGTTATATATGTATGTGTATATGCCCATTGCTGTTCATTCGAATCGAACTCATAGCAACCTTATAGGACAGAGTAGAACTGCCCCATAGGGTTTCCAAGGAGTGGCTGGTAGATTTGAACTGCTGACCTTTTGGTTAGCAGCCAATCTCTTAACCACTATGCCACCACGGCTCCTGTGTGTGTGTGTGTGTGTGTGTGTGTGTGTGTGTAATATAGTATCTTTTTTTCTTCACTCTCTTATTCCATTACTTATTATAAAATATAAGATGTAAACGTGGCTAATGTGTTATCTGTTTTACTCGTGTTAGTTGTATCATGTTAGGTACAAGTATGACTTTTTAATTATCTTTATTTAGAGATTATGTACTGTTTAAGGAGATGTGTTGACAGGTGCCAAGTTGACAAGAAGTGGACTGTGATGGTTAAGTTTATGTGCCAACTTGGGTGGGCCATGATTTTCAGTGGTTTGGCAGATATATAATCATCCTCCATTCTGTGATCTGATGTGAGCAGCCGATAAGTTCAAAGGCCAATCAGTTGAAAGTCAATCAGTTTCCTTGGGGGATGGCCTGAATCCAATATATATGGATGTTCTGACAAAGCTCTCTCTGGATCCTGCATCCAACTTGTCATCCTCTGACCTCCAGTTCTTGAGACGTGAGCCAGCAGCCTTCTGACTGATCTGCAGATCTTGGGATTTGCCAGCTCCCACAACACTTTGAACCAGCGGCCTTCTGCCTGACCTGCCAATTTTGGGTTCATCAGCCCCTGCAACCATGTGTGTCAGAGATGCCTTTGGCCCGAATCCTGACCCGTGGATTTCGGACTTGCCAGCCTCCACAATTGCGTGAGCCATTTCCTTGAGATAAATCTGTCTGTATACATACATATATACACACTTCACTGGTTTTGCTCCTCTAGATAACCCAGCCTAAGACCTTGGGAAATATTTAACTTTGGCATATTTTCTTTGACCCATTGATTGCTCAAACTGATTTTCTTGGAGGGTGTCTCCTGTTGTGCCTCCCTCAGGAACTTGGCACTGAGTCAAGAGAATGGCCATCCAAAAGAGAGGAATAATATTTTTAAATAAATTTTAAATTTTACAATGGTTTTAGATTTACAGAAAAGTTACAAAGGTGATATACAGAGTTCGTTTATACCCCACGCCCAGCTTCCTCTACTTTTAACATCTTACATTAGTATGCTACATTTGTTACAATTAATGAACCAATTTTGATACATGGCTATTAACCAAGTCTATATTTTATTCAGATTTTTTACCTAACATTTTAACCTAATGTCCTTTTGCTCCTCCAGGATCTCACATTTGTTTCTATTCTCATTCAGGACACATTTCATTTAGTCATCATATCTTCTTAGGCTTCTCTTAGCTGTGCAGTTTTTCGGACTTTCCTTGTTCTTGATGGTCTTGAAAGTTTGAGGACTGCTGGTTAGGTATTTTGTAGAATGTGCCTCATTTGGGATTTGTTTTAGGTTTTTCACATAATTAGACTGGGATTATGGGTTTTGGGGAGGAGGGTCACAGAGGTAAAACACCATTCTCATGTCATCATGTCAAGGGTCCACACTACCAAACTGACTTATTGCTGTGGATATTGACTTTGATTTCCTGGCCGGGGCAGTGTTTGTTAGGTTTGTCCACTGTGAAGTTACTCTTTATTTCCCTCGTTTCATATTGTACTTTTTTGAAGGAAGTTTCTATGTGCAGCTCACCCTTAGGGAATGGGGAGTAATTCTCCACCTCTTTGAGGGTGAAGTATCCACATAAATTAATTTGAAATTGCCCTGAATGAGAGATTTGTCTATAGTTATTTATTTACTTAGTAACTTATTTACTCCCTAACTTATTTACCCCATCATCTATTTATATCTCTATGAATTTATATATATTTATGATCTAATACTTCTTTATTTTATTGCTCAAATTGTTCTGGTTTTGGCTATTGGGAGCTTTTAGTTGGCCCCCATGTCCTTTTGGCATATCCCCATCATTGTGATTTTTTGGGGACATTTCCTTACCCTCTGGCACTACAGGGTGCTCCAGGCTCATTTTGCATATTTCCTGCCCCAGTCCTAGAGTTAGCCGTTTCTGCAAGGAACCCTGGAAAAGTTCTCACAGCTCAGTTATGAAGGTCAGTACCTGGTATGTTTACAGTCTGCTTCTAAAACTGGCCTCTGAGCATGCTACCAGGGGTGACAGTGGATGGGGAGAGCTATTTCATGACAGAACTCAGGCATTATAATGAATTATTTTTTCCCACAGGTCTGACATGTGCCTTGAAAATTGTAGTACGTATGCTATAAATGCTAATTTGTGAATTGATTTTACTTCCAAAGGGATACATGGGTCGAATGTGAAGATTTGGAGTCTTTAAACTGAAGTGCTACATTCAGCCTGGCAGGAGTTTATATACCTAATAGCTATTGTAAGGAGCCCTTGTGGCACAGTGGTTAAGCGCTTGGCTGCTACCTGAAAGGTCAGAGGTTCAAACCCACTAGCTGCTCCATGGGAGAAAGATGTGGCAGTCTACTCCCATAGAGATTGTAACCTTGGAAGCCCTATGTGGCAGTTCTACTCTGACCTCTAGGGGCACCGTGAGTCAAAACTGACTAGAGGGCAAAGGGTTTAATATCTATGGTGTGCTTTTGGTGCCCTAGAGAGTGTAGAGGGGGATTTATGATTAGATTTGCCTTCCTGATTTGGTGGTAAGTGTGGGGATTAGGGAAAGGGCCACAAAATGAAAGGAATAATGGGTGTAATAATATTATGACAAAGGATTTGGTGAGTTATTACATGTGGGAGAAATAGAAAAGAGAATAAAAAACAGAGGAGTTTTCTGGTTAGAAGTGATCAGTGATACTGTAGGGATAAAAATAGGGGCATAAAATTTTGATGGAAGGTCTACCAGAAGGTTGGAAACATGGATCTGAAACTGAGACGATCTGGGTAGATGGATTCAGGAGCCATTTTCTCAGGCATCATAATGAATTATTTTTTTCCACAGGTCTGACATGTGCCTTGAAAATTGTACTATGCTTGCTGTAATGCTAATTTATAGATAGATTTTACTTCAAAAGGGATACATGGGTTGTATATAAAGATCTTCCAAAGGTCAATTTATTCACTCATATTCTTTTAGGATATGTGAATGTTAAAATCAATATCTAAATAACAACAATACAAAAAGATTAGTTCAATGAGCTGCTAGACTACGATGTTGTGAGCATGTCGTCCGTGCTAATGTTAGAATTGCTGTGACTATAGGAGCTGTTAGTAAATTACATGTTTTTAAAAAAATAAATTACTTTTGCTTGAGAGACGTGAAAGTTATTTCAGGTTTATATTTGTATTCCATTTGTAAATTACTTTTCTTGAGGGATATAACTCCTATTTTTTGGTTGTGTTTTTATCTCTTTTAACAGACACTAGTAGTTCAGACTTTATATTTGCAACCATCAGGGCTTCTGATAAATGAACCATATTAACTGGTGTAGTTATATTTACAGTGATTGTTCATGTCAGCTAGACTCACCATGAATAGAGGAGGACCAAGTAAAGCCTTTTATGTATCACATTTGAAATATTGGAGGACAGTTATGATATAAATCTACAAGGGGAAATAACTGGAAAGTTAAGCTAAAAGTTTCATGTATTTTAAAGGAGATTAAAAATTAATCCTCATGTTCATGAGAATGGGTTTCAAGATGGCTTCTCTTTTTCTGTAAGATATCCCTCAATATAAGCAGGGATGAGGGTTATAGCTAATTAAGCCTGCTGGCCTCACACTACATGGAAACTAATTGGTTTCCGTTTTTCTGTGCCCATTACCACCATTTCTGTCATTCCTTTTTCTGAATATTGGTAATGGCAGAGATGTGGCAAATATTTGTCTGTTGCTTCCTTTCCCTGCACATATGGCAGGCATAGCCAAATGATCGTTGTAAAACTTGATGTTACTTTTTGTCGAATCAGAATTGTTCTGTACCCAATGCTCCAGTTGATTAGAATTGAAATACGTGATACAACCTATCAGCTTTCTTGGCTCAAGGAGAGAAGCAAACATGTAGGAAAACCAGTCACCTTCGCTTGGTAGATTTGGAAACCTCAAGTTAGATTCATCGGACATGAATGTCAAGAAATAGGTGAGTTCCCACTGCAAACAGTTGCTGATTGCATCTTTGATTCAATCAATGTGATTTATCTTTATGCTTTTAAATGTTGTTGTTGTTTTTAGTTGCCATCAATCAGCTACGACTCATGGCAATCTTATGTACAACAGAACAAAACATTGTCTGGTCCAATGCCATCTTCATGATATTTGATATGCTTGGGTCCATTGTTGTGGCTATTGTGTAGTGCCTTCCAACCTAGGGGGCTCATCTTCCAGCACTATATTGGACAATGTTTTGTTGTGATCCATAAGGTTTTCATTGACCAATTTTTGGAAGTGTATCTCCAGGCCTTTATTCCTAGTCTGTCTTAGTCCAGAAACTCTGCTGAAATCTGTCCACCATAGGTGACACTGCTGGTGTTTAAAATATTGGTAGCATAGCTTCCAGCATCATAGCAACCCATAAGCCACCACAGCGGGATAAACTGACAGACAGTTGGAAGATGCTTTTATAGTCTCCTCTTTAAATGTCAGCACAGTAGAACTGAAAGCTCATTAAATTTTTGCCATAGTTTTGTTAACCACTTTGTGTAATCACCATTTTATGCAGGATCCTATTCAAATCAGTTTTTATCATGCTGCCTTCTGATGCAGTGAATTGGCCTTAACACTTTTCATGAATGAATTATTATTATTTTATTTTTTGTAATACTTTAGTGATACCATGTCTTATCACAGATGGAATGGATGCTGAATCATTGTTTGTTGGTAGTTTTTTTTTTTTATTTGAAAAAATGGGGTGCCAATTCAAACAGTCCACAGGTGTTGTTGTTGTTAAGTGCCTTCCAGTCAGTTCCAATTCATAGGCGACCCTATGTACTACAGGACAGAGCACTTCCTGGTCCTGTGCCATCCTCACAATCATTGCTACGTTTGAGCCAATTGTTGCAGCCACTGTGTCAATTCATTTCCTTAAGGGTCTTCCTCTTTTTCCCTGACCTTCTACTTTACCAAGCATGATGTCCTTTTTCAGGGACTGGTCCTTCCTGATTATATGTCCAAAGTACATGAAACAAAGTCTCACCATCTTCCCTTCTAAGGGGCATTCTGGCTGTATGTCTTCCAAAACAGATTGGTTCATTCTTCTGGAAATCCATGGTATATTCAATATTCTTTGCCAACATCGTAATTCAAATGCATCAATTCTTCTTTGGTCTTCCTTATTCATTGTCCAGCTTTCGCATGCATATGACGGAATTGAAAACACCATGGCTTAGGTTGGATGCACCGTAGTCCTCAAAGTGACATCTTTGCTTTTTAACACTTTAAAGAGGTCTTTTGCAGTAGATTTTCCCAATGCAATGCATTGTTTGGTTTTTTGACTGCTATTTCCATGGGCATTGATTGTGGATCCAAGTAAAATGAAATCTTTAACAACTTAAGGCTTTTCTATGTTTATAATGATGTTGCTTATTGGTCCAGTTGTGAGGATTTTTGTTTTCTTTATGTTGAGGTGTAATCCATACTGAAGGCTGTAGTCTTTGATCTTCCTCAGTAAGTGCTTCAATTCCTTTTTGCTTTCAGCAAGGAAGTTTCTGTCATCTGCATAGCACAGGTTGTTAATGAGTCTTCCTCCAATCCTGATGCTGCATTCTTCTTCATATAATCTGGGTTCTCAGAGTATTTACTTAGTACACAGATTGAATAAGTATGGTGAAAGGGTACAAATCCTGACACACACCTTTCCTGATTTTAAACCATGCAGTATCCCCTTGTTTTATTTGAATGACTGCCTCTCGGTCTATGTACAGCTTCCGCATGGGCACAATTAAGTGTTCTGGAATTCCCATTCTTTGCAATGCTATCCATAATTTGTTATGATCCATGCAGTCAAATGCCTTTGCATAGTCAATAAACACAGGTAAACATCTTTCTGGTATTCTCTGCTTTCAGCCAAGATCCATCTGGCATTAGCAATGATATCTTTTGTTCCCTGTCCTCTTCTGAATCTGGCTTGAATTTCTGGCAGTTCGCTGTCAATGTACTACTGCAAACATTTTTGAATGATCTTCAGCAAAATTTTACTTGCATATGATATTAATGATATCCTTTGATAATTTCCGCATTCCATTGGATCACCTTTCTTTGGAATGGGCAGACATATGGATCTCTTCCAGTTGGTTGGCCAGGTAGCTGTCTTCCAAATTTCTTGTTATAGACAAGTGAGCACTTCCAGCATTGCATCCATTAGTTGAAACATTTCAATTGGTATTTCATCAAATCCTGGAGCCTCGTTTTTGCTAATGCTTTCAATGCAGCTTTGACTTCTTCCTTCAGTACCATCAGTTCTTGATCATATGCTACCTCCTGAAATGGTTGAACGTCGACCAATTCTTTTTGGTACAGTGACTCTGTGTATTCTTTCCACCTTCTTTGATGCTTCCTGCATCATTCAATATTTAGCCCATAAAATCCTTCAGTATTGCAACTCTAGGTTTGAATTCTTTCTTAGTTCTTTCATCCTGAGAAATGCTGAGCTTGTTCCTCCTTTTTGGTTTTCTAACTCCAGGTGTTTGCACATTTCATTTTAATACTTTACTTTGTCTTCTTGAGCTGCCCTTGGAAATCTTCTGTTCAGCTCTTTTACTTCATCATTTCTTCCTTTTGCTTTAGCTACTCTTCATTCAAGAGCAAGTTTCAGAGTCTCTTCTGATATCCATTTTGGTCTTCTCTTTCTTTCTTGTCTTTTTAACGACTTTTACTTTCTTCATGTATGATGTCCTTGATGTCACCCCATAAATCATCTGGTCTTCGGTCATTAGTGTTCAATGCATCAAATCTATTCTTGAGATGGTCTCTAAATTCAGGTAAGATACACTCAGGGTCATACTTTGGCTCTCATGGAATTGTTTTAATTTTCTTCAGCTTCAACTTGAACTTGAATATGAGCAATTAATGGTCTCTTCCAAAGTTGGCCCCTGGCCTTGTTTTGTCTGATGATATTGAACTTCTACATTGGCTCTTTCCACAGAGGTAGTTGATTTGATTCCTGTTTATTGCATCTGGCGAGGTCCACGTGTGTAGTCACTGCATATGTTGTTGAAAAAAGGTATTTGCAATGAATAAGTTGTTGGTCGTGCAAAATTCTATCATGCCATCTCCAACATCATTTCTATCACCTAGGCTGTATTTCCCAAGGATGGATCCTTCTTCTTGTTTCCAACTTTCATATTCCAATCACCAGTAATTATAAATGCATCTTAATTGCATATTTGATCATGTCAGACTGCAGAAGTTGGTAAAAATCTTCAATTTCTTCATCTTTGGCATTAGTAGTTGCTATGCAAATTTGAATAATAGTCATATTAACTGGTCTTCCTTGTAGATGTATGGGTATTATCCTATCACTGACAGTGTTGTACTTCAGGATATATCTTGAAATGTTGTTTTCGATGATGAATGTGATGCCATTCCTCTTTAATTTATCATTCCTGACATAGCAGACCTTACGATTTTCCAATCCAATATGAGTCCGTTTCAGCTCACTAATACCTAGGATATTGATCTTCATGTGTTCCATTTCATTTTTGATGATTTCCGGTTTTCTTAAATTCAGACTTTGAACATTGCAGGTTCTGATTATTCA
This sequence comes from Trichechus manatus latirostris, assembly GCF_000243295.1. Taxonomy (NCBI): domain Eukaryota; kingdom Metazoa; phylum Chordata; class Mammalia; order Sirenia; family Trichechidae; genus Trichechus; species Trichechus manatus. The sequence continues at coordinate 22,214,883 of NW_004443949.1, read as the reverse complement.
TGGGTATTTGCAGCTGTTTCTTCTCATTTTGAGTCATGCCACATCAGCAATGAAGGTACTGAAAGCTTTACTCCATCATTGAAGTTGACTCTACTTTGAGGAGGCAGCTGTTCCTCAGTTCTATTTTGAGTGCTTTCCAACCTGAAGGACTCATTTTCTGACACTACCAGACAATGTTCTGCTGTTGTTCATAGGGTTTTCACTGGCCAGTTTTTTTTAGAAGCAGATTGCCAAGTCTTTCTTCCTAGTCTGTCTTAGTCTGGAAAATCTGCTGAAACCTGTCCACCATGGGTGCCCCTGCTGGTACTTAAAATAATAGTGACGTAGCTTCCAGCATCACACAACATGCAAACCACCACAGTATGACAAACTGACAGAAGAGTGGTGGCTAATGTAGATATGAGAATGTATTTCTCTGGTGTCTTGGTTATCTAGTGCTGCTATAACAGAAATACCGCAAGTGGATGGCTTTAACAAACAGAAATTTATTCTCTCACAGTCTAGTAGGCTAGAAGTCTGAATTCAGGGCACCAGCTTCAGGGGATGGCTTTCTGTCTCTGTTGGCTCTGAAGGAAGGTCCTTGTCATCCATCTTTCCCTGGCCTAGGAGCTTCTTAATGCAGGAACCCTAGGTCCAAAGGAAGCACTATTCTCCTGGCTTTTGTTTCTTGGTGGTATGAGGTCCCTTGTCTCTCTGCTTGCTTCTGTCGTTTATATCTCAAAAGAGATTGATATAAGATACAATCTAACTTTGTAGATTGAGTCCTGCCTGATTAACATAACTACCTCTAATCCTGCCTCATTAACTTCATAGGGGTAGGATTTACAACACATAGGAAATCACATCAGATGACAAAATAGTGGACAGTCACACAATACTGGGAATCATGGCATAGCCAAGTTGACACATATTTTGCGGGGACACAATTCAATCCATGACGTTTGGTAACCATGCTGAAATATACTAAATGGCAATGCTTAGGATTTTAAAAATATTCTTATTTTCAATTGATAAACTTAAATTATGATTTACTTAATGATTTCAGAACACATATTTTGTCATTTTTTTTCTAATTTCAAACTGTGCTCAGATAAAGTGAAATTTGTTTCCACCTTTTATAATGAGTTAAGAAAAGATATTATTGGGAAAGGAGGAAATTTAAAAAATGAATACAAAATTGATATTGCTACCCAGAAAACAAGTGAGAAGAGCACAAAAATGTACTATTTTTGTATTTAATACTAGTTTGTATTTTTCTCTAAAGAATGAATCATTTTGTCAGTAGCATTAATTATCTAAGTCAGTTGAGATGCCCTTTAGTGAAAGACTGTATTTTTATGCAAATAACAAGCACGTTACGTGCTTTTTTTGTCAGCCACACAACCCCCTCACACATTATTTTCTTAGGTGTGCTATGCACGCTATATGTGTGGGCATGTTAATTACATGTGCACATTATTTGTGAAAAAACACAGTACTTGTCCTGTGATCTGAAAGAGTTAATGTAGCATACAAGATGCTTGACATACTTAGAAGGTTTAATATTCTTTCACTTAGTTCCTTAAGGAGTATAGATATTACTTTTAGCCTGCCAACTTTTCCTTATGCTTTCATAAATGTTTAGTATTAATATTTTTTCAATGAAGTATTGGAAATTTTCATAATTAATAAAATTGTTAAAAGAAAAAGGTTTGTCAGTTTTTGTTGATTACCACTTGAACTTGGCATTTGGATGTAAATGTTGTTTAGAGCAATCTGCTCCCATTACAAGTGAAATTGTTTGTCTGCATCCCACATCCCTTCCAATCATCCAGAGTGTGATTTGGTTTTACAGTGACTCATTTTAACCCCGAATGAAATAAAACAACATCATAGATCTGAACTCTAGTAACCTAATCTTGAAATTATTAAAAATGCATGAACCAGATGGCAACCTTCTAGGGTAATTATCTGACATAGATATCAGATTAGAAATTTTCTTTCATAAACAGACTATTTACTAACATACATTACTTAGACCTCCATAAAAAACTGCATTTCACCTAAAATTGTCTAGGGGCCAATTATAAGGGGCCTGACCTAAGCTATAGGAAATGAAAAATGTATTAGCCAATCTGTACCAAACAGAAGTGCTCATTAAATTAATCTGAGTACAAAAGTAATACACAGTACTGCCCATGAAGTATGTATTGGCTTATGAAGACATCATTTCACCTCATTAAAGGCTTTTAATAACCATGCATTTAGAGCCGTTTTTGTATCTTAGATGTGAATATTCTAGTCTAAGAATTTCTTAAACTTATTAAGAAACTCAAGTATTGCAATAAATCCACAAATTAGCTAGAGGATATTCCAAGAGATTTCAGCTCTCTTGAAGCAGGTAAAGTTTTATCTTCCCCGTTTGCTGGGAATAAACTAAGGCTACATGCTGAGTATTTTGCAAAAATTACACAGGGAGTGGCAGAGAAGTGTGAAAACTGACTTCTTTTGCCTCCTGATTTAATTCTGTTTTGAACATACCAAACAACCTCTGCTAGAACTCAAGTTCCTCTCTGTGAGTGAGCAGCAGTCATGTAAATCAGGGAATCCTGGATTCAATCTGAAGATTATTTACTTCACCCAGTGTTTGTTAGTTTGCTTCCCTTTGTAGATCCATAGTTATCTGATAGGTGTCTTTTAGCTATAATATAAAGGGCTATGACTAAAGCTACTGAGCTTTTGTCTGTTGGTGCTACCCAAACACAGTGGTAACACACAGCCTTTCATTTTTTCGTTGTCCGATCACTTTTTAAAAATCAATTTGTACTGCATCAGCAATGTAAAGTTTGTACACCTTGAAAAGAAAGCAAAGCGTGCTGAAATTTTTCTTATTTTTTATAGTCTGCTATGTAATATATCTTTTCAGTTGGTCATTGAATTGTTTATTTAATTTCTTAAATTTGTTTTCTGCAAGATTTTATCAATTTTGCCTTCTCGGTCTTCTACTGAGGTTCTGAATATTTTTAAGATCTTGTTGCTCTCACTTTGTTTTTTAAAATAGACTTTATTTTTTCATAGCAGTTTTAGGTTCACTGAGAAATTACGTAGTGTGGAGAGTTCCCATATATTCCTTTTGTCTTCTGCACACTGTTTCTCCTATTATTAACGTCTTGCGTTTGTGTGGTGCATTCGTTACAATTGATGAACCAATACTGATACATTAGAAATACATAGTTTATATTAGGGTTGACTCTTTGTGTTGTACAGTCCTATGGGTTTTGACAAATACATAATATGTATCCATCATTGGAGTATCATACAGAATAGTTTCACTGGCCCCAAAATGCCTATGTTCCACCTACTCATCCCTCCCCGCCCCAACTTGCCTGAACTTCTGGCAACCACTGATCTTTTCACTGTCTCTATAGTTTTGCCTTTTCCAGAATGTCATATGTTTTGAATTGTATAGTATGTAGCTTTTTCAGACTGGCTCCTTTTACTTAGCAATATGCATGTAAGTTTCCTCTATGTCTTTTTGTAGCTTGATAGCTCATTTCTTTTTTATCACTGAATAATAATACTTAATTGTATGGATACACAGAGGAGAATAATAGTTCAGTGGTAGAATTTTTGCCTTCCATGTGGGAGACCTGGGTTTTGACTCAGGCCAATGTACCTCATCTGCAGTCACCACCTGTCAGTGGAGGTTTGCATGTTTCTATGATGCTGAACAAGTTTCAATGGAGCTTCCAGACTAAGAAGGACTAGAAAGAAAGGGCTACAAAGTGATCTACTTTGAAAAACTCAACTAATAAGAACCCTATGGATCCCAACAGTCCAATCCACAATAGATCTTGGGCATGGTGCAAGACTGGACAGAGCTTGTTCTGTTGTGCATGGCGTTACCGTGGGTCTAGGGCCACCTTGAGAGCAGCTAACAACAACAACAATAATGTATGAATATACAGAGTTTGTTTATCCATTCACCTATTGAAAGACATCTTGATTACTTCCAATTTTGGGCAATTATGAATCAAGCTACTATAAACATTTGCCTGCAGGTTTTTATGTGTACATAGATTTTCAACTCATTTGGGTATACACTTAGGAACATTTCTTGAATATCTTATGAAATACATGTTTATTGTAAAAAACTACAAAAAAGGAAACAGTCCATAATCACACAATCGCTGAGTCTTTGATGAATTTCTTTTTCTCATATACTATCATATAGTTTTTATAAATACTATTTGCCTAGTTTATTCAAGGGATTAAAAAAACATTTACTGACCATGGAAAATGTGCTATACACTATGGCACAGAGTAAGAAATGTGTATGTGTGTGTGTGTGTGTGTCTGTGTGTGTGTGTCTTCCTCCAGTAGTTTATAGTTGGATGGTGCAGAGATATAATGCAGAAAGTTCTGTTTTGAGAAAAGTATTATGTGTTATTATACATAAAAAAATACAATATATTCTGTCATCCTGTTTTCTGCATAATATATAATGAGCATATTTTCACTTCATTAAAAATTTTCTGGCAGCATCACTTAGTGGTTGTATAACATTTCATGGTATGGGTGTTCTATTTTATTTAGCCATTTCTTTAATAATAAATACCTATGTTCTCCATTTTTAGAAATAAATGAGGAAAATCTCAGCACTTCTATTGTTCTTTGCTTCTTCATTTTAGGACAGATTTCTAAAACTTTTCAGTTGAAAGTGCTGGAAATTTCAAAGACTTAATACAACTGATGAATTACTTTCTTGTAAAGCCAGGGAAACTTATGCTATCATTATATAACTTTAGATTGACAATCATATCACCCCTGTGCCAACAATTGATGCTATTTAAAAAATAAGTTATTGCTAATTTTATTGTTGAAAAGTGCTAACTCCTCATTTTAATTTACATTTTTATTGACGAGTTTGTATATTTAAAATGTGTACACACATATATGTACATAAATTTACACATATATGCATGTATGGAAAGATTTACGTTTAACTTTAATAAATTATTAGTTGATGCTTTTTGCTTAACTTTTTTTTGGAATTTTTTTTTGACTTGTAAGAGTTTAAAACACGTGAATCCATTTTCATGCTTATGGTAACTATTTTTCTTATTTGGCTTGACCTTAAATGTTTTTATGTTGACTTTTTATGAGCTGTAGAAATTTAATTTTTTCTAGTAGTTACACTTACTGATTTTTTGCTTTGTTTTAATTTGGTGGAAAGATTTTGCGACTTTAAAGATTTTGTGACTCTGTTACCCAGATATTACTTCTTCATGGTTTTAATATTTACAGTTGTGTCTTTAATACATAAGAATTTATTCTGATGTGTGTTATGTCAGTAGCACATGGATAATTTTCTTCAATGGTAAAGTTTCCCAACGCTGCTTGTTGGCTAGTCTGTGTCCTCTTTCTTTTTATTCAAGACTTTAAAATAATTTTGAAACAGTTTTAGTAGATCTTGCTATATCTTAAGTTTCATTTTTCAGGAAATTTTGATGAAACCTGATAGCAGATCCTATAACATAAAAGGGCAAAATGCATTATTTTCAGAGATTCCTTTTATCTTTTACCAGTTTCCTTTTTTTGCCAGATAATATATTTATTGACAAATTTTATTTTAGATAATTAATTTTTTTATTAAGAACCTTAAGTATATTTACTTTTATTGAAACAAAACTAAATCTGAGTAATGTAAATTTTTAGCAAAGTTTTCTCTTTTCTCCCAGATATAAAGAGACCCAATTGTGTTCTTTCACTCTTTCCTTTTTTTGCCTTCATAAGTGGCATATTTTATTAATGTCATTTGTAAAAGCTTTGACTGCATGTGTATCCAGTTATTCCAACAAGCCATTTAAGGATTGCTCCACTGATGATTTCATGGATTAGGAAGAATTCTAGATTTCCATTTGTCTTGCGATACATGACCATTAGAAATGATGCTTCCAATAACATATTATCCTTTATTTTTATTTTTTTTTAATTGTGGTAGTTTACATGAAGTTTACATTTCAAGTTAGGCTCCCATAAAAAATAAAAAGCCTATTTTCTTTCCCCCAAGTTTCTCCGAATTAATCATGTGACTTTTTTTGCTCATCACAGCTCTATACAAAGAAAACCTGCATTTGGATAGGTAATTGTTCCCCTCCACATTAAATTCTGGGTTATGAAAAGACAGAGAGATTATGTGGAAATGGTCCAGAATCACTGATGGATAAAGAAAAATAGAAAATCAGAGTATTTTATGTATCATGGCATTTTTAAGATGATCCTTGCTTTATTGTTGATTTGGTTTTTGTTTGTTTGTTTTAAAGGATAACGTGTTACTGGCAACAGAGAGTCCCTGATGGAGCAGCAGAAAGATGGGGTGCAGAACTCAAATTCTAGTAAGAAGACCAGACTTAATGGTCTGACCGAGACTGGAGGTACCCCAGAAAGCATGGCCCCTGGATTCTCTATCAGTCCAGAACTGAAACAATTTCCGAGGCCAACTCTTCAGACAGGGATTGCACTGGACTGTGGGACATAAAGTGATACTTGTGAGGAGTGTGCCTCTTAGCTCAAGTAGATACAAGAGACTAAACAAGCAGCTTGTGTCCAGAGGTGAGATGGGAAGGCAGAGAGGGTTAGGAGCTGGTTGAATGGACATGGGGAATCAGGGGTGGAAAGGAGGAGTGTGCTGTCACAGAATGGGGTGAACAATTAGGGTCACATAACAATGTATGTATAAAATTTTGTATGGGAGACTAACTTGAAATGTAAACTTCATTTAAACTACAACAATTAAAAAAAGAGTCTGGCAGGGGAAGAGAAAGAGTAAGAGTAAAAGCGTAAGACTAAGAATAGTAATAAAGATGGATACAAAAGAGATACAGAAAGAGAAAAATACTGGAATATTTTTATGGATTGAATTGTGTCCCCCAGAAGTTATATTGAAGTTCTAATCCCTCGACCTATAAATAAATAACTTTATTTGAAAAAAAAAAAAGTATAAAAAGGAAGGTTTCAAATAATGCAGGATTTGAAAAAGTGTACCAGGTAAGCAATGCGCACTTAACTAAAGCCATTCAATCCATCTAACTTCTTTTAGTAATGTAGCTCTGGAATCTAAGGACTGTCAAATTTTCCACTTGTCAGGGTTGAGATTTTAGTCAGGTTTGACCAATGTTTTCCATTGGACATATCAGCAAATAAAGATAGAAAACTTTGGGCAGAGATATTTGGTCTCCTGGGCTCCTTATGTCAATGATGATGACAATAGCAATAAAAACACTCATTAAATGCTTATTATGTACCAGGCACCATTCTAAGCACTTTTAGCTATATTAACTAATTTAATCCTCATTACTTTCCTATAAAGCAGACACTATTATTATCTTTAGTCAACATATTAAGAGCTGAGGCCTAATCTAGCTAATAGGTAGGAGTATAATTTAACTTAACGATATCTTGAACCTTATGTAAGATATATGAATATCAAAAGAAGAATGAAATAGTATCAAGAAATTAGATTTTGAGTCAAATATTTTTAAGAGACTCAGTTCGTCAACTTCAAGTTTCTTGAAGTTGATTCTTAAGAGTGAAGAGTGAGTTTCTTTTCCTTTTTTTTTTTTTTGTGAGGGGAGGGAAGGAAGGGAGATGATTAACCAAATGTTAAAGTTCTGAGAAATTCTAGTTTAATATTCTCTTAGCAAGTAGGAAGCCCATTGTTAAGTTTGAGAAAGCAAACATTTAATGCATTAAATGAAATGATAACTTTTTTAAAATTGTTATGGGTTTGTTTTTATTGTGGTGAAAATATAAACAACAAAACATGCCCACTCAACAGTTTCTACACGTATAATTCAGTGACTCCTATTATATTCTTCAAGTTGTGCAACCATTCTCACTATCCTTTTCTAAATTATTCTACCATCGTTAATATAAACTCAGTGGTAACCACTAATAATTTTTGGTTTCTATATATTTGCTGGAAACCCTGCTGGCGTAGTGGTCAAGAGTTCAGCTGCTAACCAAAAGGTCAGCAGTTCGATTCCGCCAGGCACTCCTTGGAAACCCTATGGTGCAGTTCTACTCTATCCTGTAGGGTCACCGTGAGTCAGAATTGACTCGACAGCTTTGCTTGATTGAGGAGCCCTGATGGCACAGTGGTTAAGCAATCAGCTACTAACTGAAAGGTTTTTTTATGGATCCAAAGGAGACAAGGGGAAAAGGCAATTTCTAAAATGGAGTATGTGAATAGGAGCAATAACCAAATGTCAACAGCTGGATTTTACTTACTTTTCTAGCACAAAACCCTGTAGTTTTCTTTTTTTTCACCAAGCATAAAGAGATCTTGTCAATGGATCCACATTTGTTTTCCTTTAAAAATTATTTTTTAAACAAGAATTCTCTTGATCTTGAGAAATTGAGTCAGAAGGGCAGGTTTTAGATGGTAAGAGCTGAAGTCCATACTACCAAGCACAGCAATAATACATCCTTGACATTCTGACAAATAGGCCATTTTCCATACGTTCTAAATTTTATGGGAGAATTAAAATGAGATAGTAATTATCATTGTTATATTACTTTTAAATTTTATTCTAAAGTTAGGGTTAGGGTAGGTGATTACCAAGGTATAATAGTAATAATATCGGATTGTTTTATAAGGCACATGTCAATCAAAATATGAATGATAACTTTCTATTCTCTGGACTTCTATATTTAAATACAAACTTATTATACAAATTCAGACAATACAGACATATATGTAGTCTAAAAAGTTAGTCTTCTTTTACTTGTCCACCTCACTCCCATTCTTAGAAGTAACAAGTGTTAACATTTAGCATGTAGCCTTTCAAATTTCTTCATGACATATAGATATAACTATACAATTCTAGAATTTCCCATAATTTTATGAACTCAAACATACCAACAAATATGAAGACAGCACAGGACTGGGCAGTGTTTCATTCTGTTATGCATAAGGTCACTATGAATGGGAGCCGACTCAGTGGCGAGTAACGACAGCAATGATAGCAACAGCAACATACAGTTCTAGGAGAACATGGGGCCATACTATACCTATTTTTGTGCAAATTGTTTTATCACTTAAGTATATCTTGGTGATATTTGCTAACATATATTTTTAGTTGCAGCAGTTCATTTTTATTTTTTAACTGCTCCCCTACTGGCATGGACGTCTCTATACACACAGTCCCTGAGCATGTAAGGATTTGGGATACGGAGAAGCACAAATTAAATGGAAGCAACAGCTGAAGCACCATTATGGAGCTCTAAAGAGACTGCAGCCTAGTCTCTATAGAGATGCTTTCTTGCTTTTGTGCTTTAGCAGTCACAATTTCTTTTTCTTCGCGTGCTCTGAAATCATAACCTGTCTTCTGCCCAGGTTTCTTCCAGGCACCTTTTATAAAATATTTGCCTAATCCTTCCTGGCTGCAGTGATTTTTATGATGCCCTCTGTGGAAGTCAAAGGACTTCTACAAATCCCAAATCATCTCTTAGTCTTTACCCTCTGCGGTTCTCTGTCATTTTCCAGAAGGTGACTCAGCCTTGATAAACCTTGCATTTTAACATTCAGCCTGACACATTTTCTTTTTTCCTTTGAAGATGGTCCAACATTATCAATTACATATTTCTGTTATCCAGTAGAGTCATACTGTTTGCCAGAACATAAAGGAAATGGCAGAAAAAGAGGCCACAGCTGAGTAAACAACACTTGTTGCAGAATGTATTCAACCCTGGATAAAATGGTAAGAGCACACTTGGCGAAAGCATTTATAACTTCGGCTGAGATTTTCAGTAGAATGTGCCTTGCTAGATCTCACTGGCTGAAAAATACAAATCCACGTTCTCTGACCATGTATTATATATATCACAATCCTTTACAGTAAACAATGCACATTGTTTGTACTGTAAAGGATTATGATATAAATAATACATATATAGATGTATATCACACATGTATATCATATGCATGTATTTATATATATTATGTATCAGTAAAATACTTCAGAGATAAATAAGATTACAACAAATACTGTAATGATACTACAGCAAACGTGTTGAACGGACACGGTCGGTGGAATATACTTGCATATGTGTCTTTGTGTGCACAAGTGGAGATGTTTGTAGAGCAGATTTCTACAAATGGAAATGCTAGATAAGGGATGTTGGGGGACTTACCAACTTGGTACTGAAAATACAAACAAATCTTTTCAATGCGCAGTTCACCACTTTCTCCTGCATATCACACCAATAATTAAAAAACCCATCATTGTCAAGTAGATAGCGACTCCGTAGGACAGAGTAGAACTGCCCCATAAGGTTTATAAGGAGCAGCTAGTGGATTCAAACTGCTGACCTTTTGGTTAGCAGCCAAATTCTTAACCACTGTGCCACCAGGGCTCCACAACTAACAATATTCCTATCAAATTGTTCAACACTTCAGGAGACATGTAAGAAGTGTACAATTTGGATCTTCAAGGATATGATAATCTATGTATAGAAGATAAAAATTTTGCATTAAAAAATAGACAAAAGTATTATTTTAGGTTGTATTGACTAATTATAATAGAAATGTAGGCGTGTGACCATCAACAGGGATTTAGGGTCAAGAAAGGCTTCTGTCAAGGGATATGAAAACTATAGAAGTGGGATGAATTTACCGCAGACCAACCCTCTCAAAGAGATTTCTTAGAAAATCAAGACAAAATTAAAGAACATCTGTGTAAAGCATTAGAGAGCTACCAAGGCAGAAAAGATTTGAGGGGCCAAGATTCCAAAAAGAAGAAAAGGGTGAAGTGAAACTGACATTTGATACCACTTTTTTCTTCAAAGAATTTGCTGAACCTAAGAAGGATTGCTGACATGCTTAGAAGCTGAGCAAAACTTCTGGAAGTCTCAGGGGGCTAAGGGTAAGAGACCAAAGTCCAGGGCCCACCAACAAAGAAGGGCGTAGAATTCCACTTGGTATTCCTACAACACTACCCCCTGGAGTAACAGTGACCCAGATAGAGCAGCCTTCACAAAGCCTGAAGCTGCTTTGAAGCAGCTTAATATAGATCAGTTACAACTTTTCCATAACTACCTGCCAAGAGTTCATCCAGAGCCTTGTATTAGCTCTACAATCTCTCCTACAAAAGTTCTGGCTCTCAATCATAAATTACCAAGCCTGCAAGGAAACACGATTACATGACCAAAAACTATGGAAAAATAAATGCAAAATACACACAGATCCACAAGATAGCCAGATATCCAAGTTAACAAAGATTGTAAAATAATTGTGTGTAAATAATTGTGTGCTCCAGTGTGCCACAGTTACCGCCATTCACGGATGCATGGATACAAGCATACTTGGCCAGTACCACTGATTCTATCACCTTCCTGGTCTCTTTTAGGTCATTTGAGTTTTCTCCCTTGCCTTAGGTGCTGTTTTCTCTTGTGAGTTTCCGTTTCAGACTACACTTCTTACTATCCCTTGTTTACATGTTTATGACTTGTACATGAAGAAACTTTCTAAAAACTGCTTGTTCATCCCTTCCTCTGCCTAGTTACTCATTTACCAGCACTCTCAGATGACCTTTCCTCCAGACCTGTAATTCCCTTTTACTCCAGTAAAAGGGAAGAGTTGGAAGGGACCTTAAGGCAGATATATAACTTAGTCATTTAATTGGAAATACCCTTAGGCATTTTCTGCTGAGGTTGGATATCACCCATAAAATTACACAAAAGTGCACACTGGGGATCCCAGACACTTTTGATCAAGTTTATGTTTCTTGGTAACAACTTTGTCTTATTTGGACAGTGAATCCTAAGTTTCTATCACACCAGAGAATTAGAGCAGATGATCTTCTGCAGGCTATGATCTCAGACGCCTTTCCTTCTCTTCTTAACACGTCTTCAGTGAAGGAGTTTAGGGCTTCAGCTAAGGATCCAAGGTGCCTACTGGTGCAGGGTTGATATCATCTTCTCAAAGGGAGCATCATGCTGTTCTCGCTGACACAAAGATTACAGAAAATAGAGGCTTATTTTAGAACATTCATAATCCGTTGAGAATTTCTTACGTAGAAGTCTACTGGTAAGAAAGGAGTCCTGGATGGCAAAAATGGTTAAGCGCTTGGCTTTAACAGAAAAACTGGCTATTTAAACCCACCCAGAGGTGCATCAGAAGAAAGGACAGGCGATCTGTTTCCAAAAGATCACATCCATTGAAAACCCTATGGAGCACTCTTAACCATTGCTGGTGGGAATGCAAAATGGTACAGCCATTATAGAGAACTGTGTGGTGGTTCCTCAACAAAACTAAAAATAAAACTACCATATGACCCAGCAATTCCACTTCTAGGTACATGCCCAGAAGACTTGAAAGCAGAGGCTCAAACAGAGACTTGTACACCAATGTTTATTGTGGCACTATTTTCAATAGTCAAAAGGTAAACAACCTAAATGCCCATCAACAGATGAATAGATAAACGAAACGTGATATGTACATAGACTGGAATACTACTCAGCCTGTAGAAGAAACTTAAGTCTTGATACATGCTACAGTATGGACCTTGAAGACATTATGCTGAGTGAAATAAGTCAATCACAGAATAACAAATATTGTATGATCTTATTCTTATAAAAAACAAGAAAAGGCAAATGAAGGAGGGGGAAGGGAGAAGTTAATGATGATGGAAAATCACATTGATTAAGGGTAGGGTTGTACAGCTGATTATTGCAATTGCTGTCAATAAGTTGTACACTTGTAAAAAGTTAAACTGGCAAAAGTTATGTGATAGATATATTTACAATAACAACAATAACAACCAAAAAAGGGTGGCTGCTGAGGCTGCTTATGTACAGCCAAACACTTCATGGGATTTTGTTCCTTGCTTTGGAGGTTTAGGGTCATGCTTTCATGGCACATCCCAGTTAATTGGTCTAATAATATGTTCAGTGTTTCTGTCCTGCCTTCTAGGTAGTTGCATAGTGCCTGGGACCTTAAAAGCTTGCAAGCAGCCATCCGTGGCATGACAATTGGTTTCTATTCACCTGGAGCAACAGAGGAAGAAGGAGAGTCAGAAGATATAGCATGTGTCACAGGAAGAAGGTGAGTCAGAGGATATGGCCAATTGCCTCCATGAATAACTGCCTCCTTTGCCATGAGATCAGAACTGGTCGGTGCCTGGCTACCATTACTGAACACTTAGATCAAAGATTCTGTAGAAGAATCCTGACCAAAAGGGAGAAAATACAGAACAGAAATTCAAATTCTCATGGACTCCAGACTATCTGGAGCCATGAAGCCTGGATGAACCCTTGAAACTATTGCCCCAAGATAATCGTTAAAACTTAAACCAAAAATATGCCCTATAGTCTCCTTAAAACAAAACAAAAGTATAGCTTAACTAGTAAAAAATGTATGCTTTGAGCATTATGCTCTTGAAGAACTATCTACAGAGGATCAAAATGACAACAGCAACTCAGAAGACTAGATAGGAACCTTAGAGGACAGTGAGGTTATGTTAACGGGGGAGGAACAACTCAGAAAAGGAGGGTGAGAATGGATGCACAACCAGAAGAATGTAATCAGTGTCAATGAATTGTACATGTAAAAATGGTTGAATTGGTGTATATATTTTCTCAACAACAGCAACAAAATTAAAAAAAATAAAATGATATCGAGATCCCAGGAAATATGAATGCGTCAGCCACGGTAGATCAGTGTTATTGTTGTTGCTGTAATTGTTTTCCTTTTGTAAAAACAAACAAGTAAACCTTGTGCAAAAATAGAAAAGAAAAAAACAAAAAAGAATGTAACCAATTTCACTGAACAGTATGTGTGGAAATTGTTGAAAGGGAACCTGTTCTGCTGTGTACACTTTCACCAAAAATACAGTAAAATATTTTTTTTTTTTTAAAAAAGAAAAACCCTATGGAGCACAGTTCTACTCTGCAACACATGAGGTCGCTATGAGCCAGAACGGATTCGAGGGCAAGGGGTTTTGTTTTGTTTTTACTGGTATGAAGGAAGGATTCAGAGTTACCGTTGTAAGAGGAAACACGTAGTTGGCTCATGCTTTTACTTTCTGTCCCGTGTGCTCACCCCTTTTTGTCTGATATCAGTAATGCCCACCGCCATTACTGGTCTCTTATGACTCTGCTGAAGTGGTCACTAAAGATACCCCATCTTTACGGCCGAAGGGATGGACATATGATTGAGGGCCGGACAAACCTGGGTCAATTAAGTCCCCTTTTATAGTCCCCGCCCCCAACACACACACCACTGAAGCAGGGAGAGAAAGCCGAGAGCTTCTCTCTTTCGTTGTTCTGGGGGTTGATAACTGGAATTGTTTGGGGTCATACCTTACCTCCTGCTCTTATTATGGAGGTAATCACATAAGGAAGTGATCCATAGCTGGAGAACAAATGCCAACACGCATATTTAAACACATTCAAACACACATGGGGAATTGGGGAGGTGAGAGAGAGACTGAACGTTAGGTCGTTTGACCCCTGAATTCTAGATTTGGCCGAGACCAGCTCTAGGCCTGACTTCTTAATCGTGTGAGCCAACACTTTACTTCTCTTTTTAAGGCAGATTTGAGTTGGTTTCTGTCGCTTTGACTGAGATAGTCCTGAGCAGCCCAAATAAGAGATTGGATGGAAATTAGGCAAATGAAGAGCTGTGTTAAAGAGAGCCTTCTCTAATCAGTGCAACAGTGAAAAGAGCTCGTCAGATCAGGAGTAGATCTAACAGAGCTCCAAGTAGAGTTGGATTCTAGGATCTTTACCGTGATCCCACTAATTTAGTATATATAATGCTTCCAGAGTATTATACATACTCTTTATAGGTATACTTCTAAAATTACTTATTTTTTAAAGTCACCTTTAAGGAAAGAGAATTCAGAATAAAAATGGAGCTTAAGTGTGTTTTAAAGTTCTGGGTCAAGCAATGAATTACTTTATGTTTTTAAAAAGGTTTTTTTTTTTGAAAATACTGTAAATTAAGGCTAATTTTAAATATGTTTTTGGAGAATTAACATATTTACCTCTTTGCACTCTCTTATATGTTAGTTCCTACATAATATTTAAACAAAATGAAGCTGAATTTCACCATCATACTGTACTTTTCCCCATTATTTGGAATTAAAGGAATTTAACTGTAATATATTTCAGTAATATTTATCTTTAGTCTCTGAGGTTGATTGTTTTAACAGCAGAGAAGATCCATGGCACTTGAAAAACTCAGTCTTGACTGAAATGAGTTAAGCTGAAACTGGGAAAAACAGTAATTATTCATTTATTTGGCAAAATCAAGAAATAATGTGTCAAAAATTTATTTAGAACAGTAAGGCTATTGCTATTACATTCTAAAACATATTTGAAGGGCTATTAAATATTTACCAAGTTTTATGGAAACGTTTCTAAAAATTGATTAAATATAATAACCCTATTATACTGAATAATGTGAACTTCATTAAATCTCTTTTGGTTGACCACAGATATCATTATGAACTTCAGGTATTGCATAATATGCTGATGTGCTCTATTGCTTTTTAGAGATATAAATTCATTTGTCACTTCTTTAAATGATTTCAGACTGGGATATTTTTGAGCTGTTTACTTTTGTAGTTTTCTACCTTCTTCCACACTATCAGAATGGCAGCTGTCGCTTCTTACTGCTGTCAGTATAATAGTCTTAAGCAATTACCCAATTCCCTTTGTTCTCTTTCTCTTTCTCTCTCTCATCATTATTCCGTAGGTCTCACATGAGCTTGGCAGCATCTATTTTGGCTACTCAATAGTTTCTTTGGCTGACTTCCTGATTCTGGAAAGTGAGGCTGGTAGGTAAATAACCCCTGCATAAATGAAAGGGCCATTCACTTTCTTTTTAATAATGAAAAAAACTGCTGTCATCAGATGGCTGAAACTGGCATTAGGACCTTAGATAATGTAGAAAAATCTATTCAGATCAGGGGAAAAAGACACTATTTCAACACAGTTGTTTGTAGAAATAAAACACATTCTCAGTAATTATTCCTTGAATAAAGTAAGATTTTTGGAGAATCGCTTTTTGCCTTTTTGTTTCAGTTTAATAGGTCCTAAAAGTAAGAACTTGTTTACTCCATTTGTAAAAGGCTAAGAGAAGATGAACAGTTCCACAGATGGAGCCATCAATAATTTAAGAACAAGGTAGAGAGGTTTATAGAATGTGTAAAATCGCAAAGCCAAAGGATAACATGATGTGGAAACACACCAGGGAAAACAGAAAATGACAAATTTGGTTCATCACCACCAAGCAAATGTGCTGTGTTAGCGAACACTTGACTTCATTTTTCTAAAATATAAATAGGAGTTTAGTTAGCTGGAGACATCGACATATGGAAGGTGTTTGGGGATTTGTGCCAGTTGAATAATTATTTAATAAATCAACGAACAAGTTATTATTGAACATTGACTATATGCACAACACAGCCCAGGTGGTGTGGGGGAAGCGGTAATCAAGTCACATCATGCTGTTGCTATGCCCGTGGGACACCCTGCCATCAGATTACAACGGTTTCCTGTTAAAGAAAAGGTACTTCATTTTAAAATGAATTCCATGAATTTTTTTTTTTTTCAATTTCTAAGTAGGTTACTAGAGACAGTAGAAAGAAGCCGGGCAGTGGTATAGCAGTATAGCCAAAGACAAAGAATTCCCCTAAATATGTCCAATGGGAAGAGGTCTTAGGAGAAAAAGAGGTTGAATTCCAGATGGTCAGACAGAGCCCAGAAGGATTTTTGGATTTACCTCAGGCTTAAATTAGTAAAATGCCTTATTTGTAACATTAGAGAGATGATGAGAGTGGGATTGGAAGAAGAGACAAAAGAAATTATTTACTGTCTTCTCTGTTTTATGTTCCTGGTTGTGTTTGATTGGCCTCACAGACTCACATCAGTATATATTTAAAGGTGGACAAATGAGAAAAATGGCAAATAAGGCAAATTTAAATTATTGTCTTGAAAAGTGTATCTACTTAATTCTTCTGCAGGAGCAGCTTGTCTTGATCAAGACAGATTCAAAGGCTCATTTTATCTCAGAAGTTCTTATAGGTCAGAAAGAAATGTGAAAAAAAGGAAGAATGAATATGAAAAAATATTTTTTGTGTTTCCTGCAATACCAGGAATATTAAATATCTTAAAATAGCCTTGAAAAAACATAGAGAAATGCCAGATTAAGTTAATCTACATCATTTTAAATGCGTAACTGAGCCAGAAAACAATATGGGGCATTCTCATGGGCCAATAATAAACAGGAACTTGAAAACCAGAGTAGAAAGAAACTTTGAATCTGGACAGTTTTGTGGGGTTGAGTGGCGTAGCATTGTAAATCTTAAAAATCAAGACAAGCAAGATTGCCTGTCTTAGCTTGTACTTCAAGGGAGTAAAAAAAGTCTACCCTGAAAACTTGTCACCATAGACTATATACTACCATAGATTATCTTCTCAGATGGATTTGGACTTGTGATGAATATAATTAGTGGAGAAACTGTAATACCATTATTTACAACCATGGTTTATGACTGTACCATAAAAAAATTTTCAAAATTTCTTTAAGAACAGAACCATTTTATTTATGGTCAACCATTTAATGGACAATTTGGACTTGCAAAGATAGGCTCATACCATAGTTTGAAAGGAGATTATTAGATTAAAGAAAGACTGAACTACTCTACACAGATGACATAAATTTGGAGTTTTCACAGTCAGCTAGAGAGAAAACTGTGGTGGGAGATGAGGAAAATCTGGGAGAAAAGAAAGACTGCAAAGATATGGGAAAGGAAGCGGGAACCTTCGATTAACTATCAAGGAGAAGGACTAGTCGGTAGAAAATACTCCTGGTAAGGAATATCTTTGGAAGGATACATAAGGAAGCAACAAAAGTGGTTGCCTCTGCAGAAAGAAACTAGGGGACTGGGATGGGAAGAAGTCTGCTTTTGTCTAGATCATTTTGATTCTTTTGCAATGAGAATGTATTACCTCTTAAAAGTGAATTGATAGAAAAAAATTCAGTGGTTCACATGGAAGAGGGACTTTAAAACAGAGGTCTAATATTTACCTTTCAGGTGTTTTCTGTGGTATAACCCCTTCACTTTATTCTCTAACCTTCAGTAGAGCCTATTACACACAAGTGCCCATGAGGCTGTTTGCCTGTTTTTGTATTAGGAAAATAAAAGGAAATTGAGTTACTCTTGTTCCAGGTTGCCAAAGAGAAAGGATTAGTCATCGAGTGAAACTAAGATTGAGATTAATAATTCATCAGAAACAGAGAGTAGGAGTAAGAAATGACTAGAAGAATCAGGAAAGTATCACAAGGTTGGGTTTCCTCCATGTATACAGTGGGGGCTCAGGCTATTACACTAGAAACAAACATTACTTATTAATATACTATAATAATATATATATATATAATATGACGTAAAATATGGAGTCCCTGGGTAATACAAATGGTTAATGCACTTGACTGATAACCAAAAGCTTGAAGGTTCTAATCCACCCAGAAGTGCCTTGGAAGAAATGTCTGGTTATCCACTTTTGAAAAATCAGCCATTGAAAACCCTATGGAGCACAGTTCTACTCTGACACACTTGGGATTGCCATGAGTCAGAATTGACTCGACAACTAGTTTGGGGGCATATCATGTATAAAATATATAATATTTATTTAATATAAGTTTAATTGTGATTAGTATTACAAATTAAGGGGAAGAGGCTGGATGAGTTGTTGATCATCAGGCAAGTGACATTTGGGTTACCAATATTACAAAGTAGTAAGACTGACTCATTGTATATAGTTTGAAAACCTCCATAAAGATAATACCAAGGAATGAATCTAAGTCATGTTTGAACAATGGCAGCATTGTTGGAATAACATTTTAAGGTGAACAGTTACAATTACAGAGGATTTTTCTGGGGGAAAAAAAGTCATTTAAACCAAGCAAATGATAAATTACTCTTAAGACAGGTTATCACTAGTCCAAAATACACAACTGGTTAGGGGTAGAGGTGAATGAGCTTCTGTCTCCTCAGTTCCAGTACTTCTGATGTATAGACTAGTTCTTTGTTTAATAATTGGTTGTGTACCTATTCTTCCCAACTGGATAGTGAAAAAAGTTGAGGTTTCTACTTCTTTCATGTATTTGCCCAGTTCCAGACACAGAGTAGAGCCTCAAAAAATAATTTTTATTAATGACCCAAATATCTTTGATTACAGAGAGGCTAGGCAGTGATTGAGATCATAGAGGTTAATCGCTACGGCTGCTAACCAAAATGTTGGCAGTTCAAATCCACCAGGCACTCCTTGGAAACTCAATGGGGCAGTTCTACTTGGTCCTATAGGGTCGTTATGAGTTGGAATCAACTCGACGGCAGTGGGTTTATGTGAATGTGGGCAACTGCTTAATTCTCCTGCCTATAAGATTGAGTGGATCTGACATTATGATAATTTATCCATATTTCTGAATGGAAGGGAAAGAAATCTCTGTGAAAAAATATTGACCCGCTTACTTATGCTCACATTAAAACTGACATCTTAAGGTAAGTAAAAAGATAGATATCTTAATTAAGTACATGGAAGCATGAAGGAAATAATATCTAGATACCAGAATAATTACAATAACTGTCACTTGTGAATTGTAATTGTATCACATCATAAAGAAAATTTTTTATATGCATCACTTTTCCCTAAAGGGCAATACAGGGCAATTCTAAAGGCATCTTCTTTCCTTTCATAATGCACTGTCCACGTGTATTTTTCTTATTATCTAGGCTCATAAAATTATTTCTGATTTAAATCATAGAGATGTATAATAGGTTATTGTGTAAAATATTTAGAAATAGAAAAATATTTTTATAATATAATTTTTTGACATCTTTGAATGTACTGTTAGAAATTCTAGACTTAGCTAAATAAATACTTACTATTATAGGACCTTTTGTGTAATTTAAGATTCTGCATTTTCCTGTGGTGGTTTATTTCAAATTTTACCATTTTGCCATTATCAATGTTACCTTGGATACCACATCATTCATAAAGCCCCTATACTAAGCTGAAAAGTGTTTGACTTTAGTATGTTTATTTGCTGAAAAATTTTTTTTTCCTGTTTCATTTGTGTTGTAGTTTGAAACAAACACAATGTCTTACGGATTATTTGTAAAGGAACCCTAGGATTTCCTGGCCTTTAGAAATTGTAATCGTCGCCTGGAATCTGTAGTCAGTGGGGTTAAACCACAGTTGTTTGATTCGTGTGATGTTAGACCAAAACTACTTTCTACTTACTTGATACATTCATGACCTGCTTTCATTTTCTGATACTTTTTTTCTTCTATGAGAAATTCAAAGATATATTAGTATAATTTTAAGTCTCCAGATTTTCTATGAACGTTTTTCTGAAAATTTTAAGAAACTGAACAACCTAATTGTGAGGCACTTTGCTATCTTCTTATCTGAAATTTCAGGAGCTGTCATAAAATTAACAAAATCTCTTTTTATACATAAAGAAAGTGATTCATTACATGTCATACTCACAGTGCTCATCTTTCAACACAAAATGTCTCATAGTCTAGGACAAAATATTACCAAAGTTGTTTGCCAGGTTGTGATGTATTTTTCTTCTTTTTTTTTGTGAGGAATTCTTAAGTTAACTACTTAATACAGCATTCCAGGAAGTAGGAGCCATTTTGAACAGAAGTTATATATAACTTTTTCCCATACCAAAACGTTTTGGATGTTTGCTTCTTAAGTTATTTATTGAAAAAAAGAAGAGATACATAAGTTACTGTTGAATTAACTCTATGAAAGACAGTATTTAACTATCAGTACTTGTTAGATTAGGAAATATTTGAAGTCTTTTTTTTTTTTAATCCTTAAGAAAAAATCTGTGAGTTACTGGAGAAGTATCTATAATAGCAAGAACTTTGATATTTTCTACTTAACACTTTCAAACCCTAGCTCATTACTACCTTACTACTAAGTGTGATCCAAGGACCAGCAGCATTGACGTAACTTGGGAGTATGTGAAAAATGCAGTCTTTTATGCCTCACTTCAAACCTACTGGATTATAATCTACATTTTAACAAGATCTTCAGGTGATTTTCATGCACATTAAAGTGTGAGAGGTATTGTTTTATTCTGCAGTCTTAAATAAGAACCATCCCTGAAAGAGAAAACAAAATAAAAAGGGGCCATTCTCTCATGTATTACATCTAAATACTAATTTTCATTATTTATTCACACTAGTTTTACACTGGAACAATAATTGTTAAATAGTCTTGGAAAGTAAAATAAAAAAATTTGTACATAAATGTTTTAGAGTCTTTGTCTGATTACTCCAACATTTAGGTCATCTTTGTGTTGGCATCTCTTGATTATATTTGTTTCTTGAAAAATGGTCATATTTTCCTGGATCTTTGCATGTTGAGTAAATTTGGATGGCCTTATGGACATTTTAAATATTATGTTGTGAGGCTCTGGATTTTGTTAAGATCCTCTAGGGTGTGTGTGTGTGTGTGTGTGTGTGTTGTGTTGTGTTTTAGCAATCAACTTGATTATGTTCAGAATACAAATTCTGTCTCGACTTCTGTGGGCAGTAGTTCCAAAGTAAGTTCAGTTCTCAAAGCCTTTGTTCTGAAATTTAGGTCTGTCCTGCCCATGTACCACTCAGGGTGGGTGTAATAGTTAAGTGCTAGTCTGCTAACTGAAAGCTCAGTGGTTCGAAATCACCAGTGACTCCAAAGGAGAAAAGATCTTGCCGTCTATTCCCTTAAAGAGTTCAGCCTAGAAAACCCTATGGGTCAGTTCTACTTTGTCCGTAGGGTCGCTATGATTTGAATCGACTGGATGGCACACAGCAATAAGACATTGGTTTATGTTATAGATTAGTTCTCAAAGACTTTGCTGTGCTACTTTGTGCCTGTTCTACTTGTTCAACATAGGGGTGAGCTCAGGGCTTGTTCCGGTTCATAGATATAAGTAGAGAATTCTGTTTTCCAGCTTTGTCCTTCCCAGGATTTCCCTCAGTGCCTCCAGCTCCAGGGACGCCTTTTCCCTGTGGCTAGAAATCTGGGATTTCCCTCAGAATTTTAGTTTCCTGCAAAAACAAAAGCAAAGAAACAAACAAAAATCCCATGGGGATTACCTATACACTTTCTGGTTCACAGAGAGCCTCTTTTCTCAAAGAAGTATTTCTTTCAGAATTTTTGCAGTCTGCACCTGCTGTGCAGTTTTGTAACTCAGGCCGCCCTCCAGGAGATAAAGGAGAGGAAAACAAAACAAAACCCTGTAAACTCATCTCTGTACCACTTGTTCTTCAGGTTTTGAATTTCCTTCCCAAATCTCCTCCTATTATTTACTATTCAGAGTCCTCAAACCAAGAAACCAAACCTGTTGCCGTCAAGTCGATTCCAACTCTTAGTGACCCTATAGGTCAGAAGAACTGTCCCATAGAGTTTCCAAGGAGCGCCTGGTGGATTTGAACTGCTGACCTTTTTGTTAGCAGATGTAGCTCTTAACCGCTATGCCACCACAGTTTCCATTCAGAGCCCTCATGTAGTTGGTTTTGTATACTATCTTAAGTTTTTAGAATTAATCATTGTAGGGGATATGTTTTAGTGGGCTTAATCCATGTTGATCAACACCCGAAGTCTGTAGGAAAGTTTTAAATTTCTGATTAATTTTTAAAATATGTACAAAGGTATATATATTTTCTCTTTCTTAGTCAGTTAGTTTTGGTAAATTGGTGTTTCTAGGAATTTGTCCATTTTATCTAAATTTAAAATTTTATTATTATAGTATTCTTTTTTACTTTTTTAATTTCTCTACTTTCTGTGGTGATATCCCCTTTTTTATTCTTAATATTGATAATTTTGTTTCCTCTCTTTTTTCTTGATCAGTCTTGCAAGGATTTTATCAATTTTATTAGTTTTTTCCAAAGAATTCTTTATTGACTTTATTCATCTTTATTCATTTATTCATTGTGTTGATTTTCTATTTCTTAATTTCCTTATCTTTACTGTCTCTCTCATACTTTCTCTGGTATCATTTGCTGTTACTCTTCCATCTCTATAAGAAAAAGCCTTTAGATAATTGATTTTAAGCCTTTCTTCTAATACAAGCATTTAAGGCTGTAAATTTTCCTCCAAGTATGGTTTTATATACATTGAGCAATTTTGAAAATGCTAGCTTTAATTTTCATGTACTTCCAAATAATTTATTTACATTGTGATTTTTCTTTGACCCATGAGTTGTTTAGAAGAGTATTACTTTTTAAATGTTTGAGATTTTAATTTTTTTTTGTTATCTTTCTCTACTGATCAATTCCATGATTGCCAGACAACATACTCTACTTTATCATACAAAATATGAACAATTTTGGTAAATTTTTATGCAATCAGAGAATATTTTCAACAGGTTTTTGGGTATTATATCTGTAAATTGGGTCAAGTTTGTCAATGGTGTTACTCACTTATCTATTGCCTTACTGACAGTTTGCTGGTTCTGCTGGTATTTACTAATATGAAGGTGTTAAAAATCCCCTGGTATGATTGTGGGTTTATCTATTTATCCTTTACTTCTATCAATTTTTGCTTTATGTATTTTGAAGCTATGTTATTAGCTCAAAATTAATTTGTTAGTGGTGTATCTTGCTGTTGGATTGATCCAGTATACTATAAACATGTGTCTTTATTTTTAGTAATGCTTCTGGACCTAAAATCTGCTTTGTCTAACGTAAATTTAGGTTTTACAAGGTCCATTTTTAGTTAATATAGACCTGGTATAGGTTTTCCCATACTTTGGCTCTCAACTTTGCTCTATTCTAATATTAAATGTGTTTTTCTTTGGGTTTAAAATGATATTCACTGATTTAAATTGAAATACCTAACCATTTACATTTTATATATTTACTGATGTATGTACATTTAAGTCAGTCAACTTGCTACATTTTTGCAATTGTCCCACCTATGTTATATTACTTTTTCTCTCCTTTTATGCCTTCTTTGGAATTAAGTTTTTTTTTTTTCACTGTTTCCTTCTTAATTTACTTAACATCCTCTTTGTGATTATCATAGAGATTATATCATGTATACTTGCTATATTAATATGTAAAATAAATTATACTTTAATGAGTCCTTGGATAATGCAAGAACAGTGGAATACAACTCGATTTTTCTACCATCTGTGTTATTCTTGTCATGATTTTTAATTCTTCGTGTGTCTTAAATTCAGCATGTCATTCATTATTATTGTTGCTTTATACAGTTAAAATGCATTAGATTTATAGGTTATTAGATTTTATAATCTTTTTAGATTTATTACATATTTACCCCTTCTGTTGCTCTAAATTCTGTGCTCTCTTGTATAATAATATCTTTTCTGCCTGTATTTTAGTGTTTTCTTTAGTGCAGGTATGCTGGTGACAAAATCTCTCCATTTTTGTTGTATGGAAATATCATTTTATTTTTTGAAGGATGTTTTCATAAGAATGTCCATATTGAAAATTATCCAGTGTTTTCTGGCTTCCAATATTTTTATTGAGATGTTAGTTGTAAGACTTTTTATTACCCTTTTGGGGAATATGTGTCTTTTTTCTTTTAAGACTCTGTTTTTTCCCAGCAGTTTGATTATTATGCACTGTATTTTATTTTGTTATTATCCTGCTTGGATTTCATAGCATTTCTCACACCTGTGGCCTTTTGTCTTTGTTTACTTTTGGAAAATTCTCAGAAATTACCTTTCCAAATGTGATTTCTGGTCTGTATTATCTCTGTCTCTCCCGTCCCCTTTCTGGATACCAATTACACTTATGTTATACCTATTCACAAGAAGCCCTGGTGGCACAGTGGTTAAGCCATTGGCTGCTAACCAAAAGGTCAGAGGTTTGAACCCACCAGTGGCTCTGCGGGTGAAAGATGTGGCAGACTGCTTCCATAAAAATTTACAGCCTTAGAAACTTAGTGGGGCAGTTCTACTCTGTCCTATAGGGTCAGCGTCTTAGGCTGGGTTCTCTAGAGAAGCAAAACCAGTAAAGTGTATAAATATATATATACAGAGAGATTATATCAAGGAAACAGCTCACGTGATTGTAGAGGCTAGAACGTCCCAAGTCCGTGGATCAGGGTAGAGGCCTCTCCCAAGTCACACAGCTGCAGAAGCTGGCAAGCCCAAGATCGGAAGGTCGGAGAGCAGGGCTCCCACTCACAGGCTGTGCAGATCGACAAATCCCAGGTTCGGCAGATAAGCTGACAGCTCAAGTCCCAAGAATGGGAGATGAGACGACAGGAAGCGGCCGCAGGTTCCAGGAAGAGCAAAAAGCCAGAACGTCTGCTTATATACAGATGCGGGGCACACCCCCAAGGAGACTCCCTTTCATCTGATTGGCTACTCACAGTATATTCAATCATGGGAGTGATTACATTAAAACACGGCGAATCATGGCCCAGCCAAGGTGACACACAATCTTAACCATCACAGTCAGTATGAGTCAGAATCAACTCAATGGCAATGGGTTTTGGGTTATACCTGTTCTCCTTATGTCATGTATCCTTCAAGCTCTTTTTTTTCTCTCTCTCTCTCTTTTTTCTTTTTTTAATCCCTACCTTTTTTGAGTTTCAGAGTGAACTTATTCTACTGACCTATCTTGCAGATCACCAGTTTTTTCTTCAGCTGTTTCTCTTATCTGCTGGTAAATTCACCTAGTGAGTTCTTATTTTCAGCTGCTGTCTTTTTATTTTCAAGAATTTTCACTTGATTATTTTATGAGTCATAGTTTTTTTTATCTTCTCTTTTTTTTTGATATATTGAAATTATTTAAAAGTTCATGTCTAATCACTCCAATGAGTGAATAACTGCTTGAACTCTATTATCTTTTTTTTTCTCTCTCTTCATCCAGTATGTTGGTATTCTGGGAATTTTTTTTGTTGGATTCCAACCAAATGTAGAAAAATTGTAGACTTTGGATACTGCTGTCCCTATAGGTCCTATGAGTCAGAATCGATTTGACAGCAATGTGTTTGTTTTTTTGTTTTATAGATCATTTCCTTTACATTTTGGTAGACAGAGAAAGAGTGGGTCACCATATTCTCTCTTGGAGTGAGTTGATTCAGTTTTGGCTTTCAGTCATTGTAGGGCCTGATATATTTTTGATTTATTGTTACTCTACAGTACTATCCTTTATGAATTCCAACTTCAAGTTGAAGTATTTACTCAGGTTATTCAACCTTGTTAGGCTCTGACTGCCAATATTTTTCCCCTAATCCTTGACAGTATTGATAGTTCTGCTTAACTTTTCAGCTTCTCAATTTCTGCTTTTTGAGTGAGAGGAAAAATTATGTGAAGTGTTGTTATTATCTCAGTATGTTTACTTTCTCTCTGCATCTGTGTCCTGGCTACCATGGTAGTTTCCTGAAACAGGTGTCTTTTACGTTTTATCTGGATCTTTGTTTCTCAATATAAGGATTGGTCTACCACAAACTGATCTGTCTCCGCCAAAAGTGTAAATCTCTAAAAAGATTTTACTCTGATAGTTTCATTGTCATGTCTTGCTCTAGAATAAACACAGTAATGTGGATATATATATTTGGACATACATATATATATATATATAATTGTCTGTATATGTGTGTGTGTATATGACATTAATATATTTTATATACTGATGCAAAATAAAGAACCCTGGTAGTGCAGTGGTGCAGCACTGGGCTGCTACCCAAAAATCAATGGTTCAAACCCACCACCTGCTCTGTGTGAGAAAGATATGGCAATCTGCTTCTATAAAGATTACAGCCTTGGAAACCCTATAGGACAGTTCTACTTTATCCTATAGGGTTGCTATGAGCCAGAATCGACTCGATGGCAAAAGATGTAAAATGCAAAAATGAGTTATCTACTTTCCATCTTTTTATATAGACTTCACTTCCATGAATTTAATAAATCACTCTCTGTAAAAACACTTGTCCCTTTAGCACCTCTTCCCTAGCATCCTCAAACTCACATTCTTCCACATGAGCTTGTCAATAAACTTAAACCCCAAAGCACAAAGACTTCAAGACAGTTGAGGAACTAATGTCCCAAGATTGTCCATATGAGAAACTCTACCCATCAAAATTACTTTGATTTACCCTAGTGACTATACCCAATATTTATCGATTTTTAATGACTCTGTTAATTTTATAGAAGTCCCTGGGTGGTGCAAGTGGTTAAGCACTAGACTACTAACCAAAAGGTTGGCAATTTGAACCCAGCTAGAGGCACCTCAGAAGAAAGGCCTGCTACTGAAAGGCCACTTGAAAACCCTATGGAGAGCAGTTCTACTCTTCAACACATAGGATCACCATGAGTAGGAATTGACTCTATGTCAGCTTATTATTATCTTAAAATTCATTTTATAGTTTATTTTCTCATACATATCTTCTTTGCTCACCACTTTCTGGTGATTGGTTAGTAATCAACTCCAACTTATTTTTACATCATTTCATATTTCTTCCTCAACTAAAATATGTTGACTGCAAAAAATTTGTTGGGGCATCTATTAATGCACCTCCTCAATTTTGACCTTCTTAGCCATGCACCATACTAGTAGAGTTACCAAACATTCTGAAATTCTATTTTATTTGTGGTTATTTTATTTATGACTGGATCAGCTACAAAATTAATGTGGGACCAAAGCCAGGCACAGCTTGTACCCAAGAGAATACCACATACCTGGCTATCATTGTAGCTAATTGTATATTTTTAAATTAAGGATTTAATTCAATTATTTTCCCTAAAATACATTGATATTAGGAGAGATGGACAGTAAAGATTCTTACCTATGTTTTAGAATGAAGCAGTGGTATATAGTTAGACCTGTTATAATTTCGATAAATTCCCCCAACTTTTTGTTTACATTAGATATAATTAAATTGAAGAAATGAACTTAATGGAAGTCTGACTTTTAAGATTATGCATTATATACTGAAGAAATGCATTGAGTATTTTGAAAGCAAGCCAAATATACAATAACGAATAACCACAGAACTTATTTAAATACATTTGTCAGAGTCATAATGTTTTTTATATATGAGTAGCTTTTATGGCTATTTCCTCCAACAGTTATTTTTGATTTTGTATCTCCTACTCACAGCTGTGTCATTTTCAATTGAATCAGTGCATAGACTTAGCGTGTATTTGTGCTTGAATAAATCTGTCATCAAAGTTTATGTTGTTAAACAAATGACATTGTCTCATCATTGAAAATGACACATAATTGATCTATGGGCATCATTCCTCTTGAACGTCGCTATTTGGAGAAAATATATTTAGTGATATTTATGGTGGTAACAAAAAAACTATGCAGTGTTGAATAAGCTTTGTGTCAGCTGGACTGGTTTGGGAGGTTGCAGAAGACTGAAGAGTCACTAGAAGGTGGGAAGGAAGACTTTGGTTGAAGGATTGCATGCCGGGAGAGCAATGGAGGAAATTTTGGAGGAGAGAATTGTATATTGATGATTGGCCCTCTGGCCAGCCCCACTACTCAGTTAGGTCTAGGCCTCAGGGAGAGAGGGACCTTGAGTAGACACTGAAAAAGTGGTTGGTATATATATTCCTTGTAAAAAGTTGAAAGCTCATGGTGGAATTTTGTGAAAAAAAATGTAGTAGCTAAGCTATGTTGTAGCTAGAAGAGAATTCTAGAAGGAATTCTCAAATCAGCAAGGAGCTTCAGTGGTATGAAATGTGGTCACACACACAAGAGGGAGCAGCATCTGTGGTGGAAAATGTTGCAGTGGTAAGGAGTGCCTGCACGTAACCTAAAGGGCAATAGCAATAAAGTGATCCTGAGGTAAAATAAGGAAAAATAGTAAACCATTTGTGGTTTCCTAGAACACAAGTCTCGATCTCATTTCCTTGTAGTTAGAAGAATTTCAGCTGCAAGCACAAAAACTCTGTTTGAATTAGCTCACTGAAAGGTAGGGAAGTTAATTTAACCTCAGCATTGAAGGATGTGTTTGTCTTTAAGGGAGCTCATAAGGGACTTCTGTATTCAGGACTGAAAAAGTTTCTGATTTTCTACTCCTCTTCAGTCCTCTTTACCCTTCTCCATCCTGTTTCTGAAACCAAACCCATTTCCGTCCAGTCGATTTCGACTCACAGCGACCCTGTAGGACAGAGTAGAACTGCCCTATAGGGTTTCCAAGGAGCAGCTGGTGGATTTGAACTGCCAATCTTTTGGTTAGCAGCCAAACTCTTAACCACTTTCCATCTTTCTCCTTACTATCATATATTTAGTGTGGTTGTTGTTCTACATTTTGGAAAAATAATATATGAATGTTTTTAAAATTAAATACACATACACACACACGTCTTTTGACTCAGCAATCCCACTTTTGGAAAGCTGTCCTGTAGAAGTAAATGAATATATAGATTATATAGAATAAACATAAGTGTTTGTATGCATGTGCGTGTATGTGTGTGTGTGTGTGAGTGTTTACATATGCCTACAAAATGTCCTAGAAGGATATATATGAAACCATTAACGGTGGCTACTTCGGGAAAGCAATGACTTGGCATGGGTAAAAGGAGAAGGACATTTGCTTAATTATATTGCAACAAAATGCATTTTAGCATTACTTTTGTAATTTTAAATTGTAAAATGAGACCCCACAAGAAACAAAATGAAAAGTGGTTTAAGAAGGGAGTAGATTCATTTTTAAAAAACTCCTCTGCATAAACATTTCTAGGTCAGTTTCTTTACCAATCATGTACTGTGAGAAATATGGACAAGTACCAAATAGCCTCCGTGGTTGTTATAGTGACATTATCTAATTTATTTCATACTCTCTGTTCAGCTAATCACTGATGCTGCAGGAGACTTTCCTCTAGCTTGTTTGGACTTTGGGAAGTGATTGACAGACAAATTCATGGAGAGGCACACACATGCAGAAATAGGCTATGACTGCTTCTCTGCCCATTTTTTCACCTTCCCTTTAGCCACTGTTGAAGAACAGGCTTGGTCCACAACTTACAGAGGCCCCGCTAGCTTCCCAAAAGCCTGCTTTAGCACACTGTTTTTAAGCATAAGTGGAAAATACACTTCAGTCGAGGAGCCCTGGTGGCACAGCGATTAAAGCACTCGGCTGTTAACTAAAATGTCTGTGATTCAAACCCACCAGCTGCTCTGTGGGAGAAAGATATGGCAGTCTGCTTCCATAAAAATTTACTGCCTTGGAAACCCTATGGGGCAGTTCTACTCTGTCCTGTTGGGTTGCTATGAGTCAGAATCGACTGGATGGCCGTGGATTTTTTGGGTCTGGTTTCTAGTCTTAGCTCTTACACTTACAAAGTGTCTTATCATTTACCTAGAACTCTACAGTTTACAAAATGCTTTTAAGTAAACTGTCCTATTTGATCCTCATAACACTCTGTGAGATGCATGGTACTATCACCCCCATTTAAAAGATAAGAATCTCATTCTAGAAAGGTTAAATTACTTGGCCAAGATGAAAACAGTTTATAATTGGAATTTCAAGAGAAATGACACAAACCTAGGTTTGTAAACTCCAGGTTCAAAGCTTGTTTTAAGATACCTATGCCTAGCAAATCATGCTGTTTTCAAACAACACTCAAGGAAAGATAATGTAACATGTTAAAACGTAATAGGGTGTGTTTTAGCTATATATGTATGGTATTGAAATAGACAAAAATAAAATATAGATGTAGACCAGAGTAGAATTCAAGACAAATACATCACATGGAACAAAGGATAATTAGATACTAAGATTATAAGCTGTGACTTTTATTTTTTGGCAAATAACATCAATTCCTAAATAAAGAAAGGTTCTTTATTAATTAGCAATAGAAGACTGCTTTCATAACCTGAGAATATTTAAAACCACAGGCTATTATTGTGTCTAAAATTAAACACTAAAAGCATTCTCATTAAACTCATTTAGAAGGCAAGGATTTCTGCCGTGCCTGCTGTTACCTGACATTGTCCTGGAATATTTTGACCAGTGATTCTCAACTCAACTCTCAACTCTCATGGAGCACTCCAGTCATTTGAGGGAGCTTTTACAAATACCAATGCTTGGGCCCAAATGCAGGAATGTTGATTAAATTGGTCTCAGTGAACAACTGGCATTGGCGATATATCATAAGCTCTCCAGGAGAATCTAATGTGAAGCTAGATAATGCAATAAGGAAGGAAACAGATATACAAGGTATATGACTGTGGGGAAAGAATTTGTAATCATTTGTCAATTATATGATTAGGCATTTAGAAAATTAATAATAATGAACTAAAAAGCTATAAAAATTGAGAATAGAGTTCAAGAAAGTCACCAGATAGAAAATGAGAATTAATTAAATAGATTTCCTGTATGCCAACAATAAATAGGTGGAAAAGTAATGTAACGAACTATTTCATTAAAAATTGGAGCATAAGTAAAAATATTAAGGCATGAATTAAGATGAAGTATATAGGACATATACAGAGACTAGTACAAAATATTTTTTTAAGTGAGACAAAATATTATTTGGAAAAAAGTGAATATATTGTTATTCTTTAAGGAAAGGAAATGCTTAATATTATGAGGAAATATATTTTGTCCTAAATTAATTTAAAAGTTTAATGTAATTCCAATCAACACTTCAGTGGGGTTTTAGGGGTTGAACTTGAAGAATATTTTAAATAAGAAAAGGAAAAAATTATAATTGCACATAGTTTAAAAAATCATAAAACCACATTAATTAAAATAGTGAGGCAATGATACAATAATAGACAAAAAGATCAAAGGATCAAAACTGAGAACATAGAACTTAGAAGCAAAGATAACTTGGTTTATGATAAATTTTAAATTTGGGAACAAATTATGTATGATTAATCTATGTTGATAGCACAATCGGTTTAATGATTGGGAAAAAAGGAAAGATAAAGCTAGATCTAATCCCTCTTATACGTATAACCAAATTCCAGATAGATCGAGGATATAGATGTTAAAAAATTAATCATCAAATGTTAGAAATTAGCTGACTATTTATCTAATCAGATGAGGAATGAACATTAAAAATGTAAAAACCAAGGAATAAACCACAAATAAAAATATCGATAGGTTTGTCTTTCTGTAATATATGAAGGACTCTTCAAAATTTTTTTTAAAAAAAGATAAATAAAATGTTTAAAGAAAGCTAAGTGCCAAATAATCTCTGGAAAGTCTTCAACCATATTGAGAATAAAAGAGAACAAATTAAAATAATGGTTTTAAAGATGAAGAAAAATAACGAAACCTTGCCTTGGACAGGGCATGATGGAACGTGTACTCCAGGACACCACTGCTAGCACTGCCGATTGCCGCAACGTTTGGGAAAACATTGAAAACATCCGTCAGGAACCTATTCTGACCAAGTAAATCTACTCTTAGGAAATGGTCAGAGATGTGTATAAAGAGCTATGTTCAAGGTTTTTAACTGCAGTAGTATCCGAGATTAGGAGATTTGTTAAATAAATTATGCTAAATCTAGACAATGAAACTATATATGTATATATGTAAAAATTATATATATATGTGTGTATATATACAATCTTTGCTGTGTTTGAGTCCCTTGTTGCAATTACTGTGTCAATCCATCTTGTTGAGGTTCTTCCTCTTTTTCACTGACTCTGTACTTTACATTTTGTGAAATAGGACGTTATGTGATTTGTTCACTGTGCAAACACCGTGTTATATACAGGCAGTCCCTGGGTTACAAATATCTGTCTTAACGTACAACCAGTAGTTACAAACCAACCCCCGTAAAGCCTGTGATATTAAGCATTTGAGGTACATACAATGGTTTATAATAACAAAAGGGCACCTGGCAGTGCAATTGCTTTGTATACAAACGACATGAGACACATATTGCGTGCAGGAAGCTGTTAGTTCGCTAAATCCTGTTACGTTTGCTACATCCCGCTCTCCAGTTGGGATTTCTGAACTTGTGGATCCATGGATGTACATGTGATTAGACGTTGCCTGAACGTACATTATGAGGTGCCTGACTGTGTATATATATATGAGTATATGTTTTTCAAAGACTAATGTCACGGGGAAGAACCCTCATAATACACAGAATTCAAATCAGGACACAAATCACAATGGGCAAACGATTCTAATTTTATTTAAACAAAATGTCAGATAGTGATTAGATGGATGGTAGCATAAAGGGTTATTTTTACTCTATTTAATATACTTCTCAGAACATTCCTATGAATGTGCTACTTTTGTATTCTGAAAACTATAGACATTTAAACATTTTCACTTTATACGTCTGCGTGAGGGCTGTGCATATGGTGAAGAGGAAACCAGACAGATGAACATAGTAGAACTTTTTTCACCTTATTTGGGGAAGATACTGGCTTAATATAAGATAAAATCTGAGTCATATGTCTTGAAAATACCTTACATTTGTGTAGTACACATCAATTTAAATACTCTTACTCAAAATTATCATATTGTATTCCTACTACAATCCTATGAGGTTGTTTCATTATGTCATAATTTTATAGATATTGGCACATTGCCACCAACTTCCTTCTCTCCAAATTAAAAAAAAAAAAAAATTATCCTGCAGTATTATAAGGATGTGAGGGTCAGCTGAGAGGGGCCTTCACTACCAATTAGTTATGTAACTATTAACTTATTAATTATTTAATTAACTATTAACTGGGCACCCTTAACTATTAATATATTATTGTAAAATATATCTTTTTAAGAAAACATCTTTTTTTCAAAAAAACTATATTCACCACTGACTCTTGAACAGAGAGGATTCCATAGTAAAATTTGTCATATTTTGAGCTAGTTGATAGGACCCAGAAGGCCAAGATGTTCTAGTGTTGGAACATGGCAACCAAAACATAAAACAAAAAACAAACCTTGGTGATGATTGGCTTCACATCTTATGGGTAGTTGCTAAAAATTAGAAACAACGTGCCACTCAGATGATTCAGTATGGAATTCTGTTATTGCCCAGTCATTTCCTGGAAACCATAGAGACATTGTGTAAAACATTAGATTCACATCTACTAATGATACTTCATGAAGCAACAAGATAATAGGGTTGCACTGAGAAATATGAAGGACTTGGAGAGAAATGTGAAAGAAAGTAAAAGATGCTAGATGTGTCAAACACGATTTCCCTGCAGGAACTGGAAAGCGGTCATAATGGAAGAAACATTTCAAAGTGATATTAGACTAAATAAATTTGGCAATTTCAATTCACTGATTAAGACAGAACAAAGCATCAGAGTATTTTTTTTTTTAGTCATCAATGCTGTGATCATCTAAATTATAAAGAGAAATAATCTAGCAAAGCAAGAAAGAACAAGTAAAGCTAGAAATTGTCAGCCTTGGTCTGTGATCAGTTTGAGCCTCATATAACTCAACTTATTAAGAAGAAAGTTGGACACTTAGCTCTGATTTCAGGAGACTATAGCATCTGTGTGAGTAGGTAAAACTTTATGAGATGTTGTAAAACAAGAGACAGGGTGCAATTGTTTCCGAAATGTGTACACAATAAGGCCTTGCTGCTACTCAATAGGGTTTATTATTTGAATAGAGATGCTTCCATTTCAAATGCGGCAGATGCCAGCAATGAAGAGAATCAGTGAGATTCAAGCAGAGACATTGGAATATCAGACTTTGGGAAGAATGATTTACATTGCTTTGAAGATGACGATTTCTAGGTCCTGAGGTTGAAGATTGCTATAAAGCTTTTAAGATAGATACATCTTTACATATTTTCCATCTTGTTATGTAGTAATATTTTATTGAAATAGCAGTATATATTAGAATTCATTAATTTTTTTCTTGTTGCCTGCTGTGTATTAATATTCAAAGAAATATGAAATATTTTCTTTCGGTGCACCTGTCTCAGTCATCTAGCGCTGCTCTAACAGAAATACCACAAGTGGATGGCTTTACAAAGAGAAATTTATTCTCTTACAGTCCAGTAGGCTACAAGTCCAAATTCAGGGCATCAGCTCCAGGG
>NW_004443949.1:22108250-22179763 GCF_000243295.1 Trichechus manatus latirostris | reverse complement strand
TGTGTCTCTGCTCACTTCTCTCTTTTATATCTCAAAAGAGATTGCATTAAGACACTGATCTTGTCAACCTCATCAGTATAACCTCATCACAGTGATAGAATTTACAACACATGAGATCACATATAATCTCATCATAGTGGTAGAGTTTACAACACATAAGGAAATCACATCAGATAAGACAATCATACAATACTAGGAATCATGACGTAGCCAAGTTGCTACACACATTATCTGGGGGACACAGTTCAATCCATGACAGCACCTTATAGCATGATTTAGAAATCCTTCAAGTTTATTTATTTCCTGTATGCTTTGTATCATTTTTACTGATGTATTTGTTTATATGTATATTCCATGGTTATATATATAGAAACTGGTTCAAATTATAGCTGGCTTCTTACTAAAATGCAGTGCTATTATTCTTACAGAATCTTAAACGTGAATTTTTATTTACAAGCAAATTCTGTTTTCTTGCTGTTACGTACCAATATTCACTGACATATATATGTTTGTTTGATATATGTGATTTTATACTTTGTTTTGAAGATAGTAGAACGTTACTGCAGATCTAAAGCTCATCACCAGACAAATTCACTCTTAACTACAGTATATTATTATGAAAAGTACTTACTCTACTTTTAAAAAAAGTTACCACCAACTCTTGGACAGAGATAATTCCATCATAACATTTGAGACATTTTGAACTTAAATTATAGGACTCAGAAGACCAAGACTTCAGATGGAAGACTTAGGGTAA
The DNA here is from genome assembly GCF_000243295.1 of Trichechus manatus latirostris. Taxonomy (NCBI): domain Eukaryota; kingdom Metazoa; phylum Chordata; class Mammalia; order Sirenia; family Trichechidae; genus Trichechus; species Trichechus manatus. The sequence continues at coordinate 22,179,006 of NW_004443949.1, read as the reverse complement.
GAAAATCCTTTTTAAGAACATTAAATTCTCAAAAACTAAAAAAAATGCTATTTTGTTGGCAGTACTCCCCTGGAAGCCTGCCAATTTTTCTTCCCTATTAGGAGTTTTTAGTTGTTTAGTGTTTGATTATTTTCAGTTTTGCTTTTTTGGTGGCTCAGATGGTCCTTTCTAGGATTTCAATAGTTGGTCCTCTGATCTCATTGTTTTTGGTAAGTTTAAGTGATGTGACTTTTGGTCTCTTTCTAAAGGCTCACATTCTGGAATTATCGGGGCAAGTATAAACACGAACTAAGTATGTGGTTTCTAAAATTAATTAAAGCTGTAGCATAATTAAAAAATAAATAAAACCTAAATCAAACGAGGTCAAAGTTTTTGGAAAATCAAAACGGAGCTTCATTGTGGAGAAATGCATTGCTCTTACTCAAATCCACAGAACAGGTACAAGAAATATGAGTTGCAGTATTTAATGGTAGTGCAAAATAGTTCTCATTAAAAGTTGGTTAGGTTGTGATGAGCTTGCAGTGATAGTTTGAGAATAGGTATCAGTCAGGAATAACCACTTAAATCACTTGAATCAAACATATCATCTATGAAACTGAATTCCTATACCATATGGAAAGGAAGTGGGTTAATATTAAAAGATCACACGTGGCTATATATACAAGGAAATGGTGTGACTTCCCTGGAGCACACAAAGGAAACGCAGATTAAATTTTCTAATATATGTTGTATTTTTTTTTTTTTTAACTCATTCAAGCATTGGTCTATTTTGGGTGAAAGTGATTAGTGAGGAAATAGGGAGGAACTGAAAAATGTATTCTGAATCTTATCCTCTGCATAAAAAATAGAACAGATACTTTTTCCCCTCCATTTGAACCATATTAATTTTAAAGTGCAAAGCACCAGAGTATTGATTTTTTTTTTAAATCATCAACACACTGATTCTTTAAATTATAAGGAGAAATAATCTAGAAAGAACAAATATAGTAAGAATTTGCCAGCCTTGGTCTGGGGATCAATTTGAGACTCACATAATTGAACTTGTTAAGAAGAAAGCTGGACCACTACAGACTCACTTAGCTCTGATTTCAGGAGGCTGTAACAGTCAGTTGCCCGTACACATTTATGCTATTCTTGCCGAAAGACAAACACTTAAAAAAATATGACCTATTTCAAAATTTCTCATAACAAGTGATTGGTTTCTGTTGATGCGACATTGCTAAACATTGTGAAGAAATTTCACAGTGATAACATTCCACTGCTATAAATCAAACGTAAAACATTGCCTACAGCTTCATTAAAGGGCCCTGGTGGTACAGTGGTTAAAGCACTTGGCTGCTAACCAAAAGATTGGTGGTTCGAACTCACCAGCTGCTCTTCAGGAGAAAGATGTTTCGGTCTGCTTCTGTAAAGATTACAGCCTTGGAAATCCTATAGGGCAGTTCTACTCTGTCCCATAGGGTCACTGTGAGTCAGAATTGACTGACGACAGTGGGTTTTGAGTTTATACCTTCCTTATGTCCAGAGAAATTGAAGATGTGTTTGTTGCCAAAAGCCCAAATCTTTGCACACCATATAGATATGATGAACGACAAACAGCCATTCCCGGCAGCTGGCTTTAACTGCAATATGCTACATGTCAACAGCATTTGGAAAATGCATTTCGTCAAAGATAACTTGTGCAAAGGCATCTTGAAAATGACATAAACAATCAAATTTTAAAAGCTGAGAATGTGTGAAATATTAATGGGCACTAGTGTTGACTTATGTTTAATCAACCTGGCAATGCTTCTAGATAATTATTTGACATGAGGAGTACAAAGGAGATTTGGAGGGGAGGGGAATTAACACTTTTTACTAGGAAACTTTAAAAAAAAAAATTGTGTGTATGTGTGTGTGTGTACACATATGCTCCTTGGTAGAAATGCAAAAGTGGTTAGTTTTACAAAATTCAGAAAAAAATCTCTTCCATTATTTAAATATGTAATCATGGTATATTGAATAAGAAGTGGTTTAGAGTCCATGATAGTGTAATTTCTTTTTTACAATATCTTTGAGAATTGTCATTGCCTCTCTTTTTGAATGCTCTATTTGAAAAGAGGAGAATCAGCAAGAAGAAGCACCCCATTTCACTACTGGGTTGTTGTGAACAGTAGAAGGTTCATAACTTCTACCATCTTTCAGGCTTCATTTTGATTTTTGGAGCAACAGGAATAAATAGTCTCCTACTTGACATTCTTTTATATACAGTACTTGCAATAAGTATTATATCTCCTGCCAACCTCTCTTATGTCCAACAGAATTCTTAGTTCCTTCAGCTGTTTCTCCTAATCAAGGATAAAAACATCTCAGAACATATTCTACTTTGTGTCTTGTAACACAGTGCTCAGAATTGAAAACAATGCTCCAATATGATCTAAGCAGTTCAGAGCAGAGTGAGGGTCTTATCTACCATGTTCTCTTTCGTTTGAAATTTATTTGGTCATCTATAGAGAAGACACACAAATGGTAAACATCTGTCTTACAATGTATTTTTATATACAATGATTAGTTTGAAATTTTATTTTTTTTTAATATTTCTTCACAAAAACCAGTGCAGTCTATTTTGTATTGCTTTTCTGTATATTTTCCAATTCTCCACAGATACTTTTTAAGACAGATATCAGATTTGTTCACAATCTTTATATATAAATAACATAACTCATCATATTAAATCTAAAATTCCATAAATGGATTAATATGATTGTGGTGCATTGAACTCTCTCTTCTGCCTTTATGTCTTTTTACTTTTCAAACACATGTATTTAACAGATAGTTTGAAGTCAGCTGTAGGAAGGGTGAAAAGTTGTAAAGAACAATGGAAGATACTTAAACATTATCCTCTCTTCATTACTTAGATCATCCAACTCTCATTTCATAGTATATACTTCACCATACCTTTAACTGCTTCAAAAAGCAAACTTAGAAGAGCTAATTATCATATACCTGAAAGCAGGCTATGGTGGGAAATAGGAAATTTAAATGTAGTTATTTTGGCCTCGTATTTTTGTTATTAGAGAATATTAACATTTTAATTTTTAAAAAGTTTAAAACGTCTATCCTGTGAACTTAACATTGAGTTAAAGAGTCACATACTGTTAAGTGTCTTGCCTAAAGGAAGAAAATATAGCCCTACATGAAAAAGAAACGCATCAAGGGTACATTTGATTGCTCTTGCTATAACCCGTTGCCATCAAGGCAAGTCAATTCCGACTCATAGCAGCCCTGTAGGACAGAGTAGAACTGCCCCGTAAGGTTTCCAAGGAGGAGCTGGTGAATTTGAACTGCCAACCTCTTGGTTAGCAGCCAAGCTTTTAACCACTACGCCACTAGAGCTCAGATCTTGCTACAGTTATCTACTAATTCCTAGATGATTTTTAAGGATATATATATAAGATACCAGGTTTAAAATAATCGGAGTGGTTTTCTAACTCTCCGTTCTCAGTGTTTCCCGTTCTTGAAAAAAAACAAAGTTTTAACTTTCTATTTTGAAATAAAAATATAGGGTCAACCTTTTTGTTGTTAATGTAATATTGATAATTACTAGCTGCTTAGATGGGGATGGAACACCTCGAGGGACAGGGAGAGTCAGAATCACAGATCAGTTAAGTAACCCATAACCCATTGCTGTTCAGTGATTCCCACTCAAAGGGACCCTACAAGACAGAGTAGAACTGCCCCATACGGTTCCCAAGGCTGTAAGCTTTACTGAAGCGGACTGCCATATCTTTCTCTTGCAGATCGGCTGGCGAGTTCGAACCGCCTACCTCTCGGTTAGCAGCCGAGTGCTTTAACCACTGCACCACCAAGGCTCCTTTCAGTTAAGTAGGTTACCTTTATAATGTTTACCAGGCAAACTGGAAGCTTACTAACTGTCTGGTTAAAGCATATTTTTCCCCCAGTCTGAAGATTTTTGAATTGCTGAAATTGAAACCCAGGGTCCTAGAATGTTTGACTTCTGCAGATGTTTTTCCTGATGAATTCACTTAGGAACCACAGATCATCATAATAATTTAATACATAACACCTTTCTAATTTGCAAAATCAAATCAGTTGAGTTCTATAAACCATTATGTCAATATAATCAGAGTGATACTTCCTTACATAGGAAATCATCAAAGCAATTGCAATTTAAGTATGGCTCTCTCTCCAGCTCCAAAACTGTAACATCAGAGCAGGTGGAAAGAATTACATTATTCTCAATTGGATAATATAGCCTTGGCCTCTTTATTACATCAAAAATTTGATACGGGTTCAGGAAGTTCATACTTGAAGTATATAATCTATTTTTAGTTTTTAAAGAGAACGTGAGGAATATATTATGCAGGATGCTGATACAATGGATTTAATTTAAAAGATATGAAGAGGAAAATAGTATAATATTTCAGGATAAATTCTAAAGAGAAGTCAAAGAGAATACTGAGAATATAACAGAGGGTCTACTTTTTCCTCATCTGTCTGCCTGCTAAACCACTGACTCATAGGCAATGAGAAAGATTGGTAAATCAAGAGTAAGAAAACAGTATTTCCTTGACAATTTCAATGCTAGTTCATTAATTCTGAATTCTGCCATATACTGGGAAAGTCACTTGCATTTTCTTCTCTCAGTTCTGTAGCTTTAAGGTGCAGGTACAATATTCAATTCAACACCTTTAACATTTCTAAAATGGCTTGAAAGTTTTTTTTTTTTTTTTTTTGAAAATTTCTAGATAAAATTGTTTGGAGTTAATTAACCCCTCAAAAAAGTTTAACGCCAAATGTGCACCCTGTCCTCTATCACCTATACTCGTTTTACCTTAAATCAATCATTTACGTTGCTGAAATGGGTACATACACTGCATTATGCTTTTTTGTGTAGGAATCCCCTTTTGTTTGAGAGTTTTTATCAAAAATATGTGTTTGTAATTTTCATCTAATTAGCTAACCTGGGATTGTGAAATGGGCCAAAAGTGCTTTAAAATCACCAGCTGCCATTGAGTCGATTTCGACTCATGGCTACACATGTGTGTCAGAGTAGAACTATGCTCCATAGGGTTTTCAGTGGCTGATTTTTCAAAAGAAGGTCATCAGACTCTTCTGAGGCATCTCTGGGTGGACTCAAACTACTAACCAAAAGGTATATTAACTGTCTGCACCACCCAGCGACTCTAAAGGTATTTTTAGCACTCTTGTTTTCTTGTTTTCTCAATCACTGTCATATTTCATTGCTCAGTGCTATCCTCATAGCCCTCCTGGCCCCCTAACATTTTCCCTGCTATCTCAACGCTTGTTTTCCCATAACTCACAAACCTAGGTGGCCTCTGATTTTAATTGGAAGGAAAACCTTAAGCTAAATGGATGAAAATAAAACCATTGGATAAATCAGAATTTTGAGGAATCTTCTGCCTTCTCTAAACTAATCCCATGAAGGCAGTGGTCTAATCTATTGTGTAGAAAGATAAACCTTCCAGAGAAAACTTTATAGCACAGCATTGTACTAAGCGCCGCATCTAAACACTAAGGAGATGGCTAATAGTTCCACCTACCATGAGGCCTAGATTGTCTGAAGCAGTTGCTTAGGCATATTCTTTTTCTTTATCCTCTTAAGCACAAATGATCTCATGAGGAAACATAATTTTTACATTTGGAAGATATGTTCACCACCTACTCTCCTAAGTGGTCAGTTGGTCTTGGTATCAAACATAGAACCGAAGGACCAAGTGGTGACTATTGTTCAACCCCATTCCAACAGGAAACTCTTTTACAAAAAAAGTGTTTGTGATTACTTTTCAGCTAATTAGCTAAGAAAAAGTTGTGAGCCATCAAGGATTAACAACTTTCTCGTTACATGACTGAGTGCAGTCAGCTACAGTGAAGTAGATTGGAATCCATCAATCATCACAGTTTATACTGAGATTTACCACATTATGCAAATTTGAGCTGGGCAAGTTTTGTTACATTAAACTTACCTCATGAAAAATGAAACTTTATGAAGATTTATTAACAAAGGAAAATTAAGAACAAATAATGTATTATATCATTTGTTTCAGATTGAGTACATTCAACAGTTTTAGAACAAGGGTGTGACCTATTGGTGGAGCCCTGGTGGTGTAGTGGTTAAGAGCTCATCTGTTAACCAAAATGTTGGCAATTCGAATCCACCAGCTGCTCCTTGGAAACCCTAGGGGGCAGTTCTACTCTATCGTGATCGGTAATCATTGTTATTTTAAATAAACCATTCCTGTGGGCCCTATAAAATGAATGAGTCATAGTGTTAAAAATCTTTGAAGTGCTTACTGTAATAAATTCATAGAATGAATGTTTTGGAAAATTGTTCTAATTGTAATATATAGTTCATATGTGATGTACAAATATGATAATTCTTAAGGCAGAAAATCCTGGATTCTTGACTATATAACATTTCACTAGAACTTTTGATAAAAACTCCCAAGCAAAAGGGGATTCCTACACAAATAGCATGTTGTAATGTATATACCCATTTCCACAACATAAATGATTGATTTAAGATAAAATAAGTATAGGTGACATGTTTAATAAGAAATGATTAAGCAGCAGCTTCAATGAGTTCCGTGAGGTAAAGTGGGTAGACCTTAGGTGAGTGAACTTGCACGATACCTCTATGGCTTTGGGGGGGCTTGGCAAGGCTGTGCACAGTATAACATAGAGTGAGAAATTACAACACAATGTAGTGATTAATGACAACTTATCCCAATGGGATGATGATTTGTGATGTGAGGCAAAGAATTCTGGAAAGCTCCATATTTCCCATTATTTTGGTTAATGATCTGTCCAATGAATCCACAACATGACATTGAAATCTGTGTGAATTTGCATTGAGCTAGAAGCAATTTTGCCTCCCAGGGGACATTTGACAATATCTGGAGACACTTTTGGTTGTCATGACAGCAGGGGTGGGGGAAGTGCTTCTGGCTTCTAAGGGCAACCATCCTCCAATGCACAGGACAGCCCCCCTCACAGCAACAAATTATCCAGTCCCAAATGTTATTAGTGCTGAGATTGAGAAACACCATTTTAGGGCTAACATAGAGTCTCTGCAGGATGGACAGGGAAGTGAGATAAATGAATCTGAAGACAAAGATAGGAGTTTTCAAGAAAATCTGACTTCCAATCACTCCATTTATGAAATGAACCAAAAAGGGAAGATAGAAGGGGAACTGAATTGCTGCCAGATATTAAATAGCTGTTAGCAGTGGAATTCAAAGATAATTGGGGGAGATAGCCAAAAACCAAGAGAAATCAAATGTGTTCTGAATCTAAAATGATTATAAACTTTAAGCAGAAAAGTTTATAATGAGATCTTGTCAGGGCAAAAATAATGCTTATGTCTGTATTTAAAGGGAGACCAGTCTTTGCCATAGAATTCAGACATTGGGCCATTCTGCAAGCCCAGTAGGAACATGATTTTTCCACCATATATTGTCCTAATATAATAAGGAGCCCTGGTGGCCCAGTGGTGAAGCGCTCGGCTGCTAACTAAAAGGTGGTGATTTGAACTCACCAGCTGCTCCGCAGGAGAAAGATGTGACAGTCTGCTTCTGTAAAGATTTACAGCCCTGGAAACTCTATGACGCAGTTCTACTCTGTCCTATAGGGTCGCCATGAATCGGAATTGACTCGATCGCACACAACAACAACATACATGACACATGAGATTCTGTCATCTTTCTTTGCTTTGTTTTTCCTCAGGCCATGATCCCACCTGCTCCTCTGATTCCAGTATTTTAAGAAAGGGCTTCTTGAGATCTCATCCACCTGCCTCCAGAGATACTCCAACTGAAGCCCACGCTAAAGGCAGTGCTGGGAAGGCTTGCATGGTTCCTCGCTTTATTCATTCGCCAGTGTTTATAGCATCTATCCAAATTGCTGTGTGTTTCTCTAAATCATTGTTCTAACTGCTGCATTTCATATTTCATAATATGCATAATATTTCAGAGTTGTATCCAACTCAGTTTGGCTGGGGAAGAAAATCGGACTGTGGGAAGCCCTGAGTTTCCTTGATACTAGTCTTCTTCCCACTCTGCTCTTCTCTCCCTTTTTTTCGTTCTCCCCCTTCTTCCTCCTTCCCTCTTTTCTTTTTTCTCTCTTTCCCTTTCTTTCTCTCTCTTTCTTTCTCCCTCTCTCTTCTCACTCTCTCCCTTTTCTTCCTTCCTTCTTTCCTCCTCCCTCCCTCCTTCCCTCCTCCCTTCCCTTCTTTCCTCCCTCCCTTGGTCTCTCTCTGTCTTTTCTGGAGTTGTTTGTATACTTTAGTTCATAATACATTATCATGTGTTATGAACACATGTGCTTTTGTTTGCTTGTTTGTTTTTAAAATATCTTTATCCCTGGTTCTTATTCCCAAACCAATCTCCACCAAGGGCACACATGCTAAAGTATTTGATACAGGCTTTTATATATGCCTTTGCCTTATAAACTGAGGAGTAGTGGTTTTGATTGTATAACCAGTGAATTTCACTAAGAACTTCCGGATTGATCTCCAGAATGGCTACTCAGTTTTTATTCCTACCAGCAGTGCACAAATATTCCCTTCTCCCCATATCCTCATCAAAGGTCTAGCATTATCCAACTTTCTAATTTTGGCTATTTTTAGAATTATAAAGAGATGGTTCTTTGTGGTTTTCATATGAATGTCTTGGATTAATAATAAGTCCTAACATTTCTTATTAGAGATACTTAGACTTATCTGTGTATGAATTGCTTATTTCTGGCCTTTGCTCATTTTAAAAAATTGAGTTTACAGTCTTTTTCTTGTTTTATTGGAGTTCTTTGTATAATCTGAAGATTAACTCATGGTTTATTTTGGACCTTTAACTGTTTTCTTTCTGGCTGCCATTTTTCTGTTAACTTTGTTCATTGAATACTTAATTAACCAGAAATCCTGAATTCTGATTTAATGAAGTATCTCTCTCTCTTTTGGCTTTGGATCCATGTTGGTACAGGATATATGGTAGGGACTCCACCTTGTTTTGCTGCATATGGTGAGAAACTTTTCCTAATACAATCTATCAAATTATCCATTATTTACCCATTGTTTTGAGATGTCATCTTTACCATATTTCAAGTCCTCCTGGGTTTACTTCTGAACTTCACATTCTGTTCCTTTCTTTTTTTGTCTTGTGTTTGCTTATCATTGTGGAAGAAACTCACTTAAAAAAATTCTATGGTTCTGAAGTTCATAGATGAGTTAAGGCAAGGAACTAGCAGCCCATGCTTGTCAACCACTTGTCAAGAACACATCATGGTCTTTCAGCTTGAAGCCCTAGACAAACACTACAGGCAAGAGAAAAGCCAGAAATAGGTGAAATGAGGACAGAGTAACAATTCCTAGTGGCTTAAAACAATGGGACTCATAATGAGTGGGGTTCACTTTCTCTTACTGACATAAAGATACTTTCCTGGAGGTTCATCCCCAAATTACTTAGTAAATTAAGTTCTTCTTATTAAGTACAGCTTTCTCACAATTCCACTCAGGGGTACACTATAATTTCCATTTCTACCATTATAGTACTAGTTCTCACCCATATTACCCATCACTTGATTCTATAACAGTCACTTAAATGTTTACACTGTAACACTTCCTGTCTGCATTCCATCCTACCAACTGTTATCATATTGATCTGAAAGAAATCTTGGATATGATAGGATACCTTCAATGGATTTCCATGAACTACCATTTATAGCCCAAATTCCTAACCTGGTATTCACCATACCCATAGTCTTAATCAATTTGTCCCAGTTTATTTCTCACTACCTGTCTATATCAAATAGTCTTCATATGAACTGCACTTCTTACTGTTCTCCAAGGCCCTGTGCCTTCCCACCTCTGTATTTTAAAAATTATAGAAATTTAGAATTTAGAGCAAACATGGAGATGCTCTAGGTCAACCCTTGTTATACAGATGTGGAAACTGAGGACCGTATCATTATTAGTAAGTAGAAGGACCCACAGTTGGATCTCAAGTTCTCAGGCCAACGCTATTTGTACTACACCAGATTTACTTTGTCATGTTCTTTCTCTGCCTCTAATGTCTCCTCAAAAATTCCTCCCTCCCTCATTTGCCTGTCAAACTCCTGCCCTTCCTGAAGGGATTGAATGTCACTTCTCCATTAGGGCTTCCCCAATATTTTTAGTCAACATGAGCTCTTCATTCTCTAATTAAATGTAAAACTCTGCACCTCTGTTCATGAACTCTTTATATTCAGTCCTGGACTTTGGTATTTGTGTCATGTTATCTCACTCCTAAAATGTATGTTTCTTGCAAAGAGGAACTATGCCTTTCCTTTTTGTGGTGCTTAAACCAAAAACCAAACCCACTGTGGTGGAGTGGATTCCTACTCATAGGGACCCTACAGGACAGAGTACAACTGCCCCATGGAGTTTTCAGGGAGCAGATGGTAGATTCCAACTGCTAACCTTTTGGTTGGCAGCTGTAGCTCTCAACCAGTGTGCCACCAGGGCTGCTTGGTGGTGCTTAGCACACTGAAAAACATCAAGAAATATTTGAATGAAGGCATGTGTCTTAGTTATCTAGTGCTGCTACAACAGAAATGCCACAAGTGGATGGTTTTAATGAAGAGAGGTTTATTTCCTCATAGTCAAAGTAGGCTAGAAGTCCAAACTCAGGGTGTCAGCTCCAGGGGAAGTCTTTCTCTCTCAGTTGGCCATCTCATCAGTGTTCCCCCGGACTGGGAGCTTCTTTGCTCAGGGACTCCGGTCCAAATGACGCACTCTGCTCCTGGCACTGTTTTCTTGATGGTATGAGGTCCCCCTGTCTCACTGGTCACTTCTGTCTTTTATATCTCAAGAGATTGCCTCAGGACACAATCCAGTCTTGTAGATCATGTCCTGCCTTACTAACACAACTGCCACCCATCCTCCCTCATTAACATCATAGAGGCAGGTTTACAACATACAGGAAAATCACACAGTACCAGGAATCATGGCCTAGCCAAATTGATACACACATTTTTTGGGGGACATAATTCAAACCACGACAGCATGAAAGCGATTGAATAATGAATCACTCAAGAGCGATTGGCAGCCTCTGCATTCATAGTATTTGTGTGCTAGAGTAGAGGAGAGAGGCCATGGAATAGTCTGTCCTCTTTTTTTTTCAGCTAAAAGTGAATGCCTTAAAAATTTGCAATGAATGTCCACTTCTGTCATTTGACAACTAACCTTACAGCATCTTAAAATGGGAGTGATAATAGCTCATTGTCATTTTTTTCCCCAACTGTTAAGCTAATCATACAGCTGTAAGAGTTATGATCTATCCATAAAAAATAAGAAATCATAAAGAGTCTAATGAGAATCAGACAGAGGGCTTGAAAGTTATTTAATATTTTTCCTTTTTTTTTTTTTTTAACTTATCTTTTTCCCCGAAACAACGTGTGTGGATGGATACTGTCAAGGTGTATTGATGCAGACATCAGCTGATATGGAGGCAAGAGGAAAAATGAATATGGAAATAATAAGTGAATATTAAAAAGTCAGTTGTTGTCGAGTTGACTCAAACTGATGGATACCTCATGAGTGTCAGGGTAGAACTGTGCTCCATAAGGTTTTCAATGGCTGATTTCTGGGTGGACTTGAATCTCCACTCTTTAAGTTAGCACCTAGCACGTTAACTCTTTGCATCACCCAGGGACTCCAAATGATTACTAAATTCATAAAAAAAGGGGTGGGGACTAAATGGTAGTGAATATCAGAAAATTGTTGGTAAATAGAAAGCATAGTTAGTTAAAGGACATTAAAACAATTCTAAGCAAACATCCAGGTACAAGAAATGAATAAGTATTTACTCTGACAGGCTGGCAGAGGCCCTGCAGGATATTTCAGACTGGCACTGAAACCACAACAGGCAGCACTATTGTTTTTCAAAGGAAAAATTAGATTACATTTGACCGTATTCCAGGTCCCAGTTTTTATGGGAGAAAGGCAGCAGACGAATTACATATTAAGGAGAGATATACTCAGTAATTTAAGAATTTTAACTTTGTTAGAATTTGAAGAACGGATAAAACAGGACTCACTGACTCCCTCATTTATAAGAGATTGGTGCACTGTTAATCAAGACAGAAAACAGTATAGTGGATTTAGTTTCTTCAAAAACGTTTCTATTGTGTTTCTCCTTATTGGTTGAAATACCACTGTTTTAAAATGGATTTGTTTTGTTGCTGGCCATTTTTAACCTCTGTTTTGAATATAATATATTTCATTGGATTAGGATAAAATTCAACTACTGTCTTGAACAAAATTTAATAGATTCAGTGGCAGTGTTGTAATTTGTTCCAGGTTTACATCTTTGAGAATGAAAAATAATGAATACTAGGGGTTTCTAGATATGTTTTCTACTGAAAATAAAATGTTGCTATATCCATTCAGTAGAGAAAATTTAACCTTTGAATTTTAAAAATGTTTTGAGATCAGCATTTTTTAAAAGAAATTTTAAGCACTGATTATCTTTCAAGATAGAAAAAATACAATGGTTAAATTTTGCTCTATGGGGTTGTGTAGATCTTGGATTGACTCCTGATTCACTATCTATGCTCTTCCTTGATGTCAGGAAGACCACTTACTCTCTGAAAGACTGTTTAATCATCTATGAAATGGACATTTTATTGAGTCCTTGTAACAACTAAATGCAGTGCATTATATGAAGCATTTATTTATTTATTGTGGTAAATTCATAGGTAACAGGACATTTGCCATTTCAACAGTCTTCACACGTAAAGTTCTGTGACATTACGTTCATCATGTTGAAGTATTTCAATACTGTACCATTTAGTACAGTGTCTGACACATGGTAAGTTCTTAATAAATGGCCTCTGTAATATCAGTACAACCATCATTGTCATCCTTAGCAGCCTTACAATAGTCACAGCTCGTTGTTGTTGTGTGCCGTCAAGATGATTCCTACTCATCGCAACCCTACAGGACAGAGTAGGACTTCACCATGGGGTTTCTTAGACTGTAATCTTTACAGAGGCAGACTGACACATCTTTCTCCTGTGGAGTGGCTGGTGGGTTCAAACCACCAACTTTTTGCTTAACAGCCAAGCATTTCACCCCTGTAGCACCAGTGCTCCTTAGTCACCGCATACAATAGACGAATATGAAAGTGATTCCTGTTAAAGTTGTAGCTAGACATAAGATTGGTTCCAGCAACCACTGGGATTATGCATGGATGATCTACCCATTTTAATGCCCAAATGATACAAAATTGTGCAAAATAAAATTGCTTGATAACTTCTAAAAGGATAATCAAATTATAGCTGTAAAGGATAAAATATTCAGTGGATAATTTTAGAAATGCAAATCTAATTGTGGTTACCCTGCTTATAGCCCTCCAATGACTTCTCACTGCACTTAGAATAAAATCCAGACTCTGTAAAACATGACCTTCAAGACTCTGCAAGATCTGGCCTCTGCCTCGCTCTCTGACCTCACTTCTTCCCCGTCCCTGTCTCCCATCCATCCCTCTGTTTACCAGATACACTTCCATTTTGTTTGTTTATTTGTTCCTGAACTTGCCCAATTTGTTCTTGCCTTAGGGCATTTGCACTGGTTCTTCCCTCTGCTCATAATATTCTTCCTCAAGATCCATGGGTGGATGGTTCTTGTCATTCAATGTCTAGCTCAGATGTCACCTCCTCAGTATTTTCCTCACACTCTCCACTGTCACCCTCTATCATGTCATTGTTTTATTGCTTTCCTGACACGATCATCCAGTGTTGTCTTGTTTACTATCAGTTTCCCCTTGCCTTCTAGAATGGGAGCTTTATAACACCAAAGATAATTGACATAATTTTTATGTCTTCAGTGCTGAGAACAGTGACTGTCACATGGTACCAGTTCAATAAATAGTTTATGAATAAATAAATAAAGGCATGAATAAATGAACTATGCTGAGATCTGGTCAATTCACTTGTACTCCAATTTGGACTTTTATCCTTAAAAGGAAGTTCCTGAGTGGAGCAAACGATTACATGCTCACTACCTACTAGCCAAAGGGTTGACAGTTCAAACCCACCCAGAGATCCCTTAGAAGAAAGGTGTGGTGGCCTGCTTCTGAAAGGTCACAGCCTTGAGACTCCTATAGGTCACAGTTCTTCTCTGCATCAGAATCAACTCTATGGTAACAACAACAAAAGCAACAATCCTTAAAAGATCCCCCCTGCCCCATTTATTTTCAAACAAAGAAAACTGAAGTCATTATTTACAGGCATTATTTATTTTTCTTTTCTATAATATTTTCCATTTAGATCTTTATTTTAACATGCAAGTGAATTTGTAAGATTACTTTAGGATAACACCTATTTTGTACTCATTTCTGCATGCTTTTAAATTCAAATTCCAAATATCTTAAATGTTAATCATGATGCCTTTTGTAAGGCCAAAATTGTTATGCATGAAGGCCTGGGGACAGGTTGTAACAGAATTTCTCATACAACTAATCTTACAATAGTTTGATGATTCAAGGCACAGAGCCTATTTGTATTTTTCTGTTCTAAAGTGCTTGAGATTTTACACTGGATATGGTTTAGCAGCAGAGCATGTATTTCCATAAATCGATCCACTTAAGGGGATTTTAGAGCTTGCTTTCCTACCTTTTCTATATTGCTGGTTTCAGAGGGTCAAAAGATGAAGGGTTCAAAACAGTGATCTCCTGGGAGCTATGGATTTGTTACCATGGCAACAAACACAATAAATCGGTAAGCAAGGACAGGAGAAAAGATGGTCTCTTATTGTTCCACAAGAGATAAAGGTACCCATAAAACTCAACTCTTTCAAGGCAGATATATAATCCTATTGTAAAGGTGACTAATATGAGTTATGAATCTCATAATTCCTGGCATTTTATTCCACTAACCTAAAAATGGAAATGTTTAGGCTATAGAGTATCATTTTTTGAGAAAGGCTACACTTGAACTGCTCTAAATTGCCAAGTACTATTAACATCTGATTCTAACCTTAATATACAAATTATTCAAGGTCAGACTAAGTATAAGGGAAGGTTAATTACTATTCATTTATGTGGGCTGAAGCGTAAGAAACAAAAGAGACATTTTATTGCAAATAGAGGAAATCTCATGTCAGACAAGTGTCCTAAAAAACCTTTTGCATTTGAGGGGTCAGCGAAGAGGGCTCAGAAATATGGTCACATGGCTGGAGAACCTTTACCTCCTCAAATCTAGATGCAAAGCAACTAGACTAGGAGCCAGGAATGCTTCTTCCCCTCCTCATCAGGAAGGCCCCTGCCGGTTGATTTTGGGTCTTGGCTGCCTCACAAGGCACTCATGCAGGAACGCTGTGGCAGGGATGTGGTGGGAATAACTGCTGGCATCGGAGCCTGAGGAGAAGACCTATCACATTGTACTGTAACAGCTGTTTACGTTTTGTCACCCCAGCCTAGATCATGAGGGCTGTGTAGGAGGCAACCAGGTGTTATCATTCTTTTAACATTAAATTAATATTAAATGCCTATCCACATTGCCTAGTATTCAACCAGTTAAACCAGTTGCCATGGAGTCGATTCTGACTCATAGTAACCCCATGCGTGTCACAGTAGAGCTGTGTGCCATAGGGTTTTCAATGAATGGATTTTCGGAAGTAGATTGCCAGGGCTTTCTTTCGAGGTGTCTGTGGGTAGGATTGAACTGTCAACTTTTTGGTTAGCAGTTGAGTGCATTAACTGTTTGCACAACCCAAGGACTCCACCTAGTATTTAGAAGTTGCTAAATACATCTTTATGAGCCCTAGTGGTCCAATGGTTAAACACTCGGCTGCTAACTGAAAGGTCAGCAGTTTGAACCCACCCAGCAGCTCTGTGGGAGAAAGACCTGGTGAACTGCTCCCGTAAAGATTACAGCCTAGAAAGTCATATGGGGAAGTCCTGTTCTGTCACATGGGGTCATTATGAGTAGAAATTGACTCAACGGCACCGAACAACAACAGCGAAAATGCATCTTTGTGGAATGAATAAGTAAAAAGACTGAATAAATAAGTTTTGTCCAGGATTCAGCATTCTGTTCATTTCTGCCCAGTCTTCTGCCTTTGACAATGACATCCAGGGACTAGTTTATTGAAGGCTATGGATTGGCTTTTAATGAGCCTAACTTGTTCAGACTGGATTATAAAATGTGTTGTTTTTCTTACCTCTTCTTTCTGAATTTAACATCCATAAATATCTAATAATTCTTTGAGGTGGCAGTGTAGATTATTATTTAGCGGAGAAGGTTTGATCATAAATAAAAATTTTTATTTCATTCATCTTGATTTTACTTTTTTTTTTAAGTTTCAAGAGATTTTCAAGAAAAACAGTAGGTCTTTGAAGGGAAGGTGTAGTCTGAACTTTACTTGAACTATTGAAAGTTTCGGTGAGGTGAAACGCATAATCTGAACTATGTTTAAGGATGTCTAATCTGTTGACGAGGAGCCCTGGTGGCACAGCGGTTATGCACCCAGCTGCCAACAGAAAGGGCAGTACAGTCCCACTCAGCTGCTCCATTGGAGAAAGACCTGGCAATCTATTACCATAAAAATTATATCCTAGGAAACCCTATGGGGCAGTTCTCTTCTGGAAATACATGGGGTTGCTATGGGTCCGAATGGACTGGACAGCCCATAAAAACAACAAAAAACTAATGACAAGGTAACAGATGCATTGGAAGGGAAGAAGGTGGAAGAGACAATGTTAACAAGAGTCTAAGGTTGGGTAGTAGGTGCAGAATGAGATAGAAAGAGGCATGTGAATAACGATGCAAAAACCAAAATACTTGTGTGCTGATTGGACATAGGAAAAGAGCTAGTGGGAAGGGAGAAGTCAAAGATACTTGAAAAAATTTGAAGATTCTTGGGATAAGATCTAGTTTGGGGAAAAGATGTGGCTTAGGTACACTGAGTTCAGTGTGTCATTGTGACTTCCATGAGGTGGTCAGCAGCCAGGTGGAAAAGCGGGAGGAAGTTTTAGGTTAAAGACACATGGTTGGACATACTTAGAGCTGATAAAGATTATAGTAATGGATGAATAGAGTATTGAAGGGAGGGTCCATGGATAAAGGTGAGGGATGCTGGCAGTTAAGAGGCAAGAGGAGGAAAAGGAGAAGAAAAGTTGGGGAAATAAACAAAAATGTAGAAAGAACCAGTGGAAGGCAAGTTTTCATAATGTCTGGGAGGGAGAGGTTTTTTCTTTTTTTTTTTTTCATGAAAAAAAGCCTTGTTAATAATGTTAAAGCTTCAGGATGAGAATGAGGATTTAGAAAACAATTGGATTTTATGATGAGGGAGAGACTGACGGAGAGCAGTCTTAGGTGGGTATAAGGCAAAAAGCAGTTTTCAGGAATAGTGAGTGGCTGGGGTAGAACTGGAGGCAGGAAGAATGTTGTCATTGGATACAGTGGAGTCGATTCTGACCCATACTGACCCCATGTGACAGAGTAGAACTGCCTCATAGAGTTTTATAGTCTGTAATCTTTATGAGAGCAGATCACCAGGTCTTTCTACTGCAGAGCTGTTGGGGTCTTCTAACCATTAACCTTTTCAGTTAGCAGCCGAGTGCTTACACATTGCACCACCAGGCTTCCTTGCAGGAAGAATAAAACCAAAACCAAACTCATTGCCTTTGAGTCATTGAGTCAATTCTGACTCATAGCAACCGTGTAAGACAGAGTAGAACTGCCCCAAAGGATTTCCAAGGAGCAGCTGATAGATTCGAACTGCCGACCTTTTGACCCGGTGAAATTTCTTAGTAATATAAAGAGCAGTGGGACAAGTGATTGCTCAAAGGTTGGAGGGGATTTGAGCACCTTTTAGGCAACAGTGGAAGGGGAGATAGACGTTCAGTGCTGAGGTATTATCCTTAAGGAGTTGGGAAGGAATTATACAAAAAGCATATATGAAGGGATTAATATAAAGGGATTAGGGGCACTTCTAAGGAGCCCTGCTGGTACAGTGGTTAAAGTGCTGGCTGCTAACTGAAAAGTCGGTAGTTGGAACCCACCAGCCACTCCATGGGAGAAAGATGTGGCAGTTCACTCCCTTAAGGATTTACAGCCTTGGCAACCCTACTGGCAGTTCTATTCTGTCCTACAGGGTCACTATGAGTTGGAATCGACTTGATGGTAGTGGATTCGATTTGGTTTAGGGGCACTTCTATTGAGTCAGGAGCCCAGGTAGCACAGTGGTTAAGAGCTCGGCTGCTAACCAAAAGGTCAGCAGTTCAAATCCACTAGCCACTCCTTGGAAACTCTATAGAGGAGTTCTAACTCTGTCCTATAGGGTCGCTATGAGTTGGAATCCACTAGATGTCAACAGGAATTGAGTCAAAAGAAAGGAAACAAAAATGAGGTAGATACAGGAATTAGGATTATATTTTTCCATTTGTTCCTGACACTAGTATCAATATTGAATTCTTTTACTAGGAAATAATGACTTTGTCATGGAAGATACCATGATGTTAGTTTGCCAGAACATAAGACTATGACCTACAGATTTGTGCAAATAAATAACAAATAGAGGACTTAATTTCAGATATTTCTATTGTATGTAAATTTTGGCATCCTGAAGCCTCTTACCTGACAAGAAAGCTAAGAGTCCTTGTATAATCTGCTAAGTATGAGTTATTGGTTGTTACTGCTTTCAGTGTATTGCCAAATTTTGGCACTACATTTTTAACATGTTTGTCATATCTTGCAAGCGTTATATTTCAATTAGTATCCAACAAAGTACTTGTCATCTCAGTGAGATAATTAAGGAGGGCATTTATATAAATTAATAGCTTAAACACTTTAAAACTTCTGACAGGGGCTGCTCGTATTTGGTCTATGGTTTCACCTATGTACATGAGAAGTAAACACACATTCACACACACACACACACATATATATTCAGGCTCTATTAAAACTCCTTTTATATACAAATTATTGGATTAATTAACATTACAGATCTGATACTATTTGTCTCCTGGGAAAGACCCTGATTTTTTGGGGGGGTGTCAGTAGGAGATTCTATCAAGAATGTCAGGAATGAAATTTAAAAGAAGAACACCAAATCCATCCCTCTCCTCTATACATATATATATATTGTTAAAACAAAAATCACATTAAGACAATAATAGAAAATGACTGAAGTTTATTTAATATACTATTTGCAAATCGGGGTAGCATTTTGACTAAAACCAAAAAACCAGACCCATTGCCATAGAGTTGATTCTGACTCTTAGTGACCCTGTAGGACAGGGTAGAACTGCCCCATAGAGTTTCCAAGGAGTAGCTGGTGGATTCAGGCTGCTGATCTTTTGGTTAGCAACTGAACGCTTAATCACTGTGCCACCAGAGAGTCAAAAAAGTTCCAAAGATGAGAACAACATTATTATACCATATCTAATCAGCATTTCCATGGAAAAAAGGGCTGGAACAGAAATGATAAAAAATTTGTGGTCAGGAATAATTTCATACATAATTGTTTTGAAGAATTATTAAAATAATTACTAATTTACCCTAAGACATAGCTCCCAGCCTGACCTTTGAAGCCTCTGTTTCCTGAAACTGATTGAATTCTTCGAAACAGCACAGTGCCCAAGGTTTATCTAGACCATTAATTGACTCAAAGGTGACTTTTTAGAAACCAGTTTCTTCAAGGCTCAAGGTTCAAAAGGACACCTAAAGCAAATGGCCTGGGTGATCACCCCAACTCCATGGGCCCCAAAAATCTAGATTCCAGATTTAAAACGATTTCTCAATATACAGCAAAACCTGTGAGAGCCGGGACTCGATGGGATTGCCTTGCTTTTCCGGTTCTCACGCGTTTTCCACCTTTGACAGGGTGCAGTCACCACTTTTCTATCACTTTCTATTTGATAGAAAATATTTGAGTTTTCCTTCTCTCACAGGTTTCCACCTTACACAGATTCCAGTTGTTGCAGGTTTTACTATATATACATATGTATATAAAAAACCAAAAAAACCTGTTGCTGTCACATCAATTCCGACTCAGAGCAACCCTATTTATACATATATACATGTATAGATATATAAAACAGTTGCTGTCCAATCATTTCTGACTACTCATGGCAACCCCATGCATGTCAGAGTAGCACTCTGCTCATTTTCAATGGCTGGGTTTTTGGAAGTAGATCACCAGGCCTTTCTTCTGAGTTGCTTCTGGGTGGATTGGAATTTCCCACCTCTTGGTTAGCAGTCAAGGGCATTAACCTCTGCACCACCCAGAGACTCTAATCCCTCTGTGTCGTATCTCAACACAGAAAAATGGAGACTTTCATAAGAGTCATATCATTCATTTTTTTATTATTTTAATCAACTCATCAACATAATATTTTAGAGACTTGCAAATACCATTGCATTTCTTTATTTAATAAGTAAACCAAAGAGACTATTAAGATAGAGACTATATAGGATTTTTCTTTCCTCTAAAAATATCCGTAAATGAGATCTGTTTCCATAGTATATTGATTAAAAGCTTGCAATAAAAAAAGGTAGGAATGGAAAATCCCAGGATGCTAGAGTTTTAGAGTTCATATACCATCTGCAGTTATTACCCTGTGGTAATTGTGTGCATAAAGATACAGATTAGATTTCAAAAGTTCATAGGAAGTATTTACGAAGCCAAGAACAATTCTCTTGTTGGAATCCCTGGTTTATACAAATGCGCTTCAGAATGTAGACAAGAACGCTTGTGTTTTCCAATCATTTAAAGACCACTTTGTGAGCCCAACTCCACATGGCTCAGTACTCCTGGTTGTTAACATTAAACAGTATTTAATTGCTATTTTCCTTTCGTGCTTAACCAGTAGTCTTTGTAAATGTGAAGGAAATACACAGAATTTTTTTTTCCTAATGCAATGCAAATTTAAAATGAAAATTGTGATCATGTTTCATTGAGCAACATTTGAACTCCTTTTCCTTCATCGTGCAACCCTGGCTTTTTGCAGAATGTCAACAACCACTTGACTCTTCATCAAATCATCATCACTGTACCTGTTGCCTGAAAGTAGGAAGCCGAATATGAGATTTTAAAAAATTTCTGCCATAAATATTTTCAAATGACAAAGAGTTGATTTGGGTATTGTTTAAAATTGAATCTAGTAAATATTTATGAAGATTTTACAAACTCTAATTCTAAAAATGACATTAGAAAGAAGTGAACAAAGTATTTTACTCCCACACTGGTTTTAAAGTTCAGTTAGAGAACCCAGCATGGATTTCTTCTCATTGTTCCAGTTCCATGTTTTGGTTAGCTCTTTGTAGTTATTTGTGCTTTATCTGGGCAGTTAGGTAGAACTGGGAGCCCAGGTGGCACAATGTTTAAGCTCTTGGCTGCTAACTGAAAGGTTGGTGGTTTGAACTCACCCAGTGGCTCCACAGGAGGAAGATCTGGCAATTTGCTCCTGTAAAGATTATAGCCTAGAAAACCCTATAGGGCAATTCTACTCTGTCACACGGCGTCACTACGAGTTGAAATCAACTTAAGGACATATAATAACTGACACATGGTAGAACTAAAAAAATTTTTTTGTAAGTAAATTTGTAAGTAAAAAAGTGCAATGACAATTAGTAAAGACTATATATAGATAGACACCCTGGTGGCACAGTGGTTAAGCATTCAGTTGCTAGCCAAAAGGTTGGCAGTTCAAATCCACCAGCTTCTCCTTGGAAACCTGTGGGGGCAGTTCTACTGTGTCCTATAGGGTTGCTATGAGTTAGCATCAACTCCATGGCAACAGGTTGTGAGTATATATGTATAGATAATCAAGGTAAAAAATCCTGACATTTTTTTCCCACAATTTATAAATTCATCTCAGAAACACAGAGCCCCTAGTGTATGGTAGGCTGTCTGCTGGGTGCTGGGTATAATGTTGCAGTTTCCACCCTCATGGAGCTCCTGCTAGAAAGGAGGAGACCAGCAATGATGAAATAAACATAAAATGTTATAATTACAACTTACCATAATTACTTGTGGTAAGTACTATGAAAGGAAAGAGCAGCAAGCAATGATAGAGACTAACACCAGGGGGCCTGCTTAGATACAGGATGATGAGAGAAAGCCTCTGCAGAGGTAGCCGTTCAACTGAGACCTAAATGAGGAGTGAGTCAGGCAGGGAGGGTTGTTGTTGTTGTTAGCTGCTGTTGAGTTGCCCCCAACTAATGGTGACCTCATACACAACAGAACGAAACACTGTCCAGTCCTACGCTATCCCTGTGATCAGTTGTGAATCGGATCTTTGTGATCCATAGGATTTATAGGATTTTTATTGGTTGATTTTGTGAAGTAGATCACCAGGACTTTCCTCCTAGTCTGTCTTAGTCTGGAAGCACTACCTGAAACCTACTCAGCACTATAACAACATGCAAACCTCTACTGAGGAAATTGAACCCAGGTCTCTAGTACGGAAGGCAAGAATCTTACCATTTTGAATCACCACTGCCCCCTAAGCAAGGAGGGAGGAGCATGTTGTTCTAGGCAGAGTTGCTGTGCCCCTGGACGCTCTGCAATAGGAATCAGCACTGGTTGTATGCCTGGAACTGAGAGAAGGGTCAAGTGCAATGGGACAGGGAGACTGGGGAAGATGAGTTTGAGGAGGTAGACAGAGGCCAGCTGATGTAGGGATCTGTAGTCTATGATACGGAGTTTATTTCTTTGTTTTTGAAGTAAATGGGAAACTACTGGAAAAATGTAAATAGAATAGCATGATTTTATTTATTAATTTATAAAAATAATTTATTTTATTTTTGTTGTTGTTGAGAATATACATAGCAGAATATACACCAGTTCAATAATTTCTGCATGTACAATTCAGTGGTGTTGATTACATTCTTTGAGTTGTCCAACCATTCTCACCTTCGTTCTCTGAGTTGTTCCTTCCCCACTGGCATAAACTTAATGACCTCTAAGTTTCCTATCTAACCTTCGAATTGCTGTTGTCAATTTAATCCCATATAGATAGATCTTAATAGAGCACAATGGTCAAGGTGGGCATTCTTAATAGTTAAGCCAAACTATTGTTTTTAAGAAGTCTTCAGGGAATATTTTTGGTTTAAGGTTTAAGATGTAAAGATAATCTCAGGGCAATAGTTCCAGGGGTTCATTCAGCCTCAATGGCTCCAGAAAGTATTGATTCCATGAAAATTTTAAATTCAGTTCAGCATTTTCCCCCTTTTGATCAGAATTCATCTATAGTGCCTTTGATCAACATGTTCAGTAATGGTGGCAGAACACCATCCAGTTCTTCTGGTCTCATGGCAAAGGAGCAGTTTTTCATGGAGACAATTAGCACACAATCCATTTCCTCTTCCTATTCTTGACTCTTCTTCATCTGTTGCTCCGGGTGAATAGAGACAAATTGTCATAACTTGGATGGCTGCTTGCAAGCTTGTAAGACCCCAGGCACTACACAACAAACTAGGGGGTACAACAGAAGCACTAAACACAATATTAGGCCAATTAACTGGTATGTCCCATGAAATAATGACCCTAAACTTCCAAACCAAGGAACAAATCCCATGACATGTTTGGTTGTACATAAGCAGCCTCAGCAGCTACTCTTTTTTTTTCCTCCTTGTTGTAAATATATCTATTAAACACATTCTTAAATTTATTTTTAATGATCACTCTGACTTATAGTAGGAGAGTTCTTTAAAGAGAGAGGCAGGAGTACAGGGAAACCTCCCTGTTGAGGAGACAAGTCAGGGAGTACTTCTTGTCTATTTACAGTTTGGTTTGAAGAGCAATGGATATTATAAATTTCAACAATTCTTTTTTTTTAAATATGTGTATCTCATTGTCAAAATTACTAATTTTTTATAGTTTATAATTTTGTTTATGTTAAGTATCTGTTTGGAGTTCTCTTCCCTATTTTCAATTTCCCTGAAAATATAAAATCATAATACCATCTATATGCTTTCATCTATTCATTGAACAAAAATTAATTGAGCATTCATTATGTGCCAAGAGTTGCACATAGATGAGGAAATTTAGAGCTATCATTTTTTTCCCCACTGTTTCTACTCTTGTGATGGTTAATGTTATATGTCACCTTGGTGAGGCTATGATGATCAATGGTTTAGAAGACGTTTGTAATCATTATCCATTTTGTGATCTGATGTGAGCAGCCAATCAGTTGGAAGAAAAGTTTCCTTGGGGATGTGGCCTGCATCCAATATATATAGAGGTTCTGGCAAAGCTCACTCTCTCTCAACCCTGCACTCATCTCATGGTCTGACCTCCAGCTGTTGGAGAAGCCTTCAGCCAGCCCCTGACCTGGAGATTTTGGAATTGCCAGCTGTTGCAACCTTGTGAGCCAGAAGCCTACTGCCTGACTTACAGATTTCAGATTTGTCAGCTCCTGCAATCACATGAATTAGGAGAAGCATTCAGCCTGCCGCTTGAACCATGGATTTGAGAGTTGCCACCCCCCAACAGGTGCATGAGCCATTTCCTTGAAGTAAATCTCTTTCTTTATATTTATATATACACTTCACTGGTTTTACTTCTCTAGGGAACCCAGCCTAAAACAGTTGGTACTGAGAGTGGTTCTAGAGGAACAAAATTATAAGGATGAGTTTTCTAAATTGGTTCTCAAGTCTGGCTAGTCTTAAAAGTACTGGTGACTCTGTCTCCAGCAGTAAAGAGGGCACTGTTAATCCATGGAGTGAGGTGGTAATAAAAATATGCAAAATACCCTTACCATTGGATCAAATATTTGTGAGCTACGAGGCTCTGGGTGATTATATATTTGATACTTTTCAACAATTTTTTCAGAATGAGAAGTATAAAGAAGCTGGTTGGTTGGTCCTACTTTCACTTGACAAAGTGGTGGAAGAAAGGAATGATCTCAGGGCTTCAGAGTCACAGCTCAAGCACTGTATAAAAGACCTGAAACTTGCCACTTGTGCCGTGAAAGAAAGCCTTATTTCTTGTAGTAATAGAGCTGATACTGCAGAAAACCAAACCCAAAATCTTATCCTAAGTGTGGCTGAATTACAATGTCAGTTGAATTCCCAACCTTGAATGGTGTTTGAAGTTAAAGTAAGGGCATTGATTGAGAATAAATGGAATCCTGAAACTTAGGATGGAGACTTATGGAAAGATATGGACAAAGCAGGAAACATTGAGCCCCTAAATTCTGTTGAATCACCCTTGGCAGTACAAGCAGCACTTCCACTTCTCATCTGAAGAGATTAAGACAGCTTTGCTAAATAACCTTTGCCAGTAAAATCAGCCCTCTACAGCCCATCTGATGAGATTAACCTAGATGCCTCTGAGGAGTTCTTGCCTGAGACATTGCCTAGGGCATTGCCTGAGGCAGCACCTGAGATGTCACCTAAGGCAGATGCCTTGCAAGACATTATTGAGTGTGATCGGGACCCAACCCCACCGCTTATTTTTGCTTCTAGACCTATAACTGAACTTAAGTCCCAGTGAACTCCAAAGGTGAAGTACAAAATGTGACCCATGAGGAGGTACCCTACACTCCAAAAGAATTATGTGATTTTTCTAACGTATATATAACCAGAAGCCTGGGGAATATGTATGGGAATGGCTATTAAGTATGTGGGATAATGGCACAAGGAATATAAAGTTGGATCAGTCTGAGGTTATTGATATGAGTCCACTAAGCACAGATTCTTCATTCAGTGTTTTAGCTAAAGAAGTTAGAAAAGGATTTAATAGTTTATTTGGTTGGTTGAGTGAAGCATGCAATAAGAGGTAGCCTACACTAAATCAAGTTGAAATGCCAGAACTGTAGAGGAAGGTATCCAAAGGGTTTGGAAAATTGGCATGTCAAAATGGATTTATCAGGTTGGACCCACAGATCTACCCATAGAGTGCCCACAAGACACAAATTTCACCATAACTGTGAGGAACAAATTTGTGAAGGGAGCCCCAGCATCCTTGAAGACTGCTGCGATTGCTATTTTGTGTAAGTCAGATTTGACAGTGGGAACTGCCCTAACTGAATTAAGAAACCTAACTACAATGGGGCTGTTTGGACCCTGGGTTAGCAGGGGCCAGATGGCAGCACTTAATCACCAAAGATGAGGTGGGCGTGGTTATCATAATGGATAGCAGAGTCAAAGCAGTAATCAGAATAGTCTGATTCATGTGGACCTTTGCTGTTGACTACTTACTCATGGTGTCACTAGGAGTGAAATAGATGGGAAATGCACTAAACATTTACTTGATCTGTACAAGTAGAAGAATTCTAGGTCAAATGAATGGCAGTCTAAATTGAATTGTCAGAATTGAAAGCCACAGCCCTTCAATTCTCAGACGTGAGCCAGTTTAAAGACTCAAAATTCCTTAAATGAAGGGGAGGCAGGGACCCCTTGAGGAAGGACCCCACTACACTGCCCAAAACTTATGGTGTTAATCTTTCTCCCAGCCCTCCCCAAAGTTATCTACGGCCTTTTACAAGAGTTACTGCTCACTGGGGAAAAAGAAATAATCACACTTTTGGGGGATTGCTGGATACTGGCTTTGAACTGAGGCTAATTCCAGGAGACCCAAAACATCACTGTGGCCCACCAGTCAGAGTAAGGGTGTATGGAGGTCAGGTTATTAATGGAGTCTTAGCTCAGGCCCATCTCACAGTAGGTCCAGTGGGTCCCCAAGCTCGACCTATAGTGACTTACCCAGTTCTAGAATACATAATTGAAATAGAAGTACTCAGCAATTGGCAGAACCCCCACATTGGAGCCCTGATTTATTGAGTAAGTGCTATTATAGGTTATTAAAAGTCAAGTGGAAGCCATTAGAACTGCCCCTACCTATGAAAATAATAAATCAAAAGGAAAACTGTATCTCTGGAGGGATTGCAGAGATTACTGCCACCATCAAGGACTTGAAGGATGTAAGGGTCGTGATTTCCACCACATCCTCATTCAACTCACCTATTTGGCCTGTGTAAAAAACAGGTGGATCTTGGGGAATGACAATGGATTATTGTAAACTTAACCAGTTGGTGACTTCAATTGCAGCTGCTGTTCCAGATGCAGTTTCATTGCTTGATCAAATTAATACATCTCCGGGTACCTGGTATGCAGCTTTTGATCTGGCCAGTGACTTTTTCTCCATTTTTGTTTTGAAGGATCACCAAAAGCAGTTTTCCTTCAGCTGGCAAGGCCAACAATACGTTTTCACTGTCCTACCTCAGATGTATATCAACTCTCCAGCCCTATGTCATAATTTAGTTTGCAGGGACCTTGATCACCTTTCCCTTCCACAAAACATCACACTGGTCCATTCCATTGATGACATTATGCTGATTGTACCTAGTAAGGAAGAAGTATCAATGACACTAGACTTGTTTGTAAGACATTTGTGTGCTAGAGGGTGGGAAATTAATCCAACAAAACTTTCAGACATCTTCCATCTCGGTGAAATTTCTAGGGGTCCAGTGGTGTGGGCCATGCTGAGATATTCCTTCTAAAGCGAAGGATAAGTTGTTGCATCTTGCTTCTACAACTAAAAAGGAGGCACAATGCCTATTGGGCCTCTTTGGATTTTGGAGGAAATGTATGCCTCATTTGGGTATGCTATTCCTGCCTATTTATCAAGTGACTAAAAAACTGGTAGTTTTAAATGTGGCTCAGAACAAGAAAAGGCTTTGCAACAGGTCCAGACTGCTTTGCAAGCTGCTCTGCCATTTGAGCTATATGATCTAGCTGATCCTATGGTGCTTGAAGTGTCAGTGGAAGATAGTGATGCTGTTTGGAGTCATTGGCAGGCCCCTATTGGTGAATCACGGTGAAGACTCTGAGGATTTTGGAGCAATGCTTTGCCATCTTATGCAGATAATTACTCTTCTTTTGAGAATCAGCTTTTGGCTTGTTACTGGGCCTTAGTAGAGATTGAATACTTAACATGGGCCATCAAGTTACCGCGTGGCCTGAGCTTCTCATCATGAACTGGGTGTTATCTGACCCACAGAGTCATTAAGTTGGATGTGTACAGCAGCACTCTATCATTACATGGAAGTGGTATATATGAGATCAGCCTCAAGCAAGGAATGAAAGCACAAGTAAGTTACAAGAAGAAGTGGCCCAAATGCCTATGGTACCCACTCCTGTCACATTACCTTCCCTTTCCCAGTCTGCATTTTTTGACTAGTGAGGAATCTCTTTTGATCAATTGAAGTGGACAGTGGCAGCACTGCAGCTCCTTTCTGGGACTTCACTGAAGGACAGTGGTGAAGGGAAATCCTCCTAGTGGGCAGAATTTCAAGCAGTGTACCTGGGTGTTAATTTTGTGTTGAGGGAGAAAAGGCCAGATATGCAACTGTATACTGATTCATGGGCTGTGGCCAATGGTTCAGGGACTTGGAAGGAACATGCCTGAAACATTGGTGACAAGGAGGTATGGGGAAGAGGTATGTGGATAGACCTCTCTGAATGGACTAAAGTAGTGAAGACATTTCTGTCTCATATGAATGCTCACCAAAGGATGATCTTAGCAGAGGAGGATTTTTAACAATCAAGTGGATGGGATGACATGTTTTGTGAATACCAATCATCATCTTTCCCCAGCCATGCCTGCCATTGCTTAATGGGCTCAAGAACAAAGTGTCCATGGTGGCAGGGATGGAGGTTATGCATAGGCCCAGCAACATGGACTTCCCCTTACTAAGGTAAACTTGACTACAACCACTGCTGAGTGCCAAGTCTGCCAGTAGTAGAGACCAACACTGAGTCCCCCAGATATGGCACTATTCCAAAGGGTGATTAGCTAGCAACCTGGTGGCAGGTTGATTACATTGGACCACTTCCATCATGGAAAGGGCAGAGTGTTTTGTTTTTACTGGGATTGACACGTTCTTTGGGTACGGATTTGCCTTCCATGTAAACAATGCTTCTGTCAAAACTATCATATGTGAACTTACAGAATGCCTTATCCAATATTGTAGTATCCCACAAAGCATTGCCTCAGATCAAGGAATTCACTTCACAACAAATGAAGTGTAGCAATGGGTCATGCTCATGGAATTCATTGGTCTTACCATGTTCCCCATCATCCTGAAGCAGCTGGCTTGACAGAATGGTGGAATGGCCTTCTAAAGACAGAATTATGTATGGTACCAGGTAGGTGACAATACCTTGCAGGTTTGGGAAAATGTTCTCCAGGAGGCTGTATATGCTCTAAACCAGCATCCAATATACGGTGCTGTCTCTCCCATAGCCAGGATTCATGGGTCCAGGAATCACTAGTGATCCACTTGTAAAATTCTTGCTTCCTGTCCCCATAATCCTTTGCTCTGTGGGTCTAAAGTTTCTAGTTCCAAAGGGAGGAATGCTCCAATAAGGAGACACAACACTAATTCCATTGAACTGGAAATTAAGAATGCCACCTGGCCACTTTGGGCATCTCATGCTTCTGGATCAACAGGCAAAGAAGGGAATTACTATACTGGCTGGTGTGATTCATCCTGATTACCAAGAGGAAATTGGATTGATATTACAAATGGAAGTAAAGAAGAGTATGTCTGGAATATAGGAGATCCCTTAGGGTGTCTCTTAGTACTACCATGTTCTGTGATTAAAGTCTGTGGAAAACTATAGCAACCCAATTCAGACATGACTAGACTACTAATGGCCCAGACCCTTCAGGAATGAAGATTTGGGTCACCCCACCAGGCAAAGATCCTTGACCAGCTAAGGTGCTTGCCAAGGGCAAAGGGAATATGGAGTGGGTGGTGGAAGAAGGTAGTTCTAAATACCAGCTACAACCATGTGATCATATATATATATATACACTCACAGTTATTCCCCACTTACGACAGGGTTCCGTTGCAATGACTCTGTCTTAAGTCAATTCTGACATAAGTTAAATACCTCATTTTTTTTTAGTTTTTATTAGTATTTATTTATTTATTATTTATTTATTATTTTATTATTATTATTATCTTTTATTATCAGTATCTTTATTGATTTGACAGTGTTTTGAATAGTAAATCATAAAATTTACATCTGTGAGTGAACATCTGAGAATGATGACATCAGCAAATTACTCACTGCAACATATTACTAATGATAAGATGTACAAGAAAACAAAAGTGGACGATTTTAAGTGTGGTTCATCGTAACTTGAATATGTCATAAGTTAGGGACATGTATTTAGCAAATATCTTTCTTTCCTTCTCTTATCTCATTACTTATCGTAAAATATAAGCTGTAAATGGGGCTAATGTGCTTTTGTTTGTATGCATATTAGTTGTATCAAATTAGACACAAGTATGACTTTAGAATTGTCTTTATTTAGAGATTATGTATAGTTTAAGGAGATGTGCACAGGTAACACTTGACAAGGTGTGGACTATGATGGTTAATGTTATGTGTCATCTTGGCTAGGTCGTGATTATCAGTGATTTGGCAGACATTTTGTTATCATCCTCCATTTTGTGATCTGATACAAGCAACCAATAAGTTGGAAGGGGAGATTCCTTGGGGTGTGGCTGCATCCAATATATATGGATGTTTTTGCAAAGCTCACTGTCTCTCAATCCTGCACTTATCTTATGGTCTGATTTCTGGTGTTTTGGATTGAATTGTGTTCCCAAAAATATGTGTTTAATATCCTCACCCCTATATCTGTGGTTATAATTCCCTTTGGGAATGGGTTTTCTTTTTTATGTTAATGAGACAGAATTAGTGTAGGGTGTGCCTTAAGTCAAGCTCTTTTGAGATAAGAAAGAGATTAAATGAGCAAGCAACAGTAGCAGAGATGGGGGAAGATTGATGCCAAGCCATGTGGAGATCTCCAAGGAATGAGGAAACAGAAGCTGAAGAGACAAGGACCTTCCCCCAGAGCTGACGGAGAAAGAATGCCTTTCCCCAAAGCTGGTGCCCTAAATTCAGACTTCTAGCCTCCTAAACTGTGAGAAAATAAATTTCTGTTTGTTAAAGCTATCAACTTGTAGTATTTCTCTTATAGTAGCACTAGATAACTAAGAAAGAATTTGGTACCGAGAAGTGAGGGTGCTGTTCTAAAAAAGATACCTAAACTGTGGAATTGGGTAATGGGTGGAGGCTGGAAGCGTTTTAAGTTGCCTATTAGTAAAAGCCTAGATTGCCTTGAAGAGACTGTTGGTAGAATTATGGATGTCAAAGGCAATTCTGATGAGGGCTCTGAAGTAAGTGAGGAGAACTATAGAGAAAGTCTCTATCGTCTTAGAGAATGCATGTGGTGCCAGTAACAGAATGTTGCTAGAAATGTGGACATTAAATGTGCTTCTGGTGAGGCTTTAAAAGAAAAAGATGTGATTGGACGATGGAGGAAGGGTGATGTTTTTCATGTAGTGGCAAAGAACTTATCTAAATTTTGTTCAAATGTTTGGTGGAAGGTAGAACTTGTAAATGACGAACTTGGATATTTAGCTGAAGAGGTTTCTAAGTAAGATCTTAAAGAGGCCACATGGCTTCTTCTTGCCACTTGTATTAAATGCTAGAGGAAAGAGATGGACTTAAAAATGAACTGTGCAAAATGAAAACAAAACTTAAAGATTTGGAAATTTCTGCTGTATAAACTAAGGACATGTGTCCTAGAGTGTTCACCAAGGACGTGGCTACACAATCTTTTGTTAAAGAGATTAAGCCAGTGACTGATGGATCTAACCAACTACCACAGCAGAAAACCCATCAGCTTAGATCGAAGGAAACAGATAAAGAATGAAACAAAAGAACACTGTCTGCCTCTTGGAATTCTATAGGCAGGAAATAGGCCAATGAAGCTACACTTGTTGTCCTCTAAGAAAAGAAAAGGACCATCCCTGGAGCAACTCAGAGATCATCAGAACTGTTGGAAGGAGCACGGGAAGCAAGGCTGCATCAGTTTCAAAGGGTGCAGTCATGACCTCCTAGGTTTCAAAGAGATGGATCTTCACCAATTCAGTTCCGGAGTATGAGGCTGCCATTAAGGTGCACCAGGGGTATGAGGCCATGCCCCAAAGCTTAGGGGTGGGCCTGCCATGCCCAAGGGACAGAAGAATGGGGTTGCTAGGGCCAGGGAGGTGGGGCTGCCACACAGATGGACTAGGGGAATGGGGCCACCAGAGCCAAGGGAGCAGAGTTGCCATCCCGTTGGGCCTGGAGGATGGGGCTGAAGCACAGGGCTGAAGGGTTTGCACCCAGAATCCAAAGAGTGTGACCAACACTCAGAGTTTGGAGGGCAGGGCCGTTACCCAGATGATCTCAGAGAAGGGGATTATTTTCAAGCCTTGAGAGCTAATGTAAATTGTTCTGTTGGGTTTTGGACTTGCTTGGTGCCCCTTATCCCTTCTTTTCCTCTGATTTTTCCCATTTGTAATGGAAATATCCACTTTGTGCCAGTTTCACCACTGTACTTTGGAAGCAGATAACTTGTAATCTAGATTTCACAGGTTCACAGATGAAGAAGAGTTTTGCCCCAGGATGGAATACGCCTAAAATCTCACCCATATTTGATTTAAATGATTCAGAAGATGAGATTTTGGAGTTGGAGCTGATTTAAGACTTTGGGGATGACTTGATGGTGTTAATGTATTTTGTGTGTGGCAAAGATATGAATTTTGGGGCACCAAAGTTTGGAATATTATGGATTGAATTGTGTCCCCTCGAAATATGTATTGTAAATCCTCACTCCTATATCTATGGTTATAGTCTCATTTGGGAATGGGTTTTCTTTGTCATGTTAATGAGATGGAGTTAGTGTACAGTGTATCTTAAATCAATCTCTTTTGAGATATAAAAGAGATTAAACAAGCAAACGATAGAAGCAGAGATGGGCGAAGATTGATGCCAAGCTGCATGGAGATCTTCAAGGAACTGGGAAACAGAAGCTGAAGAGACAAGGACCTTCTCCCAGAGCTGGCAGAGAGAGAATGCCTTCCGCTAAAGCCAGCACCCTGAATTCAGACTTCTAGTTTCCTAAGCTGTGAGAAAATAAATTTCTGTTTGTTAAAGCCATCTACTTGTGGTAATTCTGTTATAGTAACACTAGATAACTAAAACATCTAGCTCTTGGAGAAGCCTTCAGCCAGCCCCTGACCTACAGATTTTGTATTTGGTAGCTCCCACAACCCCATGAGCCAGCAGCTTGCTGCCTGACCTGCAGATTTCTGGTTCATCAGTCCCTGCAACCACATGAATCAGGAGAAGTAGTCAGCCTACTGCCTGACCTACAGAATTGGGACTTGCCATGCCCCACAACTGCATGAGCCACTTCCTTGAAGTAAATCTCTCTATAGGTAGTCCCCGACTTACAACATGGTTTCTTTCCAATTACTGTGTCTGAAGTCCGTTCTGACATAACTCAAATACCTCATTATTTTTTTAATATGAACCAATTCATTCTGGTTTGAATCCCTGCTAAGAATTTGCATTTCTAACAAGTTCCCAGGAAGTTATACTTAAGTATCACCTGGGGGAATCTTGTTAAAATGTGGATTCTGATTCAGTATATCTGGGGTGGAAATGTAAATTCTCAGCAGGGAACTTGTTAGAAATGCAAATTATCAGCAGGGTTTCGAATCAGAACGAACCAGTTCAAAGCCCTGTTTTGAACCTACCCAGCGGCTCTAATGGAGAAAAGACCTGGTGATCTGTTCCTGTAAAGATCACAGCCTAGGAAACCCTATGGGACAGTTCTTCTCTGTCATCTGGGGTCACTATGAATTGAAATCGACTCAGTGGCACACAACAACAACAAGCACACTAAACTGTTTGGATAAAATTGTTTGTTTTTATAAAAATTTTGTGTTGAATTCACAAAAATGGGTTCATATTAAAATAATAAACATTGGTAACTTGTGATTGAAAAGCTAAATTCATATATATTGAAATACTTGCCATATTAGTTATAAAATGTCTATTTCCCATTGTAATATAAATTAATATATTTTTCCTTAGTCCAGATGTCAATATAAATAATTGTTTTAATATTTATGTAGTACTCTTACAATAATGACAATAGTTAAAGATGAGTAACATTTACTTGCTTGAAGATGAATATACCATTGATAGTATATACAACCCTGTCATTATAAAGATAATCTTTCTTCATTGTTGAGAAGACAGATAACACATATTTTCAATATCTATCAGTATATTCCTGAACATGGCCATTAGTGGGGGAGATGAATATATATATATACACATATATATGTATATATATAAATATAAATATATATATATATATATGTTGTTGTTAAGTGCTGTCAAGTCGGTTCCGACACATGATGACCCCATTTACAACAGAATGAAACACTGCCTGGTCCTGTGCCATCCTCACAATCGTTGTTATGCTTGAGCCGATTGTTGCAGCCACTGTGTCAATCCATCTCGTTGAGTGTCTTCCTCTCTTTCGATGATCCTCTCCTTTACCAGGCATGATGTCCTTCTCTAGGGACTGATCCCTCCTCATAACATGTCCAAAGTATGTGAGATGAAGTCTCGCCATCCTTGCTTCTAAGGAGTATTCTGGATGTACTTCCTCCAAGACAGAGTTGTTTGTTCTTTTGGCAATCCATGGTATATTATATATATATATATATATATATATATATATACACACATATATGTATATATATAAATGAAACATGTGCTAGCCCAGTGATTTGAGAAGTAGGTCCTTTAGGACATACCTTTAGATATATAAATAAACTTATAATAATCAAGTGAGTAATATAGAATTAAAAATCACTTCCCCATTTTTTCCATATGCAGCAATTCAGTTAATGGTTTCACTGATTAAAAAAATATATATTAAGTACCATGTACTGAAGAATACATGTAGAATTAAAAGTCCCACTGAATTGGAAATCAAGGAAAATATTTTTATTTGAAAAAAGGTTTACATTTGTTTAAATAAGATAGCCAGCTTAAAGTGATCAGATTTCAAGCTACTCAGTAATAGGTGTGCACCCACAGTGTACTGTCCTTTATAACAGACTTTTTAGTTCTATTGCCCCAACTTCTTCAAAAGGATTTGCCAGCAATACCTATATTATTGTTTCTGAAGAATGCTGACAGGAAGCCAAAAATGTGTGCATGTGTATGACCACTGTGGCTGTCTTTGCCTGTGAGGTGCATCCAGAGGGTTGTTTCTCCCTAGTATACTGTAAACATACAACATGTTTTTTTGTTGGTGATGATGAACATGGTAGTAAAAATGCTTAGTATTTTATCTGTCAATTTAAAATCATGCATTCTACTATTAATGATAACTGCCATCTGGTTAATTAGTTCTTTTTCCAGTAATGAAACCATTTTGGTGTACTTGGCCCTCTCAAGTGTATGCTGCCTGATTAGCGCAAGATTTGAGGGTAAGTTGCCTAGCTGACAGCTGTCAGCTGATGATGCTGATAGGATCAGGTTGAAAACCCAGACACTCGAGACCTGTCAACATACAGGTCAGGTATTTCACAACACTGGTGGCATATTAGACTACACCTGGAAACTTTTAATTAATGCAGATGTTGGGATTGGAAGCACAGATAAATTTAATCAGGAGCTGGGTGGAAGGAGCATGTATGGACATAGGTGTTTTGAAAACTTCCTAATGTGTAGACTGAGTCCCTGGGTGGTGCAAACAGTTATCATGCTTGGCTTCTCACTGTAAGGTTGGAAGTTCAAGTCCACCCATAAGGCACCTCTGAAGAAAGGCCTGGCCATCTACTTCTGAAAAATCAGCCCTGTAAAACCCTGTGGAGTCCAGTTCTACTCTGACACATATGGATCACCATGAATCAAGCAGAATTGGCTCCACAGCAACTGGTAATGTGTAGACAAGTAGAGAATCTAGGGAGCTACTCCTTTTTAGGCAGAAAGAGGAGACTTGATTTCATCTGTATTATGAGCAGGTTTTAGTTATAGGGGCTTTAACTAAATGATCTTTCTTTCTTTATTTTCCATTATTCTCAAAGTGGTCCAGTGACCAGCAGCATCAGCATCTGGGAACTCTTAAGAAATGCAAAATTTCAGGCCCTGCGCTGGCCCTACTGAAATAGAAATTCTGGGTATGAAGCCCAGTATTTTGTGTTTTAACAAGATTTCTAGGTGATTTTGTTGTTGTTGTTGTTGTCAGGTGCCGTCCAGTTGGTTCCAACTCATAGCGACTCTGTGTACGACAGAACGAAACACTGCCCAACCCTGCACCAGCCTCACAATCGTTGCTATGCTTGAGCCCATCATTGCAGCCACCGTGTCAATCCACCTCATTGAGGGTCTTCCTCTCTTTCACTAACCCTCCACCAAGCATGATTGCCTTCTCCAGGGACTGGTTCCTCCTGATAACACGTCCAAAGTAAGTGAGATGAAGTCTCGCCCTCCTCTCCTAAGGAGCATTCTGGCTGAACTTCTTCCAAGACTGATTTGTTCCTTCTTCTGGCAGTCCATGGCATATTCAATATTCTTTGCCAAAATCATAATTCAAAGGCATCTATTCTTCTTCAGTCTTCCTTACTCACTGTCCAGCTTTCACATGCATGTGAGGTGATTCTAATGCATACTGCAGTTTGAGAACCATTGTTTTCGGTAATGCCTCAGCTAATATAGATACGTAGAGTCTAACAGTCAATGCTCTCCCCATTCATCACCCAGCTAAGAGATGACTTAAGTAGAGGGTACCCGATCAAGCGACAAATATAACATTATAAATCCTTTGGACTTCTGTTTCTTCACTGGCAGAATAAAGCAGTTGAGTTGAATGTCATTTTATTACTCTTAAGTGGCTTCCAAGAGTAATGAGTGGCATGTTATAAACACCTACATTCAAAAGTCAACTGGAAATGAATGTTTTGAATATATTTCTATTCCTTTAATATTATCATTCCTGAGGCAACATGGCTTCTCCAAAGTTCTGGTTAGATTTACATAACAAACTGCTTCTTTCTTAGTCAAAATTAGGTCCAGAGTAGTAGATTTCCACATGGTTTCCATTCCTGAGGGACAAAATTATTATTAAGACAAGAAAACGTATTTTATACACTGCTATTGAGTTGAGTAAGACTTCCAAGAGCTTTAAGGACAGAGGCCCCATCACTGCTGTATCGTGACTCTCTTCAAATATTTTATCTGTTCAAGGTCATTCATGTTCTCTCTCTAGTCTGGAAGTTTACACCTCTTTTCACTATTACTTTTCTGGTTTTTTGTTTTTGTTTTCAGCATGCACATTTTTCTTCACCCTAATTCTATTCTTAGCTCTGTGAATTTCTATACAGTGTATAATTCCTTCCACTACCACCCTTTTTTTAAATTAAAACTGTTTCTTTTGGATAAGCAATGTCTTTTACTGTTACACTTTGTGAGTCCCATCCCGTCAAGTTTCAAGAACATCTCTCTGTGCAGGTGTATTTCATTGGATTCAAACTGAATTAGAAATTTTAGCCCAGGACTTTGAACATTTAGATAAAAACATCTAGGCGTAAATGGTAAACACTTAAATACCAGAGTTAAAATTCTCTTTCTGACCCTGAATGACAGAAGTACAGAACTGGAAGGGACTTTGTTTTGGGCTAGTACTGGACACTATCCATTTTATGGTTCTTTTTTTCCATGTTAACAACCATTATTTTACCTAGTAACTACTTATAGGTGTCCCTGGATGGTGCAAACAGTTAACAGGCTTGGCTGCTAACCAAAAGAGTGGCAATTCTAGTCTGCCCAGAAGTGCCTGGGAAGAAAGGCCTGGTGATCCACTTTAGGAAAATCAGCCATTGAAAACCCTTGGAGTACAATTCTACTGTGATACACGTAACATCACCATGAATAGGACTCAATAGCAGCTGGTTTGGTTTTTTAACTACTTAAAAATTTTAAACTTATTTTTTTCCAGGGCTTCAAAATGGTTCATTCAGTGTGAACCCCTGCTGAGAATTTGCATTTCTAACCAGTTTCCAGGCAATGCTAATGCTGCTGGTTAGGGACTGGTTCTGAGAATCACTAGTAGAACAGTGGTTCTCAAAATTTATTATACATAAGAATCACCTGGGGATCTTGTTAAAATGTAGATTCTGATTCAGTATATCTGGGGTAGAAATGCAAATTCTCAGCTTGGGTTCTAACTGGAATGAATATGTTCTAAGCCCTGTTTTTTTCTTTGTCCTTCAAACTACAGTTTAAATACCTCTCCTTCATGCTGCTAATTATCCTGCAAGGAGTACATTGTTGGTAATATGATACAGAATTTAATTATGTCAATCAATACAAGCAATGTAGGTCTCTGTTCTCTTTCTACACCTATTCTTATTCTCCAGAATCTTAACTTCCAAATGGAGTGGTGCCATAACCATATTGTCATGCCTGTCTAAGTCTTGCCTTTGTAAGCAATTTTGTTTTCCTAAGGCAATGGTTCTCAACCTTTAGCACGCATCAGAATCACCTAATGGGGGAAAAAAACATTGCCAGGGAGTCGATTCTGACTCATAGTGACCCTGTAAGACAGGGTAGAACTGCCCAATAGGGTTTCCAAGACTGTAATCTTGACAGAAGCAGACTGCCACATCTTTCTCCCACAGAGCAGCTGGTGGGTTCAAACCACTGACCTTTCACGTAGCAGCCGAGCTCTTAACCACTGCGTCCCCGAGATAGAGGTCAGCACTTAAACTTCAAGTTGACATGCAAGCTTTCAGGATAATAACCAAAGCTTTCTATAAAACCAGTTGCTGTTGAATTTGACTCAAGGTGACCCCATGTGTGTTAAAGTAGAACTGTGCTCTCTAGAGCTTTCAGTGGCTGATTTTTTTCTAAAGTAGATTGCCAGTTCTTTCTTCCAAGGTGTCTCTGGGTTGACTGGAACCTCCAACCTTTCAGTTAGCAAGCAGTCGAGCACTTCACCCTTTGCACCAACCAGGGACTCCTACCCTAGGTGTATAGCACTGGCCAGTTTACTTTAATGGATTGATTGAAATATACAATCACCTTAATCCCATGGTGCTGCCGGAGGCCAGACTTAGTCTCTGTCCTCTTCTTCACCATGTAGT
This sequence comes from Trichechus manatus latirostris, assembly GCF_000243295.1. NCBI lineage: Eukaryota > Metazoa > Chordata > Mammalia > Sirenia > Trichechidae > Trichechus > Trichechus manatus. The sequence goes on along the minus strand of NW_004443949.1, from coordinate 22,139,980 downwards.
AATTCTTACAACTTCTTCCAGTTCTCAGATGGATTGATTTGCATTTGCGTGTGGATGTGAATTGTGGATTAGGAAACTTTAAAAAGACTTGGAGAAACACATTTTTTTCCCCTGAAAAAAGTAAAAAGGTACTTTGTTATGTTTTCAGTTATTATTTCAGAACAGAAACTATGGGATCTTAAAAAATAGACCAATGTAGTAACTCATCTGGCAAATTAAATATGATTCATTTTGCTTAAGTTATCATTTGATCTAATAACACATTTAATTTCAGGCTATCTTTCTTTACAGTATTTTTTTCATTCACTTTTCTCCTCTCTTGAGAACTTTACCTTTGCTAGAGCCAAGTTAACATGTCTAGAAAATGATGTGAAACAAAAGAATTGCCAATGTTTATAGATGCAGTCAAAATCCCGGGAAGAAACAGGATTCTTTTTTCAACACATGGAACGAGTGATCAAATATGCATGAAAGGTAGAGACAGAGAAAGTGACAGCATGAAAAGAAAGTAGGGGCTCAGATGTGCTTTCACTTCAGCTGAGAATTTTGCAGGGAGAGTACTCTGCAATCTCAAATTGGGGGTGGGGAGATTCTTCTTGGCAAATGGTTATTCTTAGTGGCTGGCAAGAGATTGAATAAAGATCTTCCGTTTCCCTCAACTGTCACACACGCTACCCACACAACAGTAATTGGCTCTGGCTGGTGCAACAAAGATGCTCTTGTGATTGAATTAAGACTGAAATAAATTTCCTCCTATTCCTAGCTCTGGGGAAGGAAACAATAGTGGGACATAATAGACAGGCTAAATCAAGTCATTCAGAAAGAAGAATTAGTTTCCTCATTCTTTGGTCTGAAATATTTAGGCAATAAGTTTAGTAATATGCTTATTATATTCAAGAAAAAAATCAGCTAAACCCTATATAGTAGAAATTATACTCCTTGCTTAAAATAGAGTATGTGTTTAAGCAACAGAAGAAATAATTTCTTCCAGTAGGAATTTCATCTAACTACCAGTTCGTAATGCTGCTTATAGTTTTGACGAAGTCATGATTAGTGACTTTCAGTCTGGGTCTAGCTGAGTCTAACTAACATTGGAAAAGGGAAGTCACAGATTAAAATGAGGCAGACTTGACTTGGGTTGGGCCTCAAATCCCTTTTCATCTCCTAAGAAAATTCAGAAATAAGGATATGGAAGTCACTGCAGTTTGAATTGGGACTGAGATCCTTGCAAGAAGGATTACTCGTTTATATAAACTAAGAACAAAATTAATGAATTAATGCATAAGGGTTTGTGGCTCAGCTAGAAGTTGGAGACGGTAACTATAAATATCAACTGTGCCAATACAATGTTTCTTGCTGAAACATAAATGTGTTTTCTCTCAAAGATTAAAAGCAATTGCTTTTGTTTGCAATAAAACAGTGTTATTTGAAAAATTTATTCCAAAGGTATTTTTTTTTATTTCTTGTATGCTAGAAAATAGTAATTTAAACTGTATATTTGTGTGTTTTTAATCAAGTTTATTTTTTAAGAAAATATGATTCCTAATTTTTTTAAACAGCTGGAAAAGTTGGGTTTCAAATCCTGTGCATGGAAACAATGCATGTTCTCTACCTAGTGAAAGCTTCCTGAAACTATAGGTACATGACACTTGAAACCTGCAAAAGTTACTGTAATGTTGGAGATGCTGTTTACATTTTAGACAGTGAAACAATAACATTTCATCCACAGTGGCTTTTCATAAAGAAGAGAAGATGGAGAAACTCCATCATAGAGAAGGAAAGTAGTCTGTTCCTTCTCTTTATTGGCAAAATTAAAAGGCATCAGGAAAGGTACTTCTTGCTCCCCTGTGTTGCTCCTTGCATAACATAATTTTGGCAGTACTATCAAACAACCATCTAACAAAACAATTCTACTTTTATAGTTCATACTTAAATTATCTTTCAGTGGTTTGCGAACCTCTGTGGTACATGCCCGATGATAACTACCACTAGTTCACAGTATTTCTTTCTATCCTTTCCCATTCTGGGTACTATAACTCGTTTTTCTGGAACTATCTGATGTACTAACAGTTTATTGATTCTTTCTATTCACTTTTCTTACTTATACACACACACACCAGACCACCTGTATACACCTTTACAGATGGAACTATCTGACCTACTAATAGTGCATTAGATAGATTTTTTCTATTAACTCTTTCCTACTTACACGCACACACAGACACAGACACACAAGACCACCCATATAAATAAAAAAATTTAAAAAAAAACCAACCCATTGCGATTGAGTTGATTCTGGATCATAGTGACCCTATATATATCTATAGAAATTTAACTGCACATTTGTGTATGAGAACAGTCAGTATTCATTGTTTAATTACTTAATTCGTTGTTTACCCCAGATGATACTGGAAAGGTAGACTGGAGATATCCTTGGGATGTTCTGGTACACAAGATTACATTTTTTTTTCTTTCATTAGTTCAGCCTGTGCTGTGAAGCCAAAGGGCGTTTTTGATCAAGTTATTAATTGATATGTGCAAAAATTAAAAATGGTATTGGAAAGCAGCAAATGAATTGGGAGACTATTGAAATGTCCAAAGAGAAGTAAAGAGTGCTTGGGCAAGACTAATGTCAGAGAAAATGCAAAGAAGAGAATGAATTGTAATAAAATCCTTCAAGGGAAAAAAGCAAAAAACAAAACCCAAGACCTGGAGGTTAACTGGCTATGTAAGGAAAAGTGTGAGGAGGGATCAACACTGGCTCCAAGCTATATGTTAGGACAATCACAAACACACACACACACACACACACAGAGGGAGAGAGAGGGATCAAGAGAAGGGTCTGGTTTTTTCTGGTGAGCTGAAGAAGAGACCATGGGTTCTGTTTTGGACTTTCGAGTTTTAGGAACCAAAAGGACAATGTTCAAAGTGTAGATATATATTTAGGAGTCAATTACACAGAGATGAAGCTGTGGAACTGAAAAGACCAAACCAAAAAACCCAAACTCAATGCCGCCAAGTTGACTACTACTCATAGCAACCCTATATGACAGAGCAGAGCTACTCCATAGGATTTCCAAGGAGCCACTGATGGATTTGAACTGCCATCCTTTTTGGTTAGCAGCCAAGCTCTTAACCACTGACTGTGACATGATTAAAAACATGAAACAATTTTAAGGGCAGAACATTGAACAATACATATATGTTCAGTATAGGAAGAATAACTAGAGAGTTCAAAAAAAAAAAAACCAAACATAAGAAAATCTAGTATGGAAATTTCAAGGAAAGATAGCTATACATTTTTAAATGCTCCAGGGACTTAGATCAGGGGCTGTTACATGTACTTATAGAAAAAAACATAGCTTGCACAAAATAGGTATTCAATACATGTTTATTGAAATAATTCTTCTGAACAAGGAAACTCTTAGAAACTAAAAATTGTGTCATGATTATCTGTACTATCTTGACACCCAGTATTAGATTGAAAAAAAAGTATCCCTGTAGTCTAGTCCTCTCCTTTGAATGCCACAATATTAGACAGACTGTTATCGTTGTTAGGTGTTTTCAAGTTGGTTCTGACTCAGAGTGACCCTATGTACAACAGAATGAAACACAGCCCAGTTCTGTGCAATCCTCATAATAGTTGTCATGTTTGAGCCCATTGTGCAATCCTCATAATAGTTGTCATGTTTGAGCCCATTGTTGCAGCCACGGTGTCAATCCATCTCGTCGATGGTCTTCCTCTTTTTCACTGATCCTCTACTTTACCAAGTATGATGTCCTTCTCCAGGGACTGGTCCCTCCTGATAACATGTCCAAAGTACATGAGATGAAGTCTCACCATCCTTCCTTCCAAGGAACACTCTGGTTGTACTTCTTCCAAGATAGACTTGTTATTTTTGGCAGTCCGGGGTATATTCAGTATTCTGCAATAACAGCATAATTCAAAGGCATCAATTCTTCTTTGGTCTTCCTTACTGATTGTCCAGCTTTCATGTGCATAGGAGGTGACTGAAAATATCATGGCTTGGGTCAGGTGCACCTTAGTCCTCAAAGTGACAGCTTTGCTTTTTAACACTGTAAAGAGTTCTTTTGCAGCAGATTTGCCCATTGCAATATGTCATTTGATTTCCTGACGGCTGTTTCCAGGGGCATTGATTGTGGATCCAAGTAAAGTGAAATCCTTGACAATGTCAGTCTTTCTCTGTTTATCGTGATGTTGCTTATTGTTCCAGTTGTGAGGATTTTTGTTTTCCTTATGTTGAGGTGTAATCCATACTGAAGTTCGTAGTCTTTAATCTTCATCAGTAAGTGCTTCAAGTTCTCTTCACTTTCAGCAAGCAAGGTTGTGTCATCTGCATAATGCAGGCTGTTAATGAGTCTTCCTCCAATCCTGATGCCCTGCTCTTCTTCATCTAGTCCAGCTTCTTCAATTATTTCCTCAACATACAGATTGAATAAGTATGGTGAGTAAGTATGCAACCCTGATGCACACTTTTCTTGATTTTAAACCATGCAGTATATCCCCTTGTTCTATTTGAACAACTGCCTCTTGGTCTACGTACAGGTTTCTCATAAGCACAATTAAATGTTCAGGAATTCCCATTCTTCACAATGTTATCCACGTTAACCATTCCATACTTGGAAATCTCCAGTCTTATGACTATGGTGCAAAGTAGGTACTACAAAGCCTGTGTTACACCAAAGGAGTTAGAGCTCAGCAATAGTCAGTGAGTGACGGAACCAGGATTCAACCAAGTGGACCTGACACCAGCACCTCTTTTCTTACCTTATGCTGTGTTGAATAACTCCAAAGCCAAACAAAAACAATCTGCTCCTTAATCATCCTTAAACATTTGAAGATACCTTAGTCACCTATTCTTCAGACCAATTCTTTCTGGTTATTTCAAATATTCTCTGAAAATCACGTGTGTAGAGTTGTCACCATCATTGTCACCCTCCTCCGTAAGTAACTTTTCAGGAAAACTAGCCAAATATTGTGAAAATAATTTGCCTATGTAAATAATCATAGATATCACTTATATAGGGTTTACTGTATTCCCAGCATTATTCTCAGTTCTTAACATATATTAATTTATTTAATTCTTACAACAAGCTGGTGAGATACGTATTATTATTATCTCCGTTTTGAAGATGAGGAAATTGGCACAGAGAGGTTAAGTAATTTTTACAGGATCATGCAGCTAATATGTGTAAAATAATATTTTGTGATGTAAATTAGTTTGAAAGTCATTACTATATTTTTACATAAATAATACACACCTTCTACATTTGTTTTCCAGCCACTCCCCCACACTGTGAGGTATTTTTTTAAGTGCAGTTTGCTAATCTTTTTTTATAGTAACATCTAAAAAAATTAGCATAGCAGTGCTTATGAAAATATTTCATGGGGGAAGGCAGCAGTTGCCAAACAAAGGTAGAAGGTGCATGTTATTTGCATAAAAATGCAGTAAATCTAGCCCATGGAAATATGACTAAGGACAAAAGCTTTTAGTAAAAATTAAGTTTCCTTATGTACTTTCATGAGCAGGTAATTATAAATTTCAAATGAATAAATGAATAAAATTTCCAGTCTATTGATGGTGATCCTCAGCCACTAAGGCATCAGCTTGTTCAAGATCTGGTATAGCACGTGATCTCACTGGGACTTTAGTAGATATGGAAAGATAAGGCAGTAATGTATGGATTGAATTGTGTCCTCCAAAAGTGTATGTCAACTTGGCTAGGCCATGATTCCCAGTATTGAGTGATTGTCCACCATTTTGTCATCTGATGTGATTTTCCTGTGTGTTGTAAATCCTACTTCTATGATGTTAATGAGGCAGGATTAGAGGCAGTTATATGTTAAGGAAGCAGGACTCAATCTATAAGATTAGGTTGTATCTTGAGTCAATCTCTTTTGAAATATAAGAAAGAGAAGCAAGCAGAGAGACAGGGGACCTCATACCACCAAGAAAGCAGCATCAGGAGCAGAGTGCTTCCTTTGGACTTGGGGTTCCTGAGCTGAGAAACTCCTAGAACAGGGGAAGGTTGATGACAAGGACCTTCCCCCAGAAACAACAGAGAAAGAAAGCCTTCCTCTGGAGCTTGCACCCTGAATTTGGACTTCTAGCCTCCTAAACTGTGAGAAAATAAGTTCCTGTTTGTTAAAGCCACTCACTTGGGTATTTCTGTTATATATATATATATGTAAATGTGCTATGCAAATTTTTTTACAACTACATGTTAAGAAAAATTGGCAACTTCTTGACAACTTCAATCTTTTCTCCATTTATCATGATGTTCCTTATTGGTCGAGTTGAGAGGATTTTTGTTTTCTTTACGTTGAGGTGTAATCCATACTGAAGGCTGTAGTCTTTGATCTTCATCAGTAAGCGCTTCAAGGCCTCTTTGCTTTCAGCAAGCAAGGTTGTGTCATCTGTATAGCACAGGTTGTTAATGAGTCTTCCTCCAATCCTGATGCCGCATTCTTCTTCATATAGTCCAGCTTCTTGGATTATTTGCTCAGCATACAGACTGAATAATACGTTGAAAGGATACAACCCTGACACACACCTTTCCTGACTTTAAACCATACAGTATCCCCTTGTCTTTTGGAATGACTGCCTCTTGGTCTGTTTATAGGTTCCACATGAGCACAATTAAGTGTTCTGGAATTCCCATTCTTTGAAATGTTATCCATAATTTGTTATGATCCACATAGTCGAATGCCTTTGTGTGGTCTATAAAATACAGGTAAACATCTTTCTGGTATTCTCTGCTTTCAGCCAAGATCCATCTGACATTAGCAGTGATATCACCTTGTTCCATGTCCTCTTCTGAATCTAACTTGAATTTCTGGCAGTTCCCTGTTGATGTACTGATGTAACTGCTTTTGAATGATCTTCAGCAAAATCTTACTTGCATGTGATTTTAATGATATTGTTCGATAATTTCCACATTCTGTTGGATCACTTTTCTTTGAAACAGATACAAATATGGATCTCTTCCAGTCAGTTGGCCAGGTAGCTGTCTTCCAAATTTCTTGGCATAGATGAGTGAGCGCTTCCAGCTCTGCATCCGTTTGTTGAAACCTCTCAGTTGGTATTTCAGCAAATCCTGGAGCCTTGTTTTTCACCAATGCCTTCAGTGCAGTTTGGAGCTTTTCCTTCAGTACCATCAGTTCTTGATCATATGCTACCTCCTGAAATCATTGAACGTCAGCCAATTCTTTTTAGTATTTTCATATATATATGTGAAACTTTTCCATATGTATGAAACTTTCTATTTAGGTGAACTTTCAAAGTTTACCTAAATAAGGGATGATTAAATGCCTTTATTTTCATACATACATATATGTATTAATATATATATGAAAAGCTGATGAAATACCTCTTTTATATATATATATATACATACAGGTATTAATGTATATATGAAAAGCTGATTAAATACATGTTTTATATATATATAGGTATAGGTATTAGTATGTATATGAAAATAACAAGTATTTAATCAGCCCTTATTTAGGTAAACTTTGGAAAAGAAAGTAAATAAGTAAATGATTTGATTTGTGGTGTAAGAGGAGAGAACAGAAAGTGAAAAAGTTAACACCTTTAAGTTAGAGTTGGAAATCCATAGCCAATTCCTAGTGCCAGATAGTTTATCACTGTATTATAAGTGATATGCAATTGTGGGGGCCAAGAGAAACCCAATAGCGTATCTGTTAGCATTTTTCCAGGCACCTGGAGAAGCTATTGTGCATATTTTGAAAGCCCGTGTGTTCCCTTCTTTGATTTAAATACACTGCAAGCTATCAGCAGTTGGATCCTATCTTAGTTGATTTATAATTTATGAGTATTCTTATACCTTTGAAATAATCACAGTTTCCAAGACCCAATTTCTATTCTCTACTTTATCACCCACTCCACAATATTCTTGGCCATTCAATTCCTTTTGTCATTCCCTGGTTTCCTCATTTGCAACATTACATTTGTCACTTCCTTCTTTCAGACTGCTGGGAAGATTAATGGGATAATATGTTGAAAGCCTATTGAACTTCTTGGAAACAAGCTGCTACATATGCACAGCATTTCATCCTTATTTATCTCCACTTTGAGGGAAAATAAAGTAAAATGAACACAGCTGGGGCTTGGGTTAGAGAAGAAACTGGGGACTGAAACAATCATTTTGGAAAAGAATTCCTCTTACTTTGGGACAGGTTTTCTTTTCAAGGACCTTGAAAGTGAGATCCTAAGCACTTCCCTGTCCTAACTGATTCTCCATATGTGGTGATTCTCCATGAAGCTTGTGGTCATTTCATAGTTTCCTTGTAGAATGTTAGGTTTGTGCTTTTTTTTTTTTTTTTTTTAGCAATGTATAGAAGCCCATTTTCTTATAGAACATGGAAGGCTCTTAAAAATAAGGTGGCAAAATAGCATTACATGAAAAAGAATGGGAAGAGCAGTAGCTTCCACTAACCTGGTCTTTCAAGGAAAAGAGTTCTGATGTTAAAATCTGGACTTTTGAAATTGTAGAGGTAATTTACACACTAAGAGAATTAATCCTATTTCTCAGAGTAGATACTAGAAAACTTTTCCATGTGAATTACTGGGGTAAGGAGAGACTCAAAGGCAGAACCAAGGAAATAGTGGCCTTGGCATGGTGATGGAATTTACAAACCTGCTTCCTTGGATCTCAGATGCAGGGGTACATAGGACAAAATAAGAACTAACTTTTTCTTGACTGCTTACTATGTTTTTGGCATTTACATACATTATTTTGTTTAATTCTGACAACAATTCCATCATTATCGTCATTTCCAAAATTAGGTTAAATAACTTGCCCAAGCTGACACAGCTAGGGAGTAGAACTTGCATTCAAAATTATCTAATTTAAGTCTGTACCTATACTGTGCTGTTTCTGAGAAGAAATTCAAAGGCTGCCCCTCTGTTTTAACAGTAATCAAATGTGAACCTTGGAAACTCACCGATCCCATATTCGGTGAACACACTTTTGTTATGTAGGGAAAAAACAAAAAATGAACCAGACCCATTGCCATCTAGACAATTCTGACTCATGGCAAACCCAGGTTTTTCCACAGTGGAACAGCTCCATAGAGTTTTCTTGGCTGGAAAAGTGTATGGAAGCAGATCTGTCAGGTCTTTTTTCCACTGAGCCTCTGGGTGGGTTGAAACTTTTAACCTATAGGTTAGCACCACCCACAAATGCTTGTGCCATCCAAGGATACTTTGTTATGTAGATACATGACTAATTCCTCTCCTGGACTGCAAGCTCTTTCGAGAGAATTAAATATGCGTCATTCACCTTTGTGGGAAAACCAATCTCAGGCTCAATGTCTGTGCATAGGAACTATGTCTTGAATAAATGTCTACAAAAGAGGCATTGTTATCACCTTGATGTGCATGAGGAAACTGCAGCTTCAAGAAATTAAGCAATGCACCCAAGTTCATGCAAACAGTAAGGAGAAAAACCAAGATTCCAGCCCAGGACTTCTGACTCCAATCCATGACTCTTTCCAAGATAACGAAGCCTCTTCTACTCATTTGCCCTCTCGGTCCCCAGGTTCTAATTTTATAAGATTATTGATCATACTTTAAGTTCCTTGTAGGGAAGCTGGGGAAGGTGCCATGTATATTGAAACAGCTGAGCCTTTTGGACTTCAGAAGAGAGAGAAGTCACTAGTGATTTCTTGAGTTTCTACATGGTACTAGACATACAGCTAAGTGCATTCCTAACCTGATCTTATCTGAACTACTCTATGAGGAGTAGTTACAGACCACTTTATGAATGAGGAAACTGAGACCAAGAGAGGTTAATTTACTTGTCCAGGGTCACACAGCATATTAAACCCAGGCAAGTCTGACTCTAAAACCTAAATATGTTCAACTACACCAAAAAGTGTGATATACTACAGTACCACTTAAATCTTTATTTTAATCTAATTGTGTAACAAATAACCAAGACTACTTCTATTTCCATAAATTCAGAGAACTGTTTCTTGGGTCCTTTTGTCTTTGTAAACTCCATAGCCAAAACAATATTTTCACTGAGATATTTGAATGCATCACTACTTGTTACAGAAATGAACTGATAAAGATAGAAGTCTGTAACAGGAACAACAGTCCTTCAGTGAGGACCAGAATTCTTTGCATTCTTTTGCCTTCTGCCAACCTTCTTTGAGCATTCACCCATGGAGGACACTTCCAGCTCTTTCACAAGTCCAGGCTCTTTCACGTCATCAGATAATCACTGGGTTCACTTCTCCACCCAAATGGACTTCCTATTGCTAATTTTTGACACTCTTCTTTTCACTGAGAGCTGGTAACTCCAGTTCCTTTCTGCCCTTTGTTTCAGCGTTCTTTTCTTTTTTTCTGTAGAGACTCAATGCCCTTAAAGGAAAAAAAATCTGCTGTCAGGATGCAAGCAGATGCCACCTCTGCTGCTGTCACTGCTGGCTGGAAGCCTAGGCCAGTGACAGTTGGGCTAAAATGAGATTCCTGGCACACCTGGGAGAGGAGCATGTTGGGGCACAGGGGTGATAATGACAAATTAAAATGACTGTGGAAGCACAGAGTGGAATAGCAGCTGGTACATGGAAGATGTCATTAATGTTCTGAAGAGGAGCTCAAGTTATCTTTGGAAAATGTAATCGACAAGATGAAACCTACAATCTGAGATTTTATTTTTATGGTTGTCTTACTTCCGTATAAAGAGATGAGATGCCACATATCTGCCAGGTTGTGATAAGCTCTTGACATTTTTAACATTTGCTTTCTTGATTTTGGATGTGGACTGGGGTATGTTATTTGTATGTGTGTATTTGGGGTGTCAAACTTTATGTTGTTTTTATTGGTTGCCATCGAGTCGATTCCCACTCATGGAGACCCCACGTGTATCAGAGCAGAACTGCGCTCTGTAGGGTTTTCAGTGGAAGGTATTTTAAGAAGTACATCATCAGGCCTTTCTTTCAGGTTGCCTCTGGGTGAACTTGAACTACCAACTTTTCAGTTAGCAGCTGAGTATGTTAACCACTGCACTAACCAAGGACTCCATCAAACTTTATAAGCTGGGGGAAATAATGAATCACTCTCACCTTCTGAAATCAATGCTCAAAACTTCCCATGCCCAGACTCCAGGATCGCCACATACTCACTGTACAAAGGGGAGGGGGACTCAGGTGGAATGTCTCCTTACTAATACAGCACTCAGGGCACCCAGTACATGCCTGTTCAATCTGGAAAAGGTCATTCCTGTCCCCAAAGACTGATCCAGGAGCCTGTCAGACTGCTGGGTCTCCTGGCTTGGGAGCTGGATTTGTGGTTACCCTACGGGAAGTCTGGTGAGACTTTCTTACTTGCTTAAGCTAGACGGCTTTGGGTTGGGGAGAAGAACAACTTTCTATCTTCCTTCTCAGTGCTATATTTGGTCAAGGGAGTACCATACCAAAACTGATCTGAGGTCCCTTGTGTTGTTAGAGCTTCTTAAATCCTTCTTTCTACTTAGAATGAAGATGTGTTTGCTGAAACCAAGCTGTGTTATCCTGCCAAATCAATACAACTGAGGCTGAGTCATTTCCTCTTGCCGCAAACTTGTGTGCTATAGGGCATTTACTCTCTCTTAGCTGTTCTTCTGTGTTGGAGAATCCCATTCCCTCATGCTTCACTCAGTCAAAAAATTTCACTTTAAACCAACCAGGCTTATGTAGATCCACAGATATTCTGATTTCCTAGCACTAGAAGTCCTTCTCCAGAGAGCCAGTTTGCCGGCAGGAAGACAGATGTTGGTGTCCAATGGCCTCATGAACCAAGAGCGTTTAATGTAATAATTAGGAGGGCAGGGTCTAGAGTTGAACTGCTGTTGTTTTTAGGTGCTGTTGAGTTGATTCCTGACTCATAGTTACCCCATGTGACAGAGTAGAACTGCCTTATAGGGTTTTCTAGGCTATAATCTTTATGGAAGCAGATTACCTGGTCTTTGTCCCATGGAGCCGCTGGGTGAGTTCAAATCGCCAGTCTTCAGTTAGCTGCCGAGCACTTAACCATTTGTGCCACCAGGGCTCCTTACAGAGTTGGACTGCCTGGTTTCAAATTCCACTCTGCCATTTTACTAGCTGTGTGACCTTGGCCAACATTCTTAAACTATCTGAGCTGAGATCCTCCATTCTGAAGACAGAGATAGTAATTTCTACACCACAGAGCTTTGTGGTAGAAGGCATTAGGTACTGGGAAGTACTGTAGATATGTAGTTCTCTCAACACTGGGCACCAGCAGACTTAGCTTGTCTGCACAGCAGTTATTCTTGCCATCAGCAACATTACTATTCCTAGCTGAGCAGAAAAGGAAGAAATGGAACCAGCATACAGACTAACCAGGAGTTACGTGTCATGGCTTGTGTATGAAACTGTAACTATCTGTACTCAGCCAAGCTAGCATCCCATTCTGGGATATACTTGGAGAAATTTTAGTTGTAGGGAGGACATAATACAAATGAGGATGAAGCTGGATAAATACTGGGTGTGACTGTTATTAATGTTAGTTATTAGGCTTTATACACCCTCGGCTGTTGTGGCCTATGAAATGCCTGTTACATATTTATACACCTCACCCTATGTTCAGTCATTTTACTGACAGCCATGGTTTTGGCCACAGAGCTCAATTAAGACAGAAAGGTGAAAATATGAAATCAAACCACATGGTATCCAGGAATCAACAATAAATAATAAGCTTTTCTAGTTGGTATTCCTGTCTCGCCCTGTAGCTTCTTCACTCCCACAAGTGTGACCAGTTCATCTTGAAATTTATGCAGAAGGAAGAAAAAGCAAACTCAAATAGAAAAATGAGTTTGGATGATCCAAAAATTGCATTTTGGGTCATCTGTGAAGTGACTTTGGCGTCTTTTTGTTTCTACAAGGTATAAAATGGACAAATTGTACACAATTCTGTAATTTCAATGTACATGAACAAAGAACTATAAAGTGCATTTTAAAAAGCATTGAATAGTCCCCACCTAACAAATGACTTTATTTTTATGAATCATTTGAAATTAGAAACACATTTATTTTTAACAGCACTGGTGATCTTTTAGTGTACAATTCTACTCTCCTCTACTATATATTATGCTACTCGTGGGTAAGACAATTTCTTATTCACCTTAATCTCCAGCTTTTAGCACCATGTTGGCACAAGAGAGGCAGCTAAATAATATTGTACGTGGTATGTTGTTCTTTGCTTACCCAGGAAATTCTGTTGTGGAGTAGGAAGAACACTTAATTGGGAGTCTGGAAACATGGATGCTGGTCCCGGAATAACCTTGTTCTAATTGGATGGCTTCCCTTCTTTGAGCTTCACGTTCCTTATTTGCCCACTGAAGGAGCTCTCTAGTTTCCCTTCCATTGCTAACAGTTATGATTTTATTGAATCGATTGTAGCAAGATTATAGCATTGACAGTTCTCCTCCGAGCAACAGAAGAGGTCAAGTGGTCAGGAGGCAGAAGGGCAAGGAAGATGGAGAGGAAGATGTGGGAAAAGGGAAGGAGAAGGACATGAGGGGAAGGAGAGAAGGGAGGATTCCTTTAGATGTCATGGGCAGTGCCAGCCCAGGTGAAATTCTGAATAAGTATGGTTTGTCTTTGTACTTTCCCACCATTCTTTACTCTTTGAGTTCTCAATACCTGTGTTTCTCTCTCCAGATGTCCAGATGAACAATAACTAGTTGATATTCTTATCCTTCCACTCTGGCACGCTCCCAATGTCTGTCTTGTTCCAAAAAACCGCCTATTCTAAAATCACCTTTTTCTTCTCCCTAAGTAACCACCCATGCATCTGAACTCAGCTGCAAGGTGTGAGATAAACAATGAATTAACACCTAAAAGAAAATAATTTAATCCTCAAACTTCCACCAGATACTCAGTTGGATATTTTAAAAAGAGGGTGACTGCAGCTAGCATTTTAGTCACAGAACAAAGTAAATGACAAAATCGAAGAGGTTGGGAGCAGAGTTCTTTGGCTACCACCACAGCCATCAGGTCCATTAGGATTATGCTCCCCATGGCCGATCCCCAGACCTTCTCCTGCGCTCCTCAGCTTCTTCTCATCCTTCACATCTGAATCCATAGATGTTAGGAAGCCAGGATGTTATATCACAGCTCCCTTGGGGCACCACAGATTCTTCATAAGCTAAATCAGAGTATAAATAAACAAGCATAACCAAACAAATGAATAAATAAATCAACAGCTTCCATGGTGACACCACCAGGGGCTGTGACTGTGGGAATGGAAGGAGAAGAGTGTGTGGCTTCTCTCTAAATTGAGGGATGCTTGTATATACACAGCATCAAAATGAGAGAAAGGAGGGCACCCAAAGTTTATCTGAAATGGGGAATAAATCCAGTGATTTCTTGGACCGTCTGCTTTTCCCCTAAATCCTATTTATTCCCAGCTAGATGTTAAACTGTAGAGTCAACAATAGGGATCCAGAGTTTTTCTACTTCATCATACAGTCTTCCTTGCATTATCTGAATCATCTCAGTAGATATGGCTTAGGACAGAGGTGAAACCATAAGACACGGTCCCCAGCTCCCTGACTACTGTAGAGAAAGGATTAGCCTTCTCCCACCTCTTATAACCAATGGAGAATACAGCAGCAAACTAGAGCTGGAGTCCAGAGATTTACCAGGACACTCAGCTGTTTCCACAAGGCTTGGACCCGAAACTTTGATTATACAACCTGAGAATTGTTATCTCTCCTTCAGAGCCCTGTCACCCTGTCTGCTGCTCCAGAGTACAATGGGCAATAGGGACACACACACCTGATGCTCCTCTTCTCTTTAAGGATGTCCCCAGAGAGGTTGTCTCAGAAGGCTCGGTGTGTGTGCTTGGTCCTTTCTCCTTATTTTTACAATAGGACACAAAAGCAAGTATTTTGTCATCTAGTTTATGACTTAAACTTTCTTTAATTTCCTCAGGAAAGAAAAAAAAAGCCCATATACAGTTATAGAAAATCTTATCTACAATGGCAGAGGTTCCTGGATAAATTGAAGATGGACTCAATAGATCCTAGGTCAAGAACCCTGATAGCATGAATTATTCTTGCTCGGGACAGGCTGTACTAGAGATATTAGATATTTTTAATGTAAGTGCGTGTAGTGTTGAAGTAGGCATAATCTAGGTCATTGACAATACCATATACAGTCTATGTTTGTTTTGTTTTCCAAGATACCCTACTTAAATCCATTTGCTTTAGCTACTCTACCTTTAAGAGCAAGTTTCAGAGTCTCTTCTGACATCCATCTTGGTTTTTTTCTTTCTTTTCTGTCTTTTTAATGACCTTTTGCTTTCCTCATGTATGATGTCCTTGATGTGATCCCACAGCTCGTTTGGTCTTAGGTCATTAGTGTTCTATGTATCAAATCTATTCTTGAGATGGTCTCTAAATTCAGGTGGGATATACTAAAGATTGTACTTTGGCTCTCATGGACTTGTTTTAATTTTCTTCAGCTTCAACTTGAACTTGCATATGAGTAATTGATGGTCTGTTCCACAGTTGGCCCCTGGCTTTGTTCTGACTGATGATATTGAGTTTTTCCATCGTCTCTTTCCACATATGTAGTTGATTTGATTCCTGTGTATTCCATCTGGCAAGGTCCAGATGTATAGCCACCATGTATGTTGTTGAAAATATGTATTTGCAATGAATAAGTCATTAGTCTTGCAAAATTCAATCATGCAATCTCTCATGTCATTTCTATCACCAAGGCCATATTTTCTAACTACTGATCCTTCTTTGTTTCCATCTTTAGCATTCCAATCACCAGTAATTATCAATGTATTTATACTGCATGTTTAATCAATTTGAGACCGCAAAAGTTGGTAAAAATCTTCAATTTCTTCATCTTTGGCATTAGTGGTTGGTGTGTAAATTTGAATAATAGTCATATTTACTGGTCTTCCTTGTAGGTGTATAGATATTATCCTATCACTGACAGCATTGTACTTCAGGATAGATCTTGAGATGTTCTTTTTGACAACGAATGTGATGCCGTTCCTCTTCAATTTGTCATTCTCGACATGGTAGACCATATGATTGTCCAATTCAGAATGGCCAGTACCACTCCATTTCAGCTCACTAATGCCTAGGATACTGATCTTCAAGCGTTCCATTTCATTTTTGACAACTTCCGATTTTCCCTTGCCTCACGTACCTTGGACATGTCATCAGGAGGGACCAGTCCCTGGAGAAGGACATCATGCTTGGTAAAGTAGAGAGTCAGTGAAAAAGAGGAAGACCCTCAATGAGATGGATTGACACAGTGGTTGCAACAATGGGCTGAAACAGCAATGACTGGGTGAGTGTAGTGCAGTAGCTGGAAATGTTTCATTCTTTTGTGCATAGGGTTGCTATGAGTGGGAACCAACTTGACGGCACCTAACAACAATACCTAAAATAGTACTTCTCCATTTCCCCATGATTCTTTATCCTTACACTATTTATTACTTTTTCAAAACACTTAATACTATCTGATATACAGGCTGTTGTTATTGGGTACCATCTAGTTGATTCACCCCCCTTATAGAGCGACTCACCCTATAAGACAGAGTGTAACTGCCCAGTAGAATTTCTTAGGCTGAGAACTTTAGAGGAGCAGATTGTCAGGTCTTTTCTCCCATGGAGGGGGTAGTGGATTTGAACTTCCAACCTTTTGGTTAACAGCCTAGCGTTTAACCATTTTTACACTAGGGCTCAGTCACCATGAATCCGAATCAAAATTTGATGGCAACTAACAACACTAACATACACTTTAAACAGGTTGGGAAAATATGAGATACATTTATTTTTTAAAGATATGTTAATTATATGCTCAATATGTTTTTCTTTAATCTTTAAATAACTTTTTAGGTGATGTACTTCTAAATTCAAGACAATGGGTCCATTTGCTCACCTAAAAAAAAGTACAATATTTTACCTATGTGTTTAGACTTTTGGAAGGAACCCTGGTGTCACAGTGGTTAAACCAATCGACTGTTAACTGAAAGGTTGCTGGTTCAAAACCACCAATGGCTCTGCGGGAGAAAGACGTGACAGTCTGCTTCTGTAGATACATACAGCTTTGGAAACTCTACGGGGTCGCTATGAGATGGAATGGATTCGAGGGCAGTTGGGGGTAGGAGTTAGACTTTTGGACAGTCTGTAGTATGCTTATTATACTGCTAAGTAATCCTGAGAATATTTCAGCAATAGGAAGGGGATTAAAAAGCACATTAGTATGGATACTAGTGTTTATTTGATCTCATCATTACCATTAGTTATTACCTCCACAATTATGATTGGAATACATAAGCTCAAGTCCCATTAAGTCTTTTTCTTCTAGTCCCAGCAGGCTCTTATATCAGCTAATTAACACAAAGGTCATTGTTCTCATTTTTAGAATACCAACAGATTTACAAAACACAACATGATTATGTGCTGGGTTTGGAAAGACACAGCAGGCACAGAATCTTGTGCTCTGTGAGTAGGAGTGTGTTCTTTCTAATTATGTCTCTGTATGGCTAGAATTTACTAAAGAAGAAGAGGAAGTTTCCAATCAAAGTATCTCTGGATAGAGCACATCGTTGTGAGTATACATCCAATTGCCTGTGGAATATCCAAGATCCTCTTGATCTTGGGTGGCCCAGCATCTCATCTAAGCTGAGAGATGATTCAGTCGACAAATAACCGGCTGTTAATAATATGTTCCACCACTCATCTGACAGTTTGCCTTACTATAGTGGCTTGTGTGTTGCTGTGATGCTGGAAGCTATGCCATCGTTATTTCAAACACCAACAAGGTCAGCCATGGTGGACCTGTTTCAGTTGAGCTTCCAGACTAAGAAAGAGCAGGAAGAAAGTCCTGGCAGACAACCTATTTCTGAAAATTAGCCAATGAAAATCCTATCGCTCACAACAGAATATTGTCTGATCCTGTGCTGTAAGATGAGCCCCCTAGGTTAGAAGACGCTCAAAACATGCAGTGGCCGCAACAATGGACCTGAGCATACCAATGATGGTGAAGATGGAGCCGGACTGGCAATTTTGTTCTGTTGTGTATGAGGTCACCATGAGTCAGAGCTGACTCAACATCAGGTAACAATACCAACAATGTGCTGATGGGATAACAAAATTGCATAGAGGCTTTCAGAGGCTAAAGGTAGAAAGTGGCAAATGCCAGAAAATGGTACAGATTAAATTCTATTGCACAACAGAAAAGGGGTAGGAGAGTGAAAGCTGAGGTGACTCAGGGAGGACTTGGTGGAAGAGATGTACTTGAATCGAACCTTGAGAATGAGAAAGATTGGAATATGCAATGATGGAAGAAAGTGTATTCTAGCCACTGAACAAAGGCATATCACTGCCTATCCCCAGAGCTAGAGTGCACAGTATTAATTTATTCACCTATGAACTGCACTTCTCTTCTGCTGCCAGACTCTGCCTTAGTCATCTCTCCTATAGATTTAGCCCAACTTGGCAACAACAACAGAGACCAAAGGGAATTCTTCATTAATGCAATTGGATGCTTCTAACTATTTTGCTGATAACTGCTGGAAGAAAACCAGACTGATGAAGGCTCTACACTATCACAGAATACAAATCAACTTAACATCCAGTTCTGGAGGAACTCTTTGAAACTCTGCAGTCAAGTACGGAAGTTGACCACAACTGAAGTTGTTTTGCCTTTCAGGTGCAGGAAGAAAGCAAATAATGATTGAACTAGTCAGATAGGAACGGCAGCTCCTCTGAAAGATTACTCTGTGATAGTTGGAAAAAAGACAGTTTTCTTCAATCGCAGCTGAAGTGGAAAGGAGATTTCACAGGAATAGCTCGTACATGAAACACAATCGACATGCTCAGAGACCTCTGTTTCCAAAGACTTTACTTTGAACACAAGAAGAAACAGTGAGTCTCTGATGGGATAATAAACTGAAAGAGAATCCAGATTTTTGCTCTCCCTTTGTTTGAAATTCAGTATACCCTCTTACTAAATGTGCTTGTACTTTTATTCCTTTTTTAAACCAAATTTCTTTATATATAAATCCCAAATGCACTTACACATACATGTAAAATTTTGCATGCATTTGTGAATCTAATTACACCATATGTGCTTTTTTTTTAAAGCGCAGTCTTTACTTTTTCTTTTTGTGTTGGCTCTACCACTCCATCTTCCTTCTACCCACATAACACTCCACTCAAAGTAATCCTTGCCAACTACCTAATACATGTTGGTCCATATTTTCTGCAAGCTTATATAATCACAATTTTTGTATTTAAGAATATGTGTATGCAGGGAGTTTTACAGCAGTTTATTGTACAAAAAAGTAGGTATATTGGATGTACTTCCCTATCTTGTTTTTCACACTCACTGTTCTCGGTGGAAATCGCTCCAAGTTAAATGGTATAAGTCTATTTTATGTTTTTTAGTGACTACATTATGTTTCATGGTGTGCATATATAATGCTAGGTTATCATATTTTATTCTTTGGGGACAGTCTTTAAATGCCACCAAAATAATTGCATTTTTAAATGCCTCCAAAATAATTTTTAATTTTTTAAATGCCATCAAAATCATTACATTTCAAATGTCAACAAGATAGCCTTACAAAGCATGTCTTCACATCAACCATAAATACTAAGAACCAATATAGATCTGTGGTTACACAGAAAAACCTGAGGCTTCCACCCTCTACCTCCTCCCATAAAAATAATTGAAGCCTTCAGCTTCACCTTCTGGGCAGGGAAGCAGGCAGATAACGACGAAAGTTTAAATTAGCATTCTAAATGAAACTGGCTTTTGGCTGGTTTCCATTACCTATTCATTCAGTAGCAAAATTCTGCCTACCTGGCATCTACTCTTTTGTATGAATAATTTTTACCTGCAGCCTACTTCTGTCAACATCCTGCTTCCTCCGTCTTCCTTTCTATATTATCCAAGGTGTGAAGCCGCTTCCCTGTTCTCTCCTTCTCTACTTTCATCTCTCTCTGGCTCAGTCATTCTCCTTCACTTCTCTTTCCCTGTACTATGCTTCCTGAATGTTCCTTTTCTCCTCACCTCGATATCTGTGGATCCCCCTCCTCATCACAACCCCTACCACAAAAATCAACCTCCAGATGGTTGTTGTTGTGTGCGTCAAGTCGATTCCAACACACGGTGACCCTAAATGACAGAGTGAACTGCCCCATAGAGTTTCCTCTTTGTGGAGCAGATTGCCAAGTCTTTTCTCCCACAGAGCCGCTGGTGAGTTTGAATTGTCAGCCTTTCGGTGAACAGTAGAGTGCTTTATCATTTGCGCCACCAGGACTCCTTTCCTGATAGTTAAGCAGGTGTCTTAGTCATCTAGTGCTGCTGTAACAGAAATACCACAAGTGGATGGATTTAGCAAAGAGAAGTTTAGTCTCTCACAGTCCAGTAGGCTGCAATCCAAATTCAGGGCATCAGCTCCAGGGGAACACTTTCTCCGTCGGCTCTGGAGGACAGTCCATGTCATCAGTCTTCCTTTGGTCTGGGAGCTTCTCTGTGCAGGAACCTCAGGTCCAAAGGATGCGCTGTGCTCCCAGCACTGCTTTCTTAGTGGTATGAGGTTCTCATGTGTCTCTGCTCGCTTCTCTCTTTTGTATCTCAAAAGAGATTGCATTAAGACACTGTCTAATCTTGTCAGCCTCATCAGTATAACCTCATTACAGTGATAGAATTTATAACACATAAGGAGATCACATATAATCTCATCATAGTGATAGAGTTTATAACACATAAGGAAATCACATCAGATAACACAATCATACAATACTGGGAATCATGACCGAGCCAAGTTGCTACACACATTTTTTGGGGGACACAATTCAATCCATGACAGCAGGTATTAAGTTTGAATTGTAGAAATAGTCGTTTGCTTGCTTTCCTCCTTCACGAATTTATCAAGGCCCTGAGTTCATTGTCTATATTGTCTTATTCACCTTTATGGGCCCAGAACCCAGCACGGTAGTTGGTGCCTTTTGTGTGCCAAGTGCTCAGGAAACATTTGTTGGGCTGACTTGATTGCATTTCTGAAAGTTGTATCAGTCTTTTGGCTCACAAAGGCAGTCATGTCTATCTAATCTATTGACCCCACATGTACTTCGGTCACCAGGATCTTGATGCTACCCCTGATGCATCTCCCATTTTTGTTTTCTCCTTTCCATTCCATCTCCCACTCCCAGCATTTCAGATTAGGTTCATTATTTCTCTCCTGGGAGTGCTCTAAAAAGGTTCTCCAAGTAGCAGTATAGTTTCTTGTTTCTCTTCTCTCTTATATGTTGCCAAATCTCAGCCCTGAGTTTGTTATTCCCCTGGTCAAAAAGCCTTCGGTAAATTTCAGCTGACTGGATAAACCCAAATCTCTTAAACATGGCTTTCAAGTCTCCTCCATGCACTGGTACCAAGCTGTATTTCCAGGTTTCTCCCTATTATACTAAGCCCTCATGTCACACTCCTAGAATACTGTCTATTTTATATTATAGAAATTATATTATATTTTTATGTCTTGTATTGGCAAGTGTAATCTGTTTACTGTATGCTTTGTTTCCTTTTTGCACCTTAAATATGGCCTCGTCTTCTCTATCCACTGATAACTTACCCATTCTGGAAGCTCTTGAAAATCACTGTCACAGCCCACAGCATCTGTGAGGACTGCTTTGGCTTCTTTCAGCTAGATGTGGCTCTCTCTACACTAGCTTCATTGCTTTTTTGTTTATGCCACCCCTGTGGTTCTTTTTATTATATATATTTGTGGTTTCTTTTGATATGTATTATATATATGTATGTATAGATTTATATATATGCACTTATACATATGTAGGAGCCCTGGTGGTGCAGTGGTTAAGAGCTATAGCTGCTAACCAAAAGGTCAGCAGTTCGAATCCACCAGCTGCTCCTTGGAAACCCTATGTGCAGTTCTACTCTGTCCTGTAGGGTTGCTATGACTGGGAATTGACTTGACAGCAAAGGGCTTGGTTTATACGTATGTATGCATATATTTGTGGTTTGTTTTATTACATATATTTGATTATCAGACTACAAATCTTTTACATAGAGATTATGCCTTATTGATCTTTGTGTTTCTTGCAATATATTCTTCAAATAGGTTTCTCGAACTTAAATGAAATTGTTAAAGAGCAAGTTAACTATTTATTACAAGATCCCTAGAAACTTTGTGTTGCCTATATATCATTTATATAAGGTGACTTTGAGTCATCTATAAATGATATATAGGTGACTCAAAGATTCTAGGAATCTTTAATAGGAGAACACTAATGCCAGATCTTCATAGTTAAAAGTATAAAACCAAGAAAAAAAATTGCCATTGAGTTGGTTCCAACTCACTGCGACCCCATGTGTGCAGAGTAGAACTGTGATCCATAGGGTTTTAAAAGTTGTAACCTTTTGGAAGCAGATCGCCAGGGCTTTCTTCCAAGGCTTCTCTGGTTGGGTTTGAACCACTAACCTTTTGGTTAGTAGTGGAGTGCTTAACCAATTGTGCCACCCTGGGAATCCTTAGTTGAAACTATGGTATCATAAAATGCTCATTGTAACAACTTTCTAAATTTATAACAAAAAGTAATCTTTACATACATATTTTAAGTAATACTTATAGATGTAGAATACTATTTTAATGAGGTATCTCCTACTAATATTGTAGAATAATAAAGAATTTTGCAAATATTTTGGCATGTTCGAAATTTTCCAAGACATATTAATCCATGTGGAAATTTGTTGAAAGATGAGATGTGATATTTACAAAGCACATAAATGCCAAGCTGTGGGCATTACTCTGCAGATTTTTTGTTCCTTCTTTTTCTCAAGTTTTAGTAAAAAGTTGCATTTTGATCTAGGTAAAAACATGCGCTGCATAAATCTTTATTATGACAATTATTGCTTTTTTAGGATAATTTTTGAGCAAAGCAATTCACTCAGATAAATAAATTATTTTATTCCCACCAGACTTATTTGTTACAAGCAAGAATTTCACAGATCAAAGTGAATAAAAGGACAGGAAGGGTCACTTAAGATCACAGGGATGGAGAAGAGCTTTCACAATGTTTGACAAGCACCCAATTTTTTAGCCAAATTTTATTGTGTAAAATTGTACCAACAGTTAGCTTTTCAATTTATGTATATTGACAGCTTTACTCATTTTGGATGGTCTCTGAACAATAAAACAAAACCAAAATAAATAAAAACAAGGGACTCTACCAGTTGATCTATTATTGTTTCCCTTAAATTCCTGATGTATCTGAGCCAAAGCATTATTGACAGCTTTACTCATTTTGGATGGTCTCTGAACAATAAAACAAAACCAAAATAAATAAAAACAAGGGACTCTACCAGTTGATCTATTATTGTTTCCCTTAAATTCCTAATGTATCTGAGCCAAAGCATACAGGGACTCATTTCCTAGAGAATGTGCTGAGGTTTGCCTTTGAAAACTCTGTTTGAAGTCCTAGAGATTTCACTCTTTTTACAAGGAAGATTCAGGCAATTACTGAGAATCCCATAGGTACGAGAGGTACTAGAATGAGGGGTGGGATTGAGTCTTCTTTGGTGACTCTTCCCCATATCTTAAAATAAAAGTAAGGGTGTAATTCACTCCAGTCATAGGAAGAGTTACTCAAGTAGGCTCTGTACATTTAAGCCAACCAACCAGTTGCCATCGAGTCAACTCAAGGCAACCCCATGTGTGTCAGAGTACAATTGTGCTCCATAGGGTTTTCCATGGCTGATTTCTTGAAAGTAGATCACCAGGCCTTTCTTCCTAGGTGCCTCTGAGTGTACTTGAACTGCCAACCTTTCAGTTAGCAGCTCAGCCTGCTAAACATTTGCACCACCCAGGGATGTACATTTAAAAAAGCTTGAGAAAAGAAGGTAGTGTAACATACCAAGATAGTCATATACTTTAAAATTAATTAAAGAGTTTTAGAAAGAGTTGTACTTTGCTTTATTTTATTTTGGTTGAAAGAATAGAATTTAGCGTTAGTATACTTGGCACTGATTTCTCTTGGATCAGAAACGAAGGACCTTTTCTTTGTTCTCATTACTTAGCACAAGTTGTCTTTTTCCTCTAATGGCCTCATGGCCTTCTGCCTTACTTTGAGCACAAAACAAATAAAAAACCAAAACATCTTGTACATGGAAGGATCAGTATAATTCACAAGGAACAATCCTCTTTACCCTTTCCTGAACTTTTAAAATAATGTTGTCATTTAATTGTATCAGTGTCTCATCAGACTACGTATTACCAGAATGAAAATCTGAATTAAAACACAACTATAGAAAAAATTAAAATGGATATCAAGCACATGTAGTCATTACGTACTTAGGTCACATGTTCAAGAATTCTTTTAATTGTAGAACTAGGCCTAGTGAAGTAACTTTGATTTTTAATTTAAAAACTGCTTTTTGTTCAAATACTATATTTGGAAAATGAGAATTTATTTAGATATCTAAAACCATGGAAGATTTCTTATTCACATGTATATTTTTAATTGGTGACATGTTTAGGAACCTTGCCATGTATATTCTCCGGGATGTGTTGATACAGATTGCCTGGCTTGAGCCTGAGTTTGGCTCTGCTCTTAGTAGAGTAGACAGTATGATCTTAGGTCTCACTTTCCTTATCTGCACATATTAACATTCTATTAACCTATTAATTCTAAGTTTTCTTAGGAAGGTATATGAAAAACAGATCAATCAGGGATGTGGCCCTCTGAAGATTTTGAGTAATTTATTGATATCCTTCCCTCCCCCTAAACATCATTAATATGCACATCACACCAATTACATGTTGGACAGCAGGAATTTTCCAGACCCCATTTAGGGTTAAACTTCATTCTTATACTCTTAGAAAGGCTAGGATTTCCACATCTCTTTGATAATCCTTCACTGCTGGTGACACCAGGTACCATCTGCATGGAAAGGCTTAATGACCGGAGGTGTGAATGCACCAGCTCAGAGCAGTGCTATGCAGCATGGTCTCTGGGGAATTGACAGCCAAACTGTTATCAAACAGCCTCACTATCCCAGAGACTAGTTACATATGGCATGTCCTAGTACAAGGCAAGGAGTCCTGGTGGCACAAACCATTACGCACTCAACTGATAACTGAAAGGCTCGTAGGTTCATAAAGATTATAGCCTAGAAAACCCTATGGGACAGTTTTACTCTGTCACATGGGGTCGCCGTGAGTTGAAATCAACTTCCATACCATAGTTGTTGCTGTTGAGTTGATTCCGACTCATAGCAACTTAGGATAGAGTAGAACTGCCCCATAGGGTTTCCAAGGAGTGGCTAGTGGATTTGAACTGCTGACCTTTTGGTTAGCAGCCAAACACTTAACCACTGTGCCTCCAGGGCCCCTGAAATCAACTAGTAGGCACCAAACAACAAAAAAAAAGTAGGAGGCAATGTTTTTCCAAGTCTATGGCTTTGAGGATGTTTATGATGGGACTTTGAATTATTGCGATACACTTTTCTCTCCCCAAGTGCATAATTACTTATGTGGGGTTTTGTTTATTTAAATTTGTTCTTTGGTGCATTTGGGCCACCAGGATTGCAAGCAATGGGAGTTTGTATTTACCTACTACTACCCAGCTGGAAAGGAGCCCTGGTGGTACAGCGGTTAAGCTCTCGGCTGCTAACTGAAAGGTCAGTAGTTTAAACCCACTAGCCGCTCTGTGTAGCAGTCTGCTTCCCTGAAGATTACAGGCTTGGAAACCCTATGGGGCAGTTCTACTCTGTCCTATATGGTTACTATGTGTAGAAATCCACTCGATGGCAATGAGAACCCGCTGGATGGTAGCCCAAATTAATAGACATGTGAGTGCTGAAAAACTAGGCTGGGTCTCGTACAATGGACATTTCATGAACTCTCAGGGACTAATGTGATTCTTTACATTCTCAGGACTACAAGTTTTAAAACAATTTATACTGAATCTAATTTTCTTCAGACAATTCACAAATTAACTTCAGTTTTAAATTTTACATCATAAAAATATACTTGTAAACAAAAACAAACAACTCTTAAGCACAAATTATACTCCCTCTTACTAATTTAAACTATAATCACCTCCTTCTATAAACACTGGTTCTTTGTTTTTCCCTCTGACCTTGGACTGCCTCTCAGGCCGTTTTACTGTTTCCAACCTTCTGTCTCAATTTCAGCTTATCCTTAGGTGCTAATTAAAATGGCAGGTGTTAAATCGATCATTAGCACGGTTCAGCTACTCCTCTGAGCACAGAAGTCCCTCAAGTGATTGTTTTTCCCAATATAATCCTTCTTTCTCCAGATGTTTTCTCCCCTTCTTTTCCTTAGTAGTTCTAAAATGCTTCTTATTAAAGAGAAAGCAGATAACGTAGCATGTCTTTCCCAGCTGTTCATCATTTATTTCTCAGGATTCCTCCCTCTGAGGAAATGATAACATCGAGTTTTTTTGTAATGGGTCAGTTTCTTAGCTATTTTGAGTAGTTTGGAAACATAAAACAAGGGAAAAAATTTGCTAGACGGATTTCTTACTCTTTATTCAAATGCCATGGTACCCAAATATGTCAAGCATACATTGACACACCTACTTCTTAGCTCTGTCCCACAGCATCCGGAGGCTGCACACCATTTCCCCACACTGGGCAGGGCCAGTGTCATCAGAGCTTGTCGGGGTCCCTGCAGGGGCCACGTGAGTAGGGAGGAAACTAATGCTGCTCTTCTTGCAGCCAAGTTAGTACTGACAGCTAAGGCAGGGTGTTCAGCAATTCCTGGACTTTGAATGACAGAGTAAGAAATTTTACCACTGATGAATGCCCCTTCTGGTTCAATCTGATTTCTCTTAGGGCAGTACTTACCAAAGTTATCTGCACACTGGACTCAATAAACCAAAACCAAACCCATTGCCATCCAGTCGAATTCTGAATCATAACAACCCTATCGGACAGAGTAGAACTGCCCCATAGGGCTTCCAAGGCTGTAATCTTTATGGAAGCAGACTGCCACATCTTTCTCCCCCGACCACCTGGTGGGTTCAATCACTGATCTTTCCGTTAGCAGCCAAGCACTTTAACCACTGCGCCACCAGGGATCCTTCTGAAATCAGTAGGGGACTTCAAAAAACACTGATACCTGTGCCCACCCCTAGAGATGGTGAGGTAATTAGTCTAGGATGCAGCCTGTACTTTTGAGTGTTTTAGAAGCTCCTTAGGAGAACCGAATATAAAGCAAAATTGAGAATCACCGTTTCACCTCATTTAATCTGCCATATACATGGAGCAGGAAGCAGAATTAAGAATGAAACGTTGGCAGTTGCTGCCCAAATGAGTTATCCATTGTTTCTGGGAGTTAGAGGGGAAAGGGTAAAGCTCTGGCCTCAGACTCCATCTTTAAGATACAGTGACTCTTCCTCTTTATTTAAATATAATTCAGTTGTTACCTGGGTCTCAACAATCGGTTCAGGAATCCCTCCTCCTGTGGAAGGGATCTAGTAGTATGTAGAAAGATCTAAGAGTGCTCCTTCAACTTCCCGCACTCCCCACTGGGAGAAAAGGCAAGACCTGCATTCTCTAGGGGCCAAGGCAAAAACCAAGAAGAGAGACAAGACAGGTACTCCCTCCCCTACTAGTCCTGCCACCAGTCAAACTTATTCACTAAACAAGCATATGCATGAATCCCTATGCATTTGAGTCCCATGGAATAAATAGTCCCGCAGGCTATTGGCAGAGTGACAGAATGTTGAATATATTACTAAAGATGGATCTTCTGGGTTTTATTTCTGGACAGACAAGGTAGTTGGGATAACCTGGAATAAGCAAGAAGTTTAGGTAATCTTGTTGGGGGTGGGGGGAAAAAAAGCCTTCCCTCTGTATCAAACCAATTACAGTTGGGTAGCAATTTCATTATTAATTAATGTGCCTACTCGTTTTACAAACATTAATTGAGCACATCTTCATGATGAGATACAAAGTCAGGAGTCCTGTCCTTGAAACATTTACTGTTTTTCAGTTTGAGCAAATACTGTGGGGAGATGCTGCCAATGCTGAGAAAGAAGATGGGGAGTGGGGGTACTAAGAGGGAAGCAGTCACTTTTTTTTTTTTTGTAAGTATATATATATATTAAACAGACCATTTGCCATTCCAACATTTTTTTACATACACAATTCAGTGACATTAATTACATTTATCAAGTTATGCAACCGTCACCTCTATCCATTTCCATTTTTTTCCTCAACCTTACAAGAAGCTCAGTGCTCCCTAAGCAATGACTCCCTATTTCTTCTTCCCCCTCATCTCTGATAACCACCAACAAAGTTAGGTCTCTATCCCCACTGCCCTCCAGTCGATTCCAACTCATAGTTGCCCTAGAGGACAGAGAAGAACTGCCCCATAGGGTTTCCAAAGCTATAACCTTTACGGAAGCAGACTGCCACATCTTTCGCCCACAGAGCCGCTGATGGGTTCAACCACTGACTTTTTTGGTTAGCAGCCGAGAGCTTAACCACTGCACTTCAGGGCTCCTTTAGGTCTCTATACATTTGCCTATTATAGATGTTTCATATAAGGGAGAACATACAATATTTGTTCTTTCATGACTGACTTATTTAACAGCAATAAGTAACATACATGGAATGTTTAGTGTTATCTAATGAAGTGATATTCTTTTTATTCATATTTTACAGAAGAGGAAATTAAGGTACAGAGAGTATAGGGAACTTAGTGGGTATCACACAGCTAGTAAATGATAGAACCATGAATTAAACCAAGGCTGTTTGACCCCAGAGCTGAGTTTACACCATTAGCTTCTAGTGCCTGACTGTGTATATGTGTGCAAGTCTTTGTGATGAGATAGTTCTTTTTCCAGGTAAAATAGGGGACAAGGGTAATCCAGGAAGTGAAAGCTGAATGGAAAAGACACGAGAGAGTTAAAGAGCTTCTTTGTGTTTGGGCTTGCCATCAGTTATATATGAATTAAGTGGAGAATTCCGGGTGGATGGGAAGGCACAGCAAGAAAACATAGCCAGGGGCCACTCTGTGATGAGAAACAGTATATCATGGTACTAAAACTGGATTTTAGCCTATAAGAATTGGAGACACCTTGAATGATTCTAAGTAGGGCAGAACTTAATCCATTTTGTGTCTTAGAAATATGCAACCATGAACTGCAGGGAGTTGAAAATGACATCAGAGAGATCAATTAGCAGACTCCTGAATTAAGCCACACTGGAGAGAAGATGAGGGTCTGAATTAAGGTAGAAATAGTAGAGAAGAAAAGTGAAGATACAGAGACTATGTTAAAAAATTGGAATTATTTATTATTCAGGTGATTAGACAAATGGGATACGAAGGTAAAGGGAGGATAGAAGGCTAGGATTATTGAATGGATGCTGGTCATATTTACCAATTCATTCATTCAATTATGCAACAGATATTTATCCAGTCCCCCCATGTGACAGACAGTGAGCAAAATGTTGGAATGTGATACCTAACAGGCCAGGCATAGTCTGTGTCTTGTCTTAAGGGGCTTAAATCCTAGGGAAGGGAAACAGTATATAAAGAGGAAAACACATAAGTAAGCAAGATGATGGTAGTAGCAAGTACTATTAAAGAAATAAACAGGGTGATAAAAAAAAAAAAAGTAAAGGGGATGGGACAGGAAGGCTTACGAAGATCCCTCTGGGAAAATGATATTGGAGCTGAGAATTGAGGGATGAGAAGGAGTCAGCCCTGTGAAAAGCAAGTACAAGAGGGTCTGAGACAAAGAAAACAGCAAAGATAGTATCTCTGAGGTAGGAAGGATGCCTTGGTCCAGAGACAGAGTTTATTTTAGGATGTTTAAAGTGTGAGGAGCCCTGGTGACACAGTGGTTAAAGGGCTTGGCTGCTAACCGAAAGGTCGAATCCACTGGCCACTCCGTGGGAGGAAGATGTGGCAGTCTGCTTCCATAAAGATTATAGCCTTGGAAACTCAACGGGGAAGCTCTATTCTGTCCTACAGACTTGACGGCAATGGTTTTGTTTTCTTTGGTTAATGATAAAATGAAAGTAAACTTAGATAGGAATGCAGAGACCAAGAGAAAAAGGAAGTTCAAGAAACCTCTAATGAGATCTATAGGTGTGAGTAGGGAAATAAATAAGGCTGAAAGAATACAATGTTGTCTTTAGAGAAGGAAATAATTTTAGAGTTCAAGTTTTCAAAGATGCGACAATTCTGAGGGATGAAATTGTCCAGAAAGTGGCAATGGGAGTTGGTTGCTAAAAAAAGATAATGATGTATTTACATTGTTTCAGACACTTTTCTAAGTTATTTATATCCATTAGCTCATTTAACTCTCTCCAAACCCTATAATGTAGGTCCTATTATTTTCTACCTCTCTTGGATAACTGAAGACAAGAAGTGTTGTGGGATGACATCAAGGACATCATACATGAAGAAAGCAAGAGGCCATTAAAAAGACAAGAAAGAAAGAAAAGACCAAAATGTATATCCAAAGAGACTCTGAAACTTACTCCTGAATATAGAGTAGCTAAAGTGAACAGAAGAAATGATGAAGTAAAAGAGCTGAACAGAAGATTTCAAAGAATGGCTAAATAAGAGAAAGTAAAGTATTATAAAGAAATGTGCAAAGACCCGGAGTTAGAAAACAAAAAGGGAAGACCTGCTTGGCATTTCTCAAGCTGAAAGAACTGAAGAAAAAATTCAAGTCTCAAGTTGTATTATTGAAGGATTCCATGGACAAAATATTGAACAACACAGAAGCATCAAAAGAAGATGGAAGGAATACACAGAGTAACTGTACCAGAAAGAATTGGTTGACATTCAGCCATTTCAAAAGGTAGCATATGATCAAGAACCGATGGTAGTGAAGGAAGAAGTACAAGCTGCTCTGAAGGTATTGACGAAAAACAAGACTCCAGGAAATGACAGAATACCAATTGAGATGTTTTAATAAACAGATGCAATGCTGGAAGTGCTCACTGGTCTATGCCAAGAAATTTGGAAGACAGCTATCTGGCCAACCCCCTGGAAGAGATCCATATTTGTTCCCATTCTGAAGAAAAGTGATCCAATAGAATGTGGAAATTATTGAACAATAACATTAATATCACATGCAAGTAAAATTTTGTTGAAGATTATTCCAAAGC
Source organism: Trichechus manatus latirostris (assembly GCF_000243295.1). NCBI lineage: Eukaryota > Metazoa > Chordata > Mammalia > Sirenia > Trichechidae > Trichechus > Trichechus manatus. The sequence goes on along the minus strand of NW_004443949.1, from coordinate 22,108,776 downwards.
TGTTGCAGCAGTACATTGACAGGGAACTGCCAGAAATTCAAGCCAGATTCAAAAGAGGGCATGGAACAAGGGATATCATGGCTGATGTCAGGTGGATCTTGGCTGAAAGCAGAGACTACCAGAAAGATGTTTACCTGTGTTTTACTGACTATGCATAGGCTCGATTGTGTGGATCACAACAAATTATGGATAATGTTGTGAAGAATAGGAATTCCAGAACACTTAATTGTGCTCATGAGGAACCTGTACATAGATTAAGAGGCAGTTGTTCAAACAGAACAAGGGTACTGTGTGGTTTAAAATCAGGAAAGGTGTGCACCAGGGTTGTATCCATTCACCATACTTATTCAGTCTGTGTGCTGAGCAAATGATCTGAGAAGCTGAATTATATGAAGAAGAATGCAGCATCAGGATTGGAGGAAGACTCATTAACAACCTGCTATGATATGCAGATGACACAACCTTCCTTGCTGAAAGTGAAGAGGACTTGAAGCACTTACTGATGAAGATCAAAGACTACAGCCTT